>NC_138583.1:24581390-25181390 GCF_964289735.1 Phaethon aethereus
GGGAGTTAGAATGGGAAGTCTGTGGTTGATGTACAGATTTGATAAGGAAGTGCAGAGCAGCTGGACAGAGCGATGGGGAATGGGAAGGGTATTTTCCCACAGAAAGCTGCACTGTGGGAACGAGTCGGGGTTGGTTGAAGAGGTTCGGCTGAAGAGGGGCATGAGAAAAGAATGACAGGGAAGAGATATGAGTGGAAGTTTGATGGATTAAAAAATAAATAAATTCATCAGTCTAATGCTCTGAGCTGGCAACAAGAAATGGGTAAACTTACAGTTACCCCAAATAACTGAGTAAACTGTGTTTATCTCACTTTACTCTGGAATATCGCATGAGTGGAGCCTGAAGTTGCATTAGAAATCTGAGAGGAGGGATCAAGACTACAATTTAGTACAGGGAAGTAGGGAAGAGAGGGACATAAAACAGCTACAGATTGTAAAATCTCAACTTGCTAAAACTGACTGATGCCACACTGGCCCGCAACCCAAGATCGTTGTCAGTGCTCTCAGCAAATACTTGTTAGCCCTGTGGCACAGTATATTTCCTGCATAGTGAAAGAATCCTAAATATGTTACATAAATTGAAGGAAGCAGTGTTTCTTTGGAGAAAAAGAAGTCTCAATACATATACATAGGAAAAATGAATTAAGGTTGAAATACAATCAACCACATTCTGGGATTGCTTAAATTGCAGGTGTTTGGTTTTGCAATCTCAATAATGTTCTTTTGAAGTGGTTTGTTTATAATAATCCCATATGAATTACACTTAACTGCATTTCATAAAATCCAGGATTCTGCATTTTTCTCGTTTCATTCATTCATATGAAGCTATATAAAGAAAAATAAAATAAACCACTTAACTTACTTGACAAGCGATGGCTACTGTAGATGTAATAGACCTAAAGCAAAACAGAAGTATAGCTGAAAGGGGAAAGGAAGTAATCCCTGTTAATTTTTTTAGTGGCTTTGTGGTAGGACACAGATTGTCAGAGAACTACAGGGAGCAATAAGTAGAGTATTCCTATTATCTGGAAGGAAGCTCTGTTTTCTGTTTATAACAATGGGCTATTTAACATGTTAATTTTTTTGCCTGTGTTGTCAGATAGGAAGTTCCAAGTTTCTCTTCACTTTGTGTGCCCAAACGTATTCTTGTAGTCTGGCTGTTAATGTATTATACTCTTTATTTGTTGTAGAATGTTTTTAATTATTTTAATTTTAATTATTAAAATTGTAATGGGAGATTGGATGCATAACTATGTAGGGTTTTGCAACAAGTAACCACACATCTGTAATTTTAAACACAGAGTAGTCCCATTTTATGCACAGCATGATCTTCTTTAAGAAGAAAATTTTAAATTCTAGCAAATAAAAAAGTGCTCATTCAGTTAAGTCAACAGATAATATTAATGTTTTTTACTATTTTATTTTCCGAAGTGTCAGCTCTTCAACACAGGTCTTTCTCTTTCATCAAAGCTACTTGGAGTAAGAACTTTGACTGCATGTAGAAAGCCTGAAGACATTTTGTTGCTCCATGTTATGAAATAGTTAATAGGATGAATGCCTAGAATATCCTAACACTAGCCTGATTATTCAGTTTCACCCAGTGGATCTACTTTTTATTGTTCAGAAATTTAACATGAATAAACCTATAACTAGAGTTGGAGAATAGTTGTAAGAGAAACATTCAAGTATGGTATTTCTGATTAAAAGCACAGGACATGTCTAGTGGTAAAATGAAATGAGAATTTATGATTCTGGCTTCTATTACCTTCAAAAATTATTCATGCCCAGAATTATTAGAATGAATTCCACTGCACTATTTTGCATCAATACCATTACACATGATTTTGCCTGAGGGTATTGAGTCAATGGGTAATGCCTGTAATACTGCTTTTTCAATCATGGTTTGTTATAATGTCATTTCAAAGAGTTTTTTATTTTCCTCTGATTTATTTATCATGTTATTTGTCGCTGGATTAGGAACAGACTAGTTTTTATTTTAAAGCAGACAGGGTGACGTGAATATTACTACAGAAAATACCAGTTAAACATGAAAATTATATTTGGAGATAATATAATGTCAGAGGCACTTCAGGTTATTTGCTACTGAAAACCATTATGATACCATCAAAGAGAAAATACAGTGTGTACACAGTGCTGTGGAATATTATTATTGAACTTTATGAAATACTTCACAATTAGTACTTCAGCATTTATGTTCTATAATTATCATAAAAGTGTTTGTACTGTTGATAGTCTCATTCATAAACATAGCATAAATATTTAGCAAAATGTCTAATTACAAGCAAAGCAAAAATCACCAACACCTAATCTTAAAACAAAACCTCTCAAAAAACAAAACAAAACAAAAACCAAACAAGAAAAGATAGGGAAAAACAAGGGAGGAAAAACACCAGAAGTGTTGTTGTTAGTTGTAGTGTTTAGGAAAGTACTAGAAGACAGATGCTGAGATATTACAGCAATCCACAAAATGTAGAAAATGTGTGTTGACCATAATGAAGATAAATACTAAGAGTAAAATATACTAATGGATAATTACTACACAATGCCTTGGGGCTTGATTCTGTCACATTTTTTGTTCAAGCAGTGTCTTATTCTGAGAACGTTGTCTCACTGACTAGTGGTGGAGCACGATGCTGTCCCTCGGAGGCTGGCAAGCAGTATGGATGTCAGGACCATGGAGAAGTTTCATTTTTCCATGTTACTTTCTGACAGTGTTCATACTACGCAAGATATAATCATCAAATACAATTATCTGAAACCTCTTCTATAATGACAGGATTGCATGCATTTTTATCTGGAAATTGCTTTGCTTAGACTTTTTTTGGTTGTTTCTTCTATTCCCTCCCCTTCCTCTCCATAAAATCATTCAGCTCTCTGTGGCAGTTACTGATTACAGTGATTCTTGTTACCACTTTGTCTACCCTAATGAGTCAGCTAATGATTTCAGAGAACTAGCCTGTTCTATGGATTGATGTTACATTGTATTCCCATATGCTCATTGTCGATTGAAGGTCCTCTACCTCATATCGCTCAGCGTACTGCAGGAATTTATGGGTCTTCCGTAACACTTTCTTTACCGTTGCTTTACACAGTTCTGGGTCTGTAACGTGTAAAATTGCAAAGTTATTTGCTACACTGAAGCTCTGAGCAGATTGCTTTCCACCAAAGATGTACAACATTCTTTCTTGTAAGGTTAACAGTAGTATAGAGAAGCAAGAGAAAATAGCTGGCTTCCTGAACAGTGTTTGCAAAGTATGCCTCCATCTTGGTCATCACAAGTTAGCAAAAGTGGAGCGGAGCTGCTTGCAACGCTGAAGGTAGGCTGCATGGCAGAACATGATGGTCTTGAATGACAGATGGAAATCCTGGTGCAGGGGCTGCACCCTTTTATCGATGGCCATAAGTACATGGATTGAGGAGGTGCACATTCAGCTGTTGAAAGAAAATGGAATCGTAGTCCCTGTGGGTAAACATTGATATTGCCAAATTCTGCTATCGAAGTCAATGCTTTTGAAGTGTTAATGGCAACACTGGGCACCTGTTACTGATTTTAGTAAAAAACTCTATATAGTACCACATGTATTCCTTTTTGACATGTAAAATGAAATCACAGCCCTCTTTCTCGGTTAGGGTGATGCTCAATGACTCAAATTCCACATGGTAAGTGTAGGAAATAGCACGGAGCTAAACATTCAGGGAAGATTTTAAAGAAATATGCTTGAGAGAGGCTAGCTTTGCTTACATCTCTTGTATTATTATAAATTACACTAATCAGGTAATGTTGCTTGTCTCTAAGTTAGTAAATTCAAATATAGACACAAACATGTGGTAATAACAACAGCAAAAATGCTTCTTTTCTTTGAAATCTGTTCCTTTCTACTGCTATAGAGAGTTTTCATACATTTTCTCATAGGTTTTTTCAAACCTTGTGGCTTACACCTTTCAGACCTATTAGCTGGCCCAGTTAATGCACAGGCTCTGTCTGGAAGAAATCACTCCAGAAAGTGATTGCTTTTGATAATGGAGAAGGTAGGAATATAATTTTGTGAGTAAACAAGTTTTGAACAGTAAGTGATTGAAACATCTGAAGTTTGCAACATCCTTCCTCACCCTCCCTTGCCGCTGCTATTTCTGCCCAGTCACTTTGCAGGCACTACCTGCAGCTTCCTCTCAGAAACCCACTCACTCAGAAATCCATTAAGATAAAACAAAAACAGGTTAATGTTTGGTTGTTTTTTTTTTTAATTCAATCTGCTACGAGGCTTTATTAAGACCTAAAGAAGTTTATCTAGACTATTGCTTTTCCCCCACCTTCTCTTTCCATTACTTTCTGTTGTAGGTGCCCTTTCATTCTTGCCTTTTGGCTGGCTGGTGGTTGGAGTAAATTTATTGTGCAGTTCTATAAATTTGATTGGAGTAAATTGTTCTGAGTCATTTTTGGAGATTTTAGTCTAAGTTAACATCTACCTGAAAAAACAATTCAGAAATGCCTGAACTAAAATTCCACTGAAAATTTCTTTTCACTATTTTCTTCAGTTTTACCTCCCTGACTTGTTCTGTGTGTGGTGCTCATTCCCCGTGTGAAAGTGCTGAACTGCAGAGGCTCATCAGCATGTTCAGTATTGTAAGAAGTGTTAGCACAGGAGGCATCATTAGGAGGTCGTGTCAAGCCAATCATTCAGTAACACTCTCCTCCCTCCTGTTTTTTTTGTCTTTTGCTAGTCTCTGACTGACATCTCCCTCTTGTCCTTCTCTCCTCCTTTATTGTTTACTTATTTTTAGAAAATGTTACTAGCACCTCCATACTTATGATACCAGGATAAACCTAATTGAAGTTGATGGGGATCAAGAATATAATCAACTCAAAGTGTTTATTTTGGGACTTACAATAACTTAATTGTCAATAAATAGAACATTCGACTAGTTGTGCCATGGAGTGAATTCAGATCATTTTTCATTAATCAGTTTGTGTAATCTGATTAACTCTCTTCCGAGTGACCTTTCTTTCCGAGAGAAGATGCGTGTAGCTGAAACGGAACATATGTTCTCCCTGTCTTGTCTTCTCTTGGGCTTTCCTGACTCGGTTTCTTTGACAGTGGTCCTTGTACTTGTCACATCCAAGAATTCCTAGACATCTGCATTCAGTGGCTGGCTTTGGAAGTTGACTTTTTGTTTGAAAAATATGTGTTCCTTGCCAGAGATTGACTTCTCTGTGACCTCAGTGTTTTCTAGTTTTCTCTTCGTTGTGAGCTAATGGAGATATTCAGGCTAGTGAGGCAGAGTGGGTTTCCCAGGTGAAAAGCAGTAGTCAGTCTGCATGATTTCATAAGGCTTGTTTGCTAAGGTTCACTAGAAATCCATGCAGCTCACTGTAGACAAATCAAAAACCCTGTAACATTGAACCATCTTTAATTTTGCACTGAGAACTTACTTTACTGAATTTATGTACTGTCAGTCAGAGGAACTAACATTTAACTCTCAAAAATAGGAAGCAACTGGAATTATATTGATATAAAACATTAGGTCTGTGCCTAAGGATTTTTAACTTCCCATTGACAAAATCTATGCAGCAGAATTGAATTATTGAATCATAGTAACTTCTTCATATGAAGTTGAACCAGAAAGATGCATGCTTTCCTAATGTAATATTTTCTTTGTAAGATAACAACGTATTTTTTGTTTTCTGGCCTCTTTGTTCCTTCTTTTTTTCTTACCTTTCAGGCAGATCTCATATCTGTTTTTAAAGAATTTTGTAGTGAAAACCCCAAAACTCTTTTTCTTGCAATTTTGATCATGCAGTAAATGAAAATGCGAGTAGTTCAAGCTTTCAGATGTCTATCTATTTTTTTTCTCCTCAGTCTTTTCTGGGTTAGAAGCAGCTGCTTGAGGCTATTTTCACATATTGCATTTAATAATCATATTAAGAAACAATTTTATGTACTACTGCTACCTTTTTAGAAAAATTTCACCAATGGTTGTTTTAGCATTTATAGAAATACATGGGTTTTTTATATATATATTCTATATAGAGAGAAAGAAGTGGCAGTTGTTTGCACCTATTCCAACTTACTTGTTTTAGTTTTATTTATTGTTATTTCTAACATTTTCACAGATTATAAATAATTTAATGCTATACCCATTTATTGTCAGAGTCTTGCTCTAAACTCAATAAAATATGAACATCAAGTACAGAAGATAGCTGCAGTCATTCTAAGAATTACAGGAAATGTTACAACAAAAAGACTTCAGTGTATTGTTTCGTGAATACACGATTGTGCTCACTTTTTTGATGCAATGATCAGACCCCCTCATTAGCCGAGTATCTTCAGCATGGTATGCAGAAGTTTAGGTCAGTATAATCTGAAAATAAGAAATCATAAAATAATGAAATAAATACATACATTATAAGGTATACATTATAAAAGGCTGATTTATTAAAAGTAGCATCTTCCTAAAGGTTTCTGCAGTACTGGTGTGACGTGTCTGGTGGTGCATCAACACTTGATCTAGCAAAAATGGCCCAGTGGCAGCGAACAGATAGGGTAATGCTCAGGTCAGGTAAACATGCATGAACATTCCCGCTGCTCATCTGGTGGAAAGTATTTGCTACTTGCTGGATTACTTATGTTTCTGCCTTTGCAATTCTTTCCGTAAGTTCATTTTATTAATTTAATTAACAGCTATTTATATTTTTTTTTACCAGGTATAAATGTTATTTGAGCAAATGGAATCAGAGAAAAAGGGAGTGTGAGCAGTTTAATAGCTTTGCATCTTTAATCTAATAAACCATCTTAGTATATTCGGTAAACTGTAGGTCTTTGGTGTTATGGTGCACTGCTTCACTGAATGCATTGGCCTTTCATATCTAGAGAAGTGCTTTCACACCTTGGAAGCTATTGCAAGCAGTGTAAGTAACATCATCTCTGCATTACTCCCAAGTATCTTTAATAAAAAAAATTTTAGTTGACTTGGTGTAAATGGTGGCATGTGAAGATGTCTTTAAAGTGACAAATACATATGTTAGATAAATTTAAGGTGTATTATGCTATCTTTTACCATGGTTGATTAAGCAAATCCTGTTGTTACCATCATTCATCTACAATTGACTTTACCCACAAAACTTATTTTTAGAATGGACTCTGTCCAAGCACAATGAACAGTTAAGTTCAAAGTTTGCAAATGGCAGTCTGTCCTTTTCTGTTGTTCATTTATCATTGTCATGCTTACTGCCACTGTAATTATTCCAGAAATGTAAAGAGGTGGGGGTTTAGACTGCTTGGTATTTATCATTCAGTCTACTGGAAATACTACAAAGTTAGATATGATCATATTTTTGTTATAGCTCCATTTTAATAATTTAAAAAGGAAAGCAAATATTAAGGTAATTAAACTGATGTGAATAGATGTCACATGTGAAACACCAAGTAAAAATTAGTGAGAGAAGACCAAAATTACATGAGAAAATCCCTAACCACGCTATGTAAGAGTTTGCCATTTTAAAGCATGCAACATCATCAGGATACAAAGAAAAGGTTAGAACAAATGTATGTATTAACGTCATTCCCAGATACTTGTCTAGAAGCAAAGTTGTACCAAACCATTTCCTAATTTGTTAACAAGATACTGTTGGCAATATTCTCAGTCCTCCACTCCACCGCCCTCCCTTCCCAATTTATTTGAAGAAATAATATGTCAGAAGCAGTCCAGACAGACCTTAATGATTATGGCCCTTCAGGGTCTTTTGCAAAAGGAGGGAAGGTGCCTCCTATACAATGTCACCGTTTTCCAAAGGATAATGAAATCCACTGGAGTATGACTGTATTCTGTCTGAATTACAGATGCAGAGCAAACAAAAGTCAGCACTATGAAAAGAGCAGGAAAAAGGGGATATGGAAGGAATTCTTTGGTCTTTGAAAGGGCACGATTTTGCTATGACTTATTCAAGAATAAATGTTCAAATAATGTATAAAGTAGCTCTGTAAATGTATAAATGTAAATGTATAGATTTTAATGCATAAAGTGGGCCAGTAATCATCTAGGAAACTTCATAGTTAATTCCTGTTTCTCAGCTAATACGAAGCATAATAAGGATTTAAAGAAAGAAATTAAGCCAATTTCCACCATGTGTCTCATCTTTAGAATAGTGGGTTGCACATGTAAATATCCTGGTTCAGAACCATTAAATCCCATTTCATCAATGATACTGTGTACATGGTCCTCCTGGCTTTTATTGTGAGGTACATGTATTCAAACTAACTTCCTAAGTTCATCCTGACATGAGGAAAATGCCACTATAACAGGCTGAGAGTTCTTTATAGTATTACTCAATTATAATCGTTTACTCACTCTGGTATTGGCAACACACTATTATTACCAGGCTATTTGGTAATAAAAAGTAGGATATCAGTCTACTTGGAATGATTAAATGGTGCTTTTCAAGAAGACTGAGTTAACATTGGTGGAGAGAATGAGTAGACTTGGTTTCAGGAACTTTGTGTACACAAATCTGTCAGAGCAGTTGCAGGCGGAGCAACAGCTTATATCTATATATCTATATACCTGAGTAAGCAACCTCAGCAAAGTATTGTTTTGTTCAGTGCAGTGTCAGGAGGTTGCTATCACCGTAGTATTTTTCCTTCCTGACCAAACAGTGGAAAGGAAGATGGATGGCCACAGGAGAGGCAACTGTTGGCTGGGTGTCTAAGCAGTATATTTTCATTTCAACAACCTAAAGGATTCATCTAGGCTCATTGAAAGTACAGGTTGCTTAATACTTGAACAGTGCATATCCAGTGGCCTAAATTTTCATATAATAGCAAGATGCTTTGTGTTATGAAAATCAAGAATTTGTGCACAGTAATTTCTAGTAATCTCTGATTTCTTGGGTCTTTATTAGACAAATTGCTAACCATATTTTAAGGTTTCCTATATTGATGTGTAGGGTCACCCTACTGATGTTGAACTGCTCAAGAAGTAGGTTAAACGGACATATGGAGGTACTAAAAAAATGGAAGAGAAAAAGGGGTCTGAGGTACTTTCCTGTGCATTCAACTTTTTCTGATCATTTAAATGACATATATACAAAATCAGTAAAAGAAGTATTTGCCCCCCAAAAGAAACATGTGCTGTTGGCCAATGCTGATTTATATACCTAAAACTAGAATTCTACTTTACTGAGTAATGGTTTTGTTTTGTTAGCTTCATTGTATTAAAATGTGAGATGAAACCAAGTGACAATAGTAGGATAACATCTGTTTGAACTTTGGCAGTGCTAGTTAGGATATCATCAAGCAATGCTAGCTCTGTGCCTTCACTCTCTGCTTCTCTTTCATCAAAAGTAGTATTGATCATTAATGCCAAAATGAAAAATAATAGGTAGCAGTTCACATAAGAAAGCATTTGAATGGCAGCTGTTCTACATTAGGTGTAGTTAATGGTCATGTTTGCAACCACAAATGTAATATTTACATCAGTTGAAATAATAGAATTGATTAAATGGGATAAGAGCAGAGTGATACCACCTGCTCCAGAGCATTGTTTTTTGTAAGTTTGATTGATGTTGATTGAGCCTGTCTGAGATCTGTTGAATATCAGTAAGAAACTGAAAAATATTCACAACTGGGCAAGCAGTTCATTACTTCTCTTGAACTAAAAGAAAAGAAAAAAAGGAAGAAAGAACGGTAGTGAATGCAATAATCAAATTTGCATCACTGTATAAGCTCTGCATAGATTGACAAAGCAGCAAAATCATAGGTTATGATTAACATTAATAACACTTACATTGCTAAATCATTCGGCAGATATCAGCTAGAGATTCATTTAGAAACATGGCTTGTAGCTACTGAGAATGGTATTCAGCATCAGACACTTTGTATTAGAAATTTTCCCTGTCAAGAAAATGAAATGAGTTTTGCTTGCAGAAAAACATAAAGTGGCAGAGCAAAAGAAATGGGATGCAATTTGGGATCCCATAGATATGAAGAGCTTCTATTAAAAAGTATCTATAACATCTGTCTACAAGCGTAAGATCTTTTTTTTCATTTACTTTTTTGCAGTAATGTACGTGTATGGATTGCCCTCTCTTGTTCTTAGTAATAGTAAAAGAAAAAAAAAGCCCCAAACTCCCCAAAATCCCTAAAATCCTGTCCTCTCAGGTCATACTCTAGGAACAAATTATCCTCAGTATTGTTACCCAATGGGCAGTTATCAATGTCTTCTTTTCTTTTCTTCTATTGTGTTCAGTATTGTCTTTTCTACCATTTTTTCTAGTCCTGTCTATATGAAAAAGGATCAGTCTTCCCCTGGTCAGTGCTTTTTGTAGTTCCTTTTATTCTGGAATCTGACATTTGAACCTCCTAGGAAAAAGGAACATTATTTGTCTATGCTTTATAAGCAAACTTTACTATTGCAGACAGAACTTTGAACTGTCAGTTCATTATGGTTATGTGATTGTTTTCAGCTTTTTATATTCCAGCAATACTCTGTAGTTGTCTGGGGCACAGAGTCTAAATATTCATATGCTGAGAACTTCATGGTGGAAGACAAAATCCCTTGGAAAACTGTTTTTACACTACAGGTGTCAAAGCAATAAGGCATACAATGTTTGTCCTGATTTGATTAAAAAAAACCCCAAACGTCCCTGAAACAGTGAACCAGATTATTCCCTCAAATTTCTAATACTGTGTGTTTGAATATGAAAATTATCTTACAGATGTGTAATTCATTATGGGAAAGTGAAAGCAACTTCATATACTTTGTTAAGTACTTTCACTATGCACTCTAGTAATAAATCTCTGATCCACATGGAATGTATCACTGCCTGAAATCAATGCCTTTATAGTAGAGCTTAATATAATATCTACTGACCTCAGTGAGAAAGACTTTATTTCAGTGGGTTTGGTTTGGGTAAAGTGCAATTGATACATGATAGTTGTGCAAATGCAAATCTGGGGAATATAAATGCTAAATGTGATAAGCAAGTAGCTTCTGAGCATGGCAAGGCACTATTTGTGAAGACTGCAGTGTACATATTGATACAGGACATTACAAAAACAGATACAATTTTAAAGGTTGCTTTCTGATTTTGTAATATATTTTTATTAATAACACAGAACACATTACTACATGTTGCCATAATTACCATCTACTCTAATTATTTGCCTATTACAATTCTTTTTGTCTAATTAAAGATGAACTGTCTCCAATAAAAAGTGAAAATATTCCAATTTCCAATTTCCATATTCACTGTATATCAATAATTTGCTAAGAAAGATAAATGACTTCATAAATTTGGACGGATTCAATGTTAGAATTGGCCAGAACTACTCTCAAATACTTACTTTGCTGGTTGGGAACTCTGGAAGAGCAGAATCGGAATCTTGGAACCTCATACTCCTTTCTGTCCTCCCAAGCTCAAGGGAACACTGATGGCCTCTGGCTCTATTGGCTCAGGAGCATCTAACCTCTAGTATTCAATTTAGTCTTCATAACCTTTCTAGCACTGTTAACCTGTCTTTCATTCTACTTTGTGGCATTGAAAAATAGCTATTAGGAAAGCTGCCAGCTCGGCTACTCTGGCTAATGGAGCTGAACAGTGTCAATGAAAGGCGGGCATTTTCTGTAGAGTTGGATTTAGAATTTCAAATTTCAAATGCCCCTACAATGAAATGGAAACAGGTTTCTGATTTGATTGAATCCCTGATTGAGTTATACTCCAGCTGACAATTAATGTTACATTTCACTTTAGGGGTTTAATTCTTCGTTATGCCTTGGCAAAACTGTGTCTCCTGACAGGACATCTGCATTTCCACAGTAACCAGAGATGGAAGCACAACACAGAGACCTGGGCACAGAGGAGTAGTAACAGGCCAGGTCCTTCATGCTGTGGATAACCTAAACCCTCTGTCTGGCCAGCTGGGACCCTGTAGTGTTACTTTTCTCTCTGTTCACAAGAGCTGGCAACTGAGATCCTGATTAAAATAAAAAAAAATCCTTCAAGTTTTATGCAGAATATTCATATTTGACTTCAGAATATATGACTATTTTTAAAGAGAAAAAAAAAAAGAGCTTCCTACTTCTGCATCTTTTTGTATCTCCTGCCTTCTGCACGTGCTGGGAGGCAATTATGGATCCTGCACAGACCATGAGTCGATATGCCATTTTTGTACCAATATCTAAACCCCCTCTGAAGTTAGTCTTTGGCCTTTTGGATAGTATTTATTTTTTCTAATCAAGGCTGCTGGTTGGAATTGGGCAAAGAACACTGCATTCACAATTGCACTCCAACATCTTCTGTGTTTGTGTCAGTTTGAATCAAAATACTATTGTAAAGCCTTTGACAACGTCTCCCACAGCATTCTCCTAGAGAAGCTGGTGGCTCATGGCTTAGACAGGTTTACTCTTTGCTGGGTAAAGAACTGGCTGGACGGCCAAGCCCAGAGAGTTGTGGTGAGCGGAGTTAAATCCAGCTGGTGGCCCGTCACAAGCGGTGTTCCCCAGGGCTTGGTTCTGGGGCCGGTCTTGTTTAATAACTCTATTGATGATCTGGATGAGGGGATCAAGTGCTCCCTTAGTAAGTTTGCAGATGACACTAAATTGGGTGGGATTGTTGACCTGCTCGAGGGCAGGAAGGGTCTGCAGAGGGATCTGGACAGGCTGGATCAATGGGCTGAGATCAGCTGTATGAGGTTTAACAAGTGCTGGGTCCTGCACTTGGGTCACAACCACCCCATGCAACGCTACAGGCTTGGGGAGGAGTGGCTGGAGAGCTGCCCGACGGAAAAGGACTTGGGGGTACTGCTTGACAGCCGGCTGAACATGAGCCAGCAGTGTGCCCAGGTGGCCAAGAAGGCCAACAGCATCCTGGCCTGTATCAGCAATAGTGTGGCCAGCAGGAGTAGGGAAGTGATCGTGTCCCTGTACTCGGCACTGGTGAGGCCGCAGCTTGAATCCTGTGTTCAGTTTTGGGCCCCTCACTACAAGAAGGATGCTGAGGTGCTGGAGCGTGTCCAGAGAAGGGCAATGAAGCTGGTGAGGGGTCTGGAGCACAAGTCTTATGAGGAGAAGCTGAGGGAACTGGGGGTGTTCAGTCTGGAGGAGTCTGAGGGGAGACCTTATCGCTCTCTACAACTACCTGAAAGGGGGTTGTGGCGACGAGGGTGTTGGTCTCTTCTCCCAACTAACTAGTGATAAGATGAGAGGAAATGGCCTCAAGTAGTACCAGGGGAGGTTTAGACTGGATATTAGGAAAAAATTATCTACTGAAAGAGTGGTCAAGCATTGGAACAGGCTGCCCAGGGAGTTGGTGGAGTCGCCATCACTGGAAGTGTTCGAAAAACGTGTGGATGTGGCACTTCGGGGCATGGTTTAATGGGCATGGTGGTGTTGCATTGATGGTTGGACTTGATAATCTTAGAGGTTTTTTCCAACCTTAATGATTCTATGATTCTATGACTGAGATACAGATCACACACTAGAAAGAATGGACTGACACATTCCTATGGGTGTGCTGGACAGCATAGCCCTCCTGGAGGCAGTGGTTGGCAGCTGAGAAAGCAGAAGTGCTGGCACAAATGTTCCTAAATTTTATGGTAGTCAGAGATTTTCCCAACTAAGTGGAATTCATCAGTGGGTATTTCTCTAGACAGCTTTTCCTCTTTCACAGTGGAAAGTAAATCTAGAAGATTATGAAACCTTAACCCCGAAGTTTTCATAACACTGGAGTTTGACATTGTTCAGAGCTGAACGCTGATTGAGACTTAACTTCAAACGATACAGAAATTGCTGAAATATTAAATATACTTTTTCAATGAAAATAAGTTCATTCTTGCTTCCAAACTCCTCTAAATGGTGAGGATTCACTGTTTTAGTATTCATCTACCTCAGCAATTTTTTTTTAATTATTATTGTACTTCAGTGGTGAAAGGAATGCATAAGGCATACTTTACTATAGCAGTCATCTTAGGGGAGGTAGGGCTTGTGGGTGGTTCCTGTGCAAGAATACTATCCTGTGTTATCAGAAGTGCATATATGAAAAAACAAAACTGTTTTTTACTATAAAACATTCAGTAGGAGTGTGTGTGTAAAAAACTAATTGCAGTTGTTGATCCCTTATTTTCAGCTTGCTTTTCCAGGTGGAATATTCTGTCTTTTCAGATAAGCCTTTTTTTAAGTATTAGAAATTTGGAAAGCATTGTTTCTTTTAATGCTTGGCTATACATAATTAGTGTAACCATTGAATCATCTTGAATGCATTTATAAAGAACATTGCTATACTAATTTAAAAAAACATTGATGATTTTATTAAGAAATCAAGCTTCCAAGTCATGGAAGGGAAATGTAGGTTTTATTTGAGTTCTAGTCCCAATACTTGTGCACAGAGTCCTGAAAAAGTAAATCAAAACAAAAGCTTGTAAATCGGTCATTAGAACTGAAAGCATCAAGCAGCATTAGAATTATTTTTTAACTTGTTTTCAGATTTCAAGGTTGGCACACTGATGAAGACAGTGTATTCTGTAGAGAATACAAAGGGTAGAACTGTCAAAATTAACTCCTTTTAAACAGCAAAAAAAATCAGTTGGAATTTCCCTCTAACACCCTTATTGACTTCCTTTTTCTTTAATTCTTTCACAGAGGATCTTTCTCAAAGCTGGAAGTGAGGAAGAAATCTTTGCACATCTTGGCTTGGATTATGTTGAACCATGGGAAAGGAATGCTTAAAATGATTTGCCAGTTGACAGCAGTGGTCTTTCTGCTTATCTTGCAGTCTGATTTAGATATATATTATATGCATCTCTATGACAACCAAAAAATTTAAAACCCTATTAGTTAGAAGCCATTATACATGCTGGTATTCCTAGAAAAGAAGAGTTAAAGTTCTTTTGAATCCTTTCCAGTCTTTTCTGGTTTAGTCTTTGAAGTTTCTACATGGGAGTGACAAGATAGAGCTTGTTTTTGGGGAAAAACTTGAAACTGGTGAGATTTTTGATTGTGATAGGAATTTAACATCCCTGTGAATAATACTTGCTTGTTAAAATACTGTCAGCTATGACAATACCTAAACGATACAAAATATTTGAACTGAGTCCAGAAATTACTCAAATGCATGCTTATCTTTAACTGAATTTCTTAAGTATATTGCTGAATTCATACATAAAATTGCTGCTGTATATGAGGCTTAATGACCTAGGCAGTCATTAGTCTGGCAGTCTCCGGAAATTGAGGCTTCAGCTGTAATATTTTTTCCAGGTGGGGGACCACTCTACAAAAATGGTAAACAAGTTGAGAATTCAGTGAGAGTTAAAAACATTTCACAGGAAGGGATTTTGGAAAGTAAAAGTGGAATAACTCAGTAGCAATCTTCAATTGTAAGGAAGAAATATTATAAATTTGGAGTACTGATTTGGACTAAAGAACATTTAAGCAATGCTGTGATGGTCCTCAATAAGGAATTTGAATTATAACCTGAATGAAAATAACTACTTTAACTGTCAAGCTGGTGGCTGCTCCGGGGTGAGAGCTTTTAATTGTCTGTGCTCAATTTAGAAGCTAGAGATTTATTTTTTAGTAGATATATGTGCATTGGAATGGCAGTTTACCTGAGCTATTTGGCTATTGGCTGCTCTAGAATGGTATTCCCTCTTTTTAGTCAGAAATTAATCTCAGATATGAGACACTTTCTGATAAAAGTAGTCCTCTGAGATATTTTGGTTTCAGAACCTTTCCAGGTAGCTCTTCTGACCGTAATGATAATGAAGAATTTGTAATGCTTTTATCCTTTCATGAACAAGGACATTTAGTGCTTTAGCACATGAAGTTACTTACTGACCGTTCATTTGTCACTTGTAGAATAAAGGTGATTAAGAACACCAAGACTGATCAAATAATTTTCTTTCTTAAAAGCCTGAACTTTTTTTCCCTGTTAAGGCTGCTTTCATATCTTGGCATGACAGGAGGAGAATGGCAGTGACAGGGCCATGCACAACAATTATTACCGACAGTAATGGCTTCCCGTATTCAAATAATGTCAATATTCTATGGCAACATAGACTTGAAGTTTCTACACATGCATAAAATATGCCAAGGTTTAGAAATGTAGTGCTTAACTGCAGGATGGATGACTTAAAAGCGCAAGTGCCAAAGCTATTGTTGGTAAAAGAAAATTAAATGAGAAACGTCTGAGAAGCTGCTTCCCCAAAGGATGATTTTGTTAGTACAGTAGACAGGATATAGCAAGTATTAAGAAAACTTCCAGTGTACAGTTTTATACACAACCGCCTCTTTCTGGTTGTGAAAATAGGTAGTAGCTGTATTTTTTTGAAATGTATTCATTCATTATTGTGGTTAGACTCAGTACTATAAAAAAACTTTGAAAATATCAGTTCCCATTAAATTATATTTATTTGTTGTCCAGATCTTTTAGGATACAGTTTATGCATCCCACTTTCTATCTCCTCTACTGTATTAATGAAAAATACTCTCATTCAGTTTTGTGCATTTATTCACCAGGGCAAAATGTAACAGGATCAGGCCCAAAAGGGATTGCAGGAAAATGGAGCGTATTTCTGAAAAAAGGATCAGGTTTTGCTACAGGGACATCACAACCATCTGGTTCACAGGTAATGGGGAGATTTCCTAAGCTTTAGCAAACATCTTGAAACAAAAGCTAAACAGGAATGGCTTTATCAGAATTAGTGCAAGAAATGCATGCTATGCTATGAATTGGACTTGATGATCTTAAAGGTCTTTTCTAACCTTAATGATTCTGTAATCCTGTGAATCCATTCTATAATTTGTGATAATCCTAATTTTATAGTACGAGCAATTGAAATTCTGTAATTTAAACCTAATTTGATGCCATTATCAGAAATGTAGGTAAGGCTTTTTTTTACAGCTACAGTTACATGACTTTTTTGATACTAAGCAAAAGTAAGCTGATTTTGTATAATCGTTCCACTCAACTGCGCAGTGGGCTTTTAAGAGGACTCCAAACTATTCTCAGTCAGAGACATAGAAAAATGTGATAACAGCATCGAGTTTTATTCTTGCCTGTGCCAATAAAGCCATCCTTTTTAAGTGTGGTTTTGCTAACTGAGCTGAAAATACAACGCTGCTTTCTAAACTGCCCTAACTAGAAAGCACTGGCATTGCTTCCTGCTTTCTTGTGCTGATGTATGAAGCACCTTCTCTGTGTTTTGCATTAGGATGCTGACACTTAAATAGCAATGATATTTTGCAGTCCTAGTGGAAGAGAACAAATGCTACAGTACCTTATCTAAATATACTTACTACTTGGCCAATGTTTATCAGAAATTATACATTCCAGTTGTGCTGTTTCTCCATACTTTGAGCCACAGAGGAAATACGAAACTTTCTGATTTCCACATAAAGAAATGTTTGAAATTCATAACTCCCATCTTGCCTGCCTATGCATCACTTATAATTATACCACCTGTGGGGGAGAAGATACCAAACACAACTTCTGTCAGCTCCTTCAAGACTATAAGAAAACAGCATATCACTAGTCTTTCCCTCAATTTTTCTGAACTTTTTTTTAGAATATATTTTACAGAGAATGAAAACCAGGATTACTCACTGGATCAAGTATTATAAAAAAATTACAGAATTGTTAAATGAGGGGTTAAATTAAACAGAACGTCAGATTAGATGACCAGGATGGTTTGAGACTATGAAGAAAATAGCTTCTGTTATGTACACCTCCACTGAAGAAGCTGCTACCCCAGTGACTGTCATAGCTACTGTATGCGGGATCATCCCTGACAGCACTAGCCAAAGGCACTGTTCGTGCAATGGCAGAGCCAGAAAAGTATAAACTCAGTTTTTATTAAACGAACTCTGAATCATAACATCATGCTTCTTGTATCAGTTAAATCTAGTCCTACAACTCTGAACAGTCTCTTCCCTGTAATGATTTCAGTTGTTCTTGACGGTGCTAGTCAACTGAGATTATAATTGGAAAAGATAGAAATAATATGGGAGAACTGGGATGGAACAGGTTAAAGAAAAGGAAATCTTTATCAGTTGAGTATATCTGGATCCATGAAAACTCCCTACAGTGTGGTGGAACTGTGGGAGTCAATGGTAATGACGATTCTGAACTCATGAAGGACAGGTGAGGCCTTGTGAAAGGAACAGACTGATGTTTATAATAACAGGAAGGGAAAAGAGGAGTTCAGATCAGTGCACTTAATATCTCCTAAATTGCTAAAATGATTAATAGACTTTATTTTTAAAGCACCTAGAGAAAAATAAAGTTATAAGTTATTGGTAACTTGTTCATCAGAACAAATCGTTTCAAACTAATTCAGTTGTAAAGTCCCTGGAGGCTGATTTTTAAAATATCTGTCCTTCCTCCCCTGCTTCTACGCCAAGGCAATTTGGCAAGTAGTAAGAGGAGAAGGATCATTGGTTTTATAAACATCTACATACTAACTCTCTAAAAATTGATCAGTGCCTCTATCTCTGGGAAAAACAGGTGAAAATAAAAAACTACTGTATTTCTTTCATGGTTTGTGGTAATTTGGTATATATAATATATTATATTATATTATATTATATTATATTATATTATATTATATTATATTATATTTTATACTAAGTACCTTTTATTTTAATCAGGATGCAACAGATGTAGCTTGTTTTAGCTGATGATGCTCTTCAGGAAAAAAGATCAGTTCACATTCATGGCTAGTATTCCCCCTTTAGGATCTAATTTACTTAGGAGGAATTGCCTTATGCCTCTTTACAGCTTCTTTTGCATGATTTGTGGACTTATACATTATATAAGTCAAATTCTAACTCTGGATTGGATCTATTTATTTTTAACTAAAAATTTGGATCTTTGAATGTGAAAATGAAGTGCCTTCAGGGGTCCTATATCTCTTCCATAATTCTACTGTGCATGTATGGCCTCACATCTTGCTCAGGTGTCTACAAAGTGGTTTGCTCTAGGAGCGCCTGCTCTTGATACTTAGCATCCCAAATCTGTCACATGGATCATTTATTCCACATTTCCATTTCAGTTCCTCTTTCCTGTATTCAACTTTACATTGATTTGTAGCTGGAATGTGATTCTGTGGTGGCTGAAATAAATGCCACCTTAAGTGTTGAACATTAAAAATACAAACCTCACAAACAGTATTCATCAACTTCTGTTTGTCTCCATCTTCTCCCTGGTCTTTGCTTCTTTCAGTTTGCATGGTCATTTCCTCGTTTGAAGGTTGTGTGGAACACAGTGAAAATGTCTTTTTTGCCACCCTGGCCTAACATGTTTTGCTGAAGCCAAATATTCTCTATTCCAGTATCACATCATACAATGTCAAATCATAACTAGGAAAACATGAATGCTGTTCTAACCCCTTCAGAATACTTAATTTAAAAATATATTTAATGACTTCTTCAGTAAATGTGTATTATACACAGCACACAAAAAACCAACACTATTTTTCACCTAACGACTCCAAACAAGTAGTATTCTCAAATACTGCTGGAAATACAGACAATCCATACAAGTTGCATTATGGGGGCTACTGAACTACATATCCCAGAATCCCAAGTGCTTTGGGTAAATGCTATATCATTTGGTTGATCAGGATCAATCATACCTGCAGCTGGTGACTGACTATGGGGAGAAAACTCGTGTGTTGGGTAAGTACGAAGATGCCCAGTTTGCTGTGTTTTAGTAAGTAAACACGCTTACTTGAAAAACAAGCTACTTTTTTTTTTTTGTTGAAGGCATTTGATTCTAGTTCCTTTGTGAATGCACAGCAAAAAATACTGCTACATGGCATAGTGCCTTTTGCGTTGCATTCCCTCCAAAATCAATGTGTTAATTCAAAGGGATTTTTGGAAATGGCGAAGCTTGCCAGTCCCTTTGCCATTATTTTTCAAGTTATGAGGGAAAAACATTTATATGAAACCAACTCAGAAGTAGTTCTATTACATAAAGAAGCCTTTCTAGCAGGAGTAGAGTTATTTAATGCATTTTTTGCTATATATACTATTTCATATATTTGTTGCTACCTGTATACACACACTATATCCAAATTATCCTAAATTTTTGGTCAGCTTCTGCGTCTTTTTCTCTTCAGGAAGCTATGCATTAAGATATAATAGAAAAAAGCAAGAGAAGTCTCCACTTTTAAAGACTAGGGGATTTCTCTGCCAGGGGAAGTGCAGATTATATTCCAGAAATTGGTGGTTGCAACATCAGGGGAAAAAAGCAAATAATAAAAAACTTACCTCAACAGTTAGGAGATAAAATAGTAATCTTTGCATATTTCTAAGCACTAAAGATATATGATTTGGAATTATCTTCACAGCTGGGTATAGAGGCTGAGGAGTTTATATAGCTTCAAAAATGGAGCTTGACACAGTTATGTAATTGTGTGACTAGGTAGGAGTGTTTCTGCAGTTGGAAACTATTGCTGATGATACAAGTTTGAAAGTGTTCATTTTTTGCTAGTCTAAGGATGGATTGAAAGACCATATGGTCCTGTGGATTCCATAACTGTACTCTATGAATCCCACACTTCAATATGCAATGGCTAGGAAATTTTGCTTTAGCACTCTGAAACACAAAAGATCATAGAGACAATGTTTAGCAGGATAGCTCGGATCTACTGCTTCTTAGTGATCCTGAAATCATTGTGTTCTGGTTTAAACTATATTATGATATATGAGGGGGTTTTGTATGTTTTAAACTAAACTATGGTATCAGAGATATAATTCGGTGCCTTTTGGCCTTTTGCACTACAATTTGAGTGTCTTAAAGGATGCTAGAAAGTATATCTTGTGTTGGCATTATGTGAGTGGGAAGTGGTTGTTCTGGAAACCTTTCCAGACTAGTTGCAGGACTGTAGCTGTTGCAGGGCACTTGACAAATGATTGATGATATAATTTGAATCTTTCATAATACCAACACTAAAAAAGAATACAAATATCACAAATATCAGTATGTAACTACTTGGACAAGACATCAGAATTACAGAGGGAATACGGATTTTTTTTTTCTTTCTTGTTCTGTCTTGCCACCTGCCTCAAGTTAGAACTGACTTCATTAGGGGAAGAGAACACGTATCTGAGGAACTCCACTGTCAACTACAGAACAAGTGCTGTCCTTCTACTCCTTGCTGAAGGGGCTTACGACCCCTTTCTTTACCTGCTTGGCTGAAGGACCCAGAGGTTCCCTTTAGACTGCATATGACCAGAAAGTGGGATATTGAATATCTTTAAGAAAATTTCTGTCGGATGTAAATAAATGGGGCCTAATGAACCATATATTTAATAAATGAAGCTGCAAGCCACTCTGCACCTGTGTGTATACAGGGAAAGATTTTCAAAAGCACCTAAGTGGGAAAGAAAGTGTAGATAAGTGGGCCACTCCACTGTGAATTTTAGTGACAGATGGCTGCTAAGACAATCTGCACTAGATAATAAATGACTAAAGCCTACAAACCACAAATAAACACAAAAAATGCCTCCAAGAAACATTTGAACTGAAGTTTAATGATCATACAAAATTACTAGCAAATCAAGAATTACAAGCTGTTACAAAGAAGAAAGGTTGAACGTAGAATAAACACTCTTCTAATGTGAGGGATGGACAGGTATGAAGACCAATCAGAGCTGTCAGTGATGAACTGAGAACTCAAGAGAACCTCAATGAAACGTGGTAAAACCTCCTAGAAGCAAGTACTTCTCATGCCCAATAACATGCATACAGGCTAAAGCCTGCAAAACCAAACTTTGATGTCTAAGGTAGGACAAATTAGTCACAGACAAATAGCAAGACTAATGAAAATGAGTAATGATGAGCTATTATGAGTTACAAATTTTAAGATAAGATTTTAATATTTGTAAAACAATAATGGAGGCCCACGTGAGAGCTGAAATAAATTACATTAAATTGAGTTCAGGAAAAACAAATGACATAAAACCTCATAGTATGATAAACATCTATCTCAATGGGCTAGTTGTGACAAACTACTATTACGGGTAATTATTTTTTACTGGTGGGGAAGGGAATTAGTCTCTTTGAAAGTATCCAACTTCCAGATTCTATAATCTCAGCAATCCCTTATAAAAGAAGCAAATAGCATTGACAGTTATTCTTATTGCAACAGAACTTGATTGGAGAGTGTTTATTTTAAGAAGTAAATCGTGTTAAAAACACACATTAGTTTTTTAAGAAAATAGTAGAGAAAATAATTTTCTATAGGCAGAGGTTTCCCATATGAAAAGGAAAACTCTCCTGGGTAACTCTTGTAAAAAGACCACTTATTCTCCACCAGAATCCCCCTAGACTAATTACTGTATTGATACTGAAATCTGGATTACAGTATTGGGAGGAGCTTGGGGTTGAAAACTATTAGGTTTAAGGAGATTTTAACTGAAATAACAGAGCAAGAATATTGTAAATTTACTTTAGAAGACACTGGATCTGTATCAACGGAGAAGTGTGTTCAATAGTTTGTATGCAAGGCCATATTAAATGTGATTCGGACTGGATGAAGAATAAAATCATACCACCATTTTAAGTTACCTGCCCATGACATCTTTACTTTCTTTTTTTTTCCTCCAAAATTTTTCTCTTCTTTTTTCTCCAAACCTCTTTTGCTTGTGTAGATGGGGAAAACAGCTCATTTTCCCTTTTTAGCTCTTCAAAAAGTTCACATAAACAGCCATATAATGTCGAGTACTAGTTGAATTACACTGCAAATAGTTTATCTAAAAGGAGACAGAGAAGGGATAACATAATCCTGAATGATTATGCTGATATATCAATCATAGGATATCAATCACCATCATCATATCAATGATGATCATATCAATCATCAACCCAGTTCTTTACAGGAACAGAGGTTTAAGCCTAAAGTTCTCAGCCTTCTATACACGTGATTCATATTCTTGTTGTTGTATGAATTTCTTATGTTAAATGCAAAAATCATGTTTTTAGCTTTTGGTTTTCATACAAAGCTGATCAAGAAAGTGTTATTACAAATTGCAGTGCCACAGCAGACCAATGGTCTTTCCACTGCTGTGTTCTTTCTTTGATCTGTGTTGGTTTGCAATTTGTATAACACTTCCTTGAGTACTCAGCGCTTAAACATGCCAGCCATTTCTGTGCAAAACCAAGCAAACTGTGTAAAAGCAAGTATCAAGACACCTAACAGCAGCATGGTGTTGGGCAATGATTGACTTACATGTGTGAGGAGATGTTTGTTCTCACCCAGCACCAACCAGACTCCAGGCTTCTGAATCAGGAGGCCTGTTTCAGCTCACATTGTGCTAATTTTAAACTGATGAAAGGTTATTGTCTTTAAAGAACGCTGGGCTCATTTACGCCAACGGAAAAGCTGGGTTACACTTGCAATGTCTGTATGGGATGAAACTGATGGGAGAAAAAACTATCCTGACAATAGGAAGTTAGTTTGAATCAAGACAAATCTGTAATTGCAGTCATAAAGTCAGCAATTAGAGTTCATTTATGTGAAAATATACCTTGGATACTGTAAAAACAGAATCCTGTTGGGACCTGCATGTATTATTTGATACATCCCTTTTAGGAAGCTATTGAGCAGGGTATTCCAGTCACTTCTTAGTGGCATGCTAGATTCCAGGATCTGAAAATAACAGAAAAAATAATGTTGAGAATGAAATCCAAAGCAATTTGGATTTTCTTTTATTTAGCAGAACCATCATCATGCCCAAGATCAGTGAAGTTACTAACTTTATCTAGCAAGATACTGTTCAACTTGCAATTATTTCACTTTATTTATGCCTGTGAGGACTTCATGACTTAAGTTGATCAAGTTTTCTTTCTGAGTATGTATTACTCAGAATTAGCTCATAGCTTAGAAAATTAGGAATTAGGAATTCTTACAAAAACAATTTAATCTTTGAAGTTGCATATTTAACAACCACAAATAAAATAAGTATGCACATATCAAAGAAAGGTAATACAGTGTTATCTCTCTTGCCCCCTTTTTTTTTAATTCTTTTTTTTTTTTGATAAATCTTACCTTTAGGTACGATAAATCATACCTTTCTCTGCAACTGAGAAAAAAGATTTGGTTCCCTGATTGTATTACCAAACTAATTGATTTTTAAAAAGATGTTATGACTATTAAAAATATCTTATCAAAACACAAAACTCAGTTTATGAAATGCATTAGCATTCATGACAGATAATGCAAATGTGAATTATGTCACGGTACACTCAATATACCATCTGCTCCAGAAAGAAAAACATCTGTTGGTAAATGTAAACTGTGGAGCTTATGTGGTATGCAATGTGTTCAGATACTGTATGGAATAAATAAATTGGACGTTGACAATCTATTGTGTTAGAAACATTCAACTACTTTCTTATGTTGAAAAGAGGAAGAGCTCAGCTGCAAGTATTTTTGAGATGGTAGAGGAAATTATTGTGCCATGTTGCATCCAGATGGGTTTTGCTGAAGCCAGTCACTGACAGGCTGCTGCAATCATCATCTGCAGTTATGAGGTGCTTTAATGTAGCATGGACATAGATGTAGCAGAAGTTTCTGAGCTTCAATTTTCATGATGGTGATGACACTGTCATTTGTGGTATTGTTGCAATTCTGGTTTATAGGATGAAAATCATGATCATGAAACTTGTATATTCATATGTATGAATGATAGAGGAGACTGTTGCATCTTTACTAATGATAAATAACATCAACACATGAATACAACCATATATTTTCAGTGTTCTGCACTAACATATAAAAGGAAAATGGTCAGTAGTTTTAGAATTCTAAGGGCTATTTTAGCCCTTATAAAACCTAATCTGAAAATCTAAAATGTAACCCTTGTAAAATCTAATGCTTTCCCCCCATCCCCTGATTTAGAGTATCTTGCTTTCAGATTCATTAGTTCAATTGATTTTAAATGCTTAGACAAAGAAATGCTTCTTTTTTCCACAGCTGAGCGGGACAGCTGAGGCAGAGGTGTAAATCTAGGAACACCACTGGTCTGCATCCATATGTTGTCATAGAAAAGGGTAGCACCAACAGTACTTCAGAAATTTCCTTGACAACTCTCCATCAATTCCTTGTCAGCTCATGGAATGCACAAAGCATTTTTAAAGTATTTAACAAACTGTTAAATATGCAGAAATGCATATTTGAACATATATCTGAAAAGGCAGAAAACCTAAAAACATCAGGATTTTTTTCAGTTAAACTTTTTTTTTTCTTTCACATTGTGAGAAGGAATTTATCATCATCTGTTGTTAAAGAAGTCAGACTAATGTTTGTGCTGATGGTAATTTGCAGGTTCTGCTTGTTTAAGCATCTTAAATTGCTGATGTTTATTTGTCAGGGAATAAAAGCCATTCTGTGGCATGCACAATGCTAGTGTTACTCCATTGCAGAGTAACCCAAAAGATTGGGAACCCTTGCTCAAGAAGGAGATTTAGGCTTTTGTAATTCTTCTGGGCAAGAACCTTCATGGTGCTTTTATAGTCAGCTTCCACATTGCTTTCAAACAGCTCTTAAGGTTTTTGCTACAGGGTTGTCCTTACATGTCACTGTTTCTTTTCTTCAGTTTTCCAGTATGCTCACATTCATTTTCAGGCCACAGAGAGTAACGGAAGAATGTTGCAGGCAAAATATGTTTAAACTATTTGTTTGGATCAAACTCATTAGTCTACTGTTCTTTGTGGTACTGCTAATACCTGGGGTACTCTTGACTCCATGCATCCATTGTCTGAGAAATCTTTTTATCTTTAAGAATGTCAACTGAAGTGAGTCTCACATATCTTTGTATTAGTGTTAGTTAACACATTTAGTTACCTGCAACGGAATTGACTGACCAAACACCTGATGAAAAATCTTTGCAAAAATGAATACTAAAAAAGGGTAGATGTAGCAGTTCTTAAAAAATATATGTTAAATTTTTTCCAAATATTGCTACATTGTAAGAAGTATTCTATGGATTGATATTCAAAGTACTAAAATGGATCAATGCATGGACTAAACTCTTTGCTACACATGGTTTCCCCAGCTGTACTACCAGTGCTCTAGCAAGGGTACCTACTCTTGACCCAGTATCTGTGACATGTGAGCCACATCTCTTAGTAGACCTAGCTTCCAGTTTTGCTTCTGCCAATCTTTCCTGGGACTTGCGGTCAGGCACTGGAACAGGCTGCCCAGGGAAGTGGTGGAGTCACCATCACTGGAGGTGTTAAAAAAAACATGTAGACGTGGCACTTCAGGACATGGTTTAGTGGGCATGGTGGTGTTGGGTTGATGGTTGGACTTGACGATCTTAAAGGTCTTTTCCAACCTTAACGATTCTACAATTCTTTACTCCCTTTTAAAGAATTGGGGTGGAGATACGTTTTTCAGGTCTCCTGTGTACAGAGATAAACTCTACTGTTGAACATAAATGGTTTAGAAAATTCCAGAGAAGACACAGGCAATAGTGTTTTTGATAAGCTCTAATTTGTCAAAAAATAGATTTGGAAATATGGACAGGTTCTGAGCTGTCTTGCTGTAAGAAATAAAAGCACAGCCCAAGATATCAATACCCAGATAATGAGTGGTCTATGCTTCTTAGATGAAATAATGATAAGTTAATAGAATGGACATAAGCCATAAGTGCCAATCACCAGACTAGCAGCTCTCTTGTCTTTTTCGTATTTGGACTGAATGTTGCATATAGGAATGGCTATGTACTAAACAGAAAAATAGCAGCTAAACAACGTTTGCCAGTAAGAATAACCTGCTTTTGGGGGTTGAATTTAGATGGAAAATGTTACAGTACATCCAGTAGCAGAGATCAGACAAATGATGTAAGAACAATAAAAATGCCTGAGGGATAGAAGGTGTTGAGGAAAGATATAGTTGAGTATCAGCATCCATGCAGGGGCACGCAAACATTGCCAAAGAATTTACCATCTAAGTGCCAGCATATAGATTAGGAACAGTGCTGGGCCGAGAATGGAATGCTCTGGGGGACATAGGAGTGGAGCTTATGCTCTGTAGGAAATTAAAAATTCCACAACAGCCCAAGGTCAGAAAATTTGCAGACCACCAGTCTGCAAATTACAGCTAAACAAGACTAATACGGGCGGTGTAGGAAAAAGATAGTACTTTAGATCTCCTCATTAGAGTCCTGTGGTGCAGTGCTGACTGAAAGAACACAAAGTAGTGCATAAAAAAATGAAAGCATTTTAAAATTTTTATATTTGCTCGGTCATATAATACTGAAATATTTCATAACAGATTTAAAGGAGATATGGCCTTTGGATGCAAATGACAACTAATGGAAAGCTTAAACAATACAGATTTCTTAGTTGAGTGATTGTCCTAACAGCAAATCAAAGCAAAATGGCAGTCAAAAACATTTGACAAAAATTTAGAAGATATAAAAAAAAATTACCAGCAATAAAGTTTACAAATTATTACTGCAATATTTCAGCTTGAGGAAACAAAAATAAAACTGTAGCTATATGATCAGTGGGTTTTTATACTACTTAATGTCAGTTGCAGTCTGAATCTGCGGTCTTTCTTAAACTAGTGTTCACACTTGGCAGGAAACGCAGAAGTGTGTGTTGCATAGCAGGTTTCGGTGAGTGCTGTGGAGATGCAAAATGCAACTTGATCATTGCGAATCTGTAGACTGTGTCAGAAATCTTGTTTGACAATCTTTAAAATGAAGAAGGAAAGTCTGAGAAAACAGACAAGGGAGTGAAATCCAAGAAGCAAAGGGGATGTGGGGAGTGAGGCAGTAATAGAATTCACAAGAAGCTGCTCTCTCCTGGGAGAGAGCGGAGGTGCTGGCAGTTGACAGCCCAAGATGAAAGGCTGTCTTATATGCCCGACAACAGTGGAAAATGGACATAGAAGAACTGGGGGAATAAAAGTTTTTAAAATAATGCTTTAGTATATAGACCTGAGGAGAGCAAGTTGCTATTAAGCTACATGCAAATAAAAGTGTGAAGCAAATGAAAGGCTTATAAGGAATCAAAGCAATGGCTGGGAGTCTCCAGATCTCAGTTCACCAAGCAGTCAGCCTGTCTTTTTTGCAGGGCTGCAACAGCCAGGACAGTGGGGAAGTTCTCTTCCAGTATAGAATGAGATTTAGGTATGGTGCAGATTGTTATGTCTCTTCCTATGTGATCACAAAAATCCTTCTCTTTTTCTCAATCTGTTTTAAGATAAAAATGTCACATTGCAAAGTCAAAGTAGATCTAAGGTTCTTAAGAACCCTCCATGGCAAATATGAGATTCAGTGGTTGAAATGGAATCAAAGAAATTAATAAGCATTATGCAATTTACCTCTAGTTACAGATGAGGATTTTCAGTAGCTTTCATGTTAGTTACATTCTGCAGTTGAAAATGCTGCATTATTTATTGTATGCATAAAACTTGATTCTCTAAAGTCTGTGAAGAACTTTTTTATTAAAAAGAAGTGTCATCATGTTCTGTTTCTTGATATCACAGCAATAGCAGACTCTAAAGTCATGAGTGCTGCTACTTCCCTTGAATTGTATCAAGAGTATATTTAAAATTTATATTAATTTTTATTTCAGAAGATCATTGTTCTAATAACCTGTTGGGTATTTAAAATGTGAAAGGTGACATGTTGATTAGTTTTTCTTTGTACAACTTTTAAAGCTAAAAATGTAACATAAACAGCACAGTATGTTATTTTCAGCTGGTGAAGAAACAGAACAGCAGTTACCTCAGAACATCGATTCCTGTTTACCAGGATATTTTGGAGAAACTGTGCTACTGTCGTGTGAATATTGCATACATATTCAAATTGTGTTTTTATTATACCCAGCAGTTAAACTTAAATTATTATGAGCTATTTGGCTTTCTATTTGGCCTGGGAAATACCATGGCTTTTGGCTTTAACAGTTAAGTGGATTGTATTTCTAATAAAGAGAGTTCTCGCAGTATGGTAAACGATCATTTTCAGTTGGTGTCCACAAGAGATGGTTTTAGACCTGCTATAACCTACATATCTGCTCTTGTTTTCTCTCTGCTTATGTTCTGCTCCTTTCTACTTATCTATGAATTATAGACATTTTCAGGTCACTCTCATTTCATTTTTTTGAATGTAGTTTTCAAAGAAGCAATGAAATATGAAAGCAATATGAATATATAATGTGTAATGTGAAACATCTGTTTGGTTTCTGTATTGCTAGAACTCAGTGGCAGCCAGTTCATGGATTAGATGCTTGTTATAGTGCCCCACAGTATCTCAGAAATCTGCAAACTATTTTCTAGTTCCACATGTACTGATGGGTCTAGGGCAGGTCTAATGCAGGGAGGAGAATTGGAAGCTGTGATGGTGACGCAAGGCAGCTCCCCGTGAGATGAAAGAGCCTGCCTGGAAACAGCTGGAGCATAGGTCTGGAAAGAAGAATGAAAGAATTTAAAATTAGGGGAGATTAAAATAGGAAGCTGAGAGAAAGATAGGTGACATTGCAAAATGTGCTGTGTTTTCTCCTCTTCTGTTTATCTTCACTATACTAGTCATAATAGTGTTGCTCTTATCCGCTCCTTAGCTCCTTAATAACCTGTGTGGTCTGATCAACCATTACATCTTTTCTAATGGTTTACACTAAACAGGTTCTTGTTCTGTGTTGCCAGTCCGTGTTCCCTTATTTGAAGACTTCATTATTGCGATAGTTTTATCTTCCTAATTGTTTCAGTGCTCTCTCCTTCTGCAGTCCACAAGTTTTTTCATCTTCTTTCCTACCTTTTTTGTCCCCTGGGCCCGTTGTTAGCAGCTTCCTGTTTCTCCTGTGCCAGTAACACTCATCCTCCATCACGCAACGCTCTCATCCATCAGACTCCTCTACTGGTTCATCAGTTATACACATTTCATAATAATCTGGCCAAATTAAGCTTCTTGTTTACATCTGTTTTGGGGGTTAAGTGCTGTGTACTTTTAAACGTTTCATTTGTAGTAATGCCTGAAAATTTTAAACAACGTTTGAGTTGCCAAAACTCAACTGATTAAACACATGGACTATTCTCCAGGCATTATAAAGTAATAGATGATGTTTAAGAGCCCACTAATACTTAAAACCTCTTTACAGTGTAGACTGGAATCATTATTTTTGTTACATATGCTAAGAAACTGAGACACACAGTAATCAGTTGTTCAAGGTACCCAGCAGCAAAGCAAGGAAAAGGTCTTGAAACTTAGTCCTGTCTTTGGCACACTATGCCATACTGTGAAAACACTTGCTCTGACTGGACTAAGTCTTTTTTTATCTGGAACATATTACTAAGACTTTGTCAGGATAGCTACTATTTTGAAAATATTTGAAATGCTGTTGAAAACGTTTACTATTTCCCTGTGGGAAGGAATCCTGAATAGAATCATGCTGACAAGTTTGCCATTGTGCCAATAACTCCCTGCTTGTGCTCAATGTTTACATTATTTTCTAAAACTACTGAAGGAACAATCACTTAAATCACAGGAACAAAACTAGAATTCATTTTCTCCTTTTAAAAATAATCACAGGGTTTCAAGACATATGGAAGAGAGAGCTGTGATCCCTGTCCGAAAGGAAATGACCTTTGTTCTTCCTATGGTTGTGCTCTCCAGTTTTTTGCTTCTTTCCTTCAGTAATTTATATAGTTGAAAATTATTCCTGAAAGAACCTTTCCTAGAAACTATATGCCAGCTTGGCTCCCTTGCACTCAATGTGCATTAATAGGTGGGATGTATTAGGTACCTTTCTGGAGTGCAAGCTGAAGTGTGGTGAGTAGGAATAATCAGGAAATTTGCTCCAAAAAGTCATTCTGGAGCTGGACTAAAATAGTAGTGTAGTTGCACCCAAGGACTGAAAAGGTATCAGAAGGTATACTGAAAAGGTATGCCAACCCTCTTCCCCCCACCCCTGCAAAAAAACCCCACAAAAAACCCACCCAAAAAGAAAAAATGGTTCAAAAGGTCTGCAAAAATGTCTGTTCACTCTCTAAGTCTTTGGTGGTTGTTCTGTTAGTCTGCGTTTCATTTCGTTATGAAAAGTGACTCTTGGTCACTGATGATATAAGTACAAATTAAAACTTAAAGAATGCAGAGCCAGTTTCTCTGTTAACCACATTCAAAGGTCAGTAGTAGAGAACTTGATCCCAAGAGTAACCTCTTGCACAGTTTAAAATCCATCATATTTGCTGCTTCAAAGGAATTTTCTATTGGTGCTCCATAACAGCTGTTGCAGGAACAAAAAGCCAAGGGTTGCCCTTGTAAAAAGTTCCCAATTCACTGATCCTTTTACTGTAAGGTTAAGGGATTTGTTCCTTAACATTTTTATTGGGTTAAAAGATAAAAGTTATGAGCAAGCACTGGCTGCTTTTTTTGCTTTTTTTTTTTTTTTTTTTTGGTAAGATTCTGCAGCATGTTTTGTTCTTGTAGAAAGGCCTCCTGAGGGGTAACTACCCTCCACTTATGGAAGGCAGGATGGAACTCCATCTGGGATTTAGCATGACTATCACATGTAGAGAATGCTAACAAATTATTCTGAAAACCTGGGAGGTCTCAGGGTCTCATGTCTCAGATGCATCAGTTATCATGAATTAAAACCTACATTGAAGTATTCTGCAAGACAAATATACTAGTTCTCCCTCTCAAACATACTTTCGACACCCAGACAAGAAAGATACCCAAGCGGTGAAGCCAACTTCAACCATGCTGTGTGTTCTTGGCTCACGAATCCATATCTACTGGGTTGAGTACTGATGTACACAAAATCTGAGAAGCTTCAAACGGACACAACGTTCTTTAAAACATTCCACTATAATGTTCTTCCCTTACCCCCTCCTACAGAAAATCATTCCTGTTCACTGAAGAAACAATGACTATTCAGACTTGAATAGATGTCTGAGACATCTTTGAAGGCTAAATCCTTGTGGACTACCAGGGTTAGAAATGGATGGCTGTGAAACTCCTGGGAATGTCCCATTATAAGTGGTAACCAGCTTTGTTTCTCTCTCTGATCCACAGTGAAGTTTTGAATAAAACATGAAAATGGTCTCAGATAGATTAAAGGATTTTGTGATCTTTAACATATTATTTAGCATTTTTATTCATGAGTCCTCTATGTTCAGACTTACAGAACAAACAGAACATAGCTTTTGCAGGTGAAAGTATTGGGAAAAAAAATTTGAACGAGCCTTTGAACAATGGTTTAAAAAATAGTTTTCAAAAACGTGTGCAATTTCTAAGAACAGTATATTCCAAATAAATGCCCACATTTAATTGTTCCAGATTTATGAATTTCTTGTTTTGCAGTTCTAGAACTTTTTGCTCCAGAGACCTGTCTGCTCAATATATTGTTATGCCTATCACCTCTATCACAAATTCTATCAATTTGAAGTCCCACAAATTTGGAGTTTCCCACATAATATTGAAAAATGGTATTTTTAGTTAATTTCTTGGCATGTGGATGATCCACTGATCTTTAATCCTTTCTTGAATCAGGAATACAAAGGATACAAATAAGTTGATGTATACAGTAAGCGTAAAAGGAACAGGAGGGATCCTATCAAATTTGAACAGTTCTTGAATAATTCTGTGTCTTCCTGTGGCATTTGTTCATCCTCTGCATACTTCTGTCTGGGCTTCCTGAAGCATATTTTGCTATTGCTGGAGATGAATTAGTTCAGCAATTTCAAAGGGGGTTTAATTGTTTTGTGAAATTAACTAGCTAGATTTCTAGTAATGAGATAGGGAATTATTATTCATCTATTAGTGTACAGCTTGCTTTGCATGACATTTAGATAACACAATATAGAATAGCTACCAGCTGCATGAGTGCCTTGAATATACAACATGCCCCACAAGACAATAACTGGCAATAAGAATCTTTCACTTCATGATTGTTAGTATTTTAAACCTTTATAGAAAGGACTTTTGTTTTTCAAGAATACCTGGTACATCTGTCTTTTCAACATTCCCATGATATGAGAAATATGACTGTGAGAAACATGTTGGGGGCATGGCATCAAGATATATGCTAGACCCAATTCACCAGGCAGGTTGTATAAAAGGTACAGGAAAAGTTACAGGCTGGAAAGGTCTTGGTTTATTATAGGTTATGAAACTTCTGAGCTGTTAATGAACAACCACTATACTGCAGTTTCAGTGAAACTAATAAACAGTAGGAATAGTTCTTTATCAGTCTTTTCATAAACTGTGTTTAGATATATTGAGGACCATTTAAATGAATGCATCATCAGTATAATCCTAAAAATATCAAAATCACAGAATCAGCATCTACCGGTTTTTGGGGGTTTTTTTGTTTGTTTGCTTGTTCTTTGCTACAGTACAAAACAGCAAAAAGCAAATCACTGCCAAGTGTATAAATATATAAGACATATCTTTGTAAATATTTAAATAATTGTTAAAATAACCTTCCTAGTTTTGTATAATAAGTAGTGCAAACTGGCAAGTATTATGGTTCCAAATGTGCTGCTTTCTCAGTTCTCTAATCAATGCAAAGATATAATGGGCTTTATTTTAAAAGAGGATTCACCCAAGTGTATTGTGTTTGTTTTCATGGTTTTGTAAGACATCAGTTGGATGCTTTCTAAAGCATTTGAAAGGAGAAGTGTCATTTTTTGCAGATGTGCCACTGGGATTTAAATAAGCATGCAAAATTTTTGGCTTGGTACCTAATAATTCTTCCTGAAAATCAACAAGTTTCACACCGCCACACCCCGCCACCTTTCTCTTGGACCAACACATTGATCAGGTAGTCAGCATCTGCAATGACGGCTGAACCTTCCAAGGGTGTGGTTGCATCTTTGCCAAGGTCATATGCCACTATGCTGACCTAGAAACAAGCCAATGACTAAATCACTGTTTACTACTCTTTTTCTTCTCCAGCAAGATATGATGTGTCCATCAATGTTGCACTGCTATGGGAATGGAAAAGTTGTGCAGGGACTGTGCCTCCTCTGTGATGCTGCTAGATTATGCCAAGCAGTCAGGAGTTGTCCTTGGCATTCTGTACATGAGGAAATATCCAATACAGCTATTTTACATGGGTTCATTGTTGGACCCACTTATGCCCTATAAAGAATGCATATTTCTTTAACCTGCTTTGGAATTGGATTACACTCAAACACAAAAAGGCAAACATACAGAATCACAGGCTTACTTTCAAGTGAAGCCAGTAAGAAAGAGCTGTTATAATTTAAACTGCCACCAAACTTGTTTTACAAATGCTTTCTGATATAAAAAAGTACTAAAACTAAAGCTTTCAGGGAGTGTGAACACAATATAGACAGCTGAAAAGAGGAAATAAACTAAATGATTTAATTTGATACTTCTGTTTTACCAAAAATGTATAAAGCAGAAAAAAATAGTCCACATAAAGAAGTGCCAGAATATTGTTTTGCTTTAAAAATGTATTTTATATCTTGGGATTCATGGTTCACATGAGATGTAGGATGCACTGTACAGTGATGAGAGAAGTAAATATGAGCAGAGGTATAGTGAGATGGGCTGGCACTACACTCTGCCCTTAGTTATTCCAGTCCCTAATGAACTGGGCATATTTCTCCCTTTTTTAGTACTTTCCTTTTGTTCCATTCTGATAAATGTCCATATGTAAGCATGGAACATGCCTAAACCATTAATACTTACATATTAGGATATCATTTTCCTTTCTCTGAAAGCAGCGCTGGCTTCTCAGAGATTATCCTCTTGATTATTCAGAGTGATGATTCCTTAGAGTACACTTAAGTGAGAGATGACAATGTACCTTAGAGCCACCCCCAGTCTTCCACTCCATGTTCACATTCCATTACAATGAACTCTGGTAACGTAAGATCCTGGAGAGCAATGTTTTTACAGTCTCATTACTACCTGGTGTATTAGACCATGGCAAAAACATAGATTAATGAAAAATATATCTTGTTACAGTGAATGATCACTTGGCAGCAATGGTTATTTTAAAACTTTATCTAAGGCCTTTAAACGAAGCTTTCACCATCTGTTCTACCTTCTAATTATACATGCAAAAGTACATAATTCACAAGTGTACCATAAAAGTCGATAATGTAATTGATTAAATGATATTGCTGTGTGTATATGTGTTTGGTTATTCAGTGCCTCTGTTTTGCTTTTTAGCTCATAAATCACTCTGAATACATTGTACAGTGTCATTTTCTTGGCAAACAGGCAAGAGATGTACTCTCTCACATTTGAGAGGAGGCAATGAACTGATGATAATGATAGATCGAAAGGGAATACCAGAAAGGTACAAATACTGTCAAACATCAAGGATGTGTGCTCCAGTTCTTTGAAGGAGTTGGACCAGCCTGCTCTTTTGCAGTACTTCAGAACATGAGGACCTACTTGGCAACTGTCTTACACTAAATAAAGAGCAAGAAAGAAATTGCTTGCTTAAATGGCATCTGATAGTCTGCATATAACCTTTTGCATGGCATTCGAATATCTGTGCATTGTTATGAATGGAAATATTGGAGCTTGCTAAGTCATGTGGGTGCTTATATTACTTTCAAAAGTATTAGAATGAATTCAATTTCTATTACATGCTAAGATTAAGTTCCACTTGTTTATGGCCTTAGGGAGAAAATAAAGCCTGTGTGATAAAACAGCTAGGAAAAAAGGGAAGAGCCACAATAAACAGAAAGACAAATTGTAATTTCTTACCACAAATAGGAAATTAACTGAATTCACAGATTTCAAATAATAGTAAAATCTGACTAATAGTGTAGACTTTGCAATACTTAATTTCCTTAAAACTAGCAGATTTTAGTGAATCCATAGAAAATTCTTATTCTATCCATTTAGCAGTCCACCACTTACTTATGCTGTAGTTTCTCTGATTCCCAAACAGCTGTTCTCTAATACCTTTGTCCCCTGATTTAAGCAGATAAGGAGAGAGAGTTCTTTGTGGCATTAATGTATATTTCATCCAGATCATTACTTTGGTAGTTTGGCCTCAATCTTCTTCCAAGGACTAAAGAACATGCCCCAGTCATGTCCTGTCATGTCTTTTGCTCTTTCTCTAATGTCTCCTTCCCTCATTCTGACAGGTAATTTAGAAAGCCTGCCACATATCTTCCTTGCATCTGATTCCACTGGATGTGAATGGATTGAAAGATAGAATGTAGGGGAACAAAACAATCTGTAGCAAGTTTAAGTATTTTAATGAATATTTTAAAATAATTGTATTGATTTCACAAGGATTTCCTAAGTATTAGCAATGCAGTCCAGGCAGAGCACTACTGTGATTTTGCCAGGAATTTCCTCAAGAGATTTGTTTTAATATCAATAATTAATACTTTCTTCTTGTGTTATTATATAAAAAATAAATTTATGTTTAACATATGTTTGCTTGGAGGTAAAATAAATGTATGATGAAGTGTTAAAAAGCAAACATGAAATGCTTAGGGAAGCTTAAAACCCCTGCTAAATCCCTAAGTAAATACATAATCTGCAGTGATGTATTGCTCAGAAGAACAGAAAAAACAGGCAGGTGTCAAATTTGGCACCTATATAAATCAATAAACCCCATAAATTAGACAGTGATACTTCATCTTAAAATGTATGGACATATGCAAAGTCTCATTTATTTCGCAGGGCTGAGCCAGGGCACATGCAAGGAGGTGGGATGTCCAAGCACAGCTTGTACATGGTAGGATTAGAGCCTTAGGACTGGCGCCAAAGCCACTCGAATCAATAGGACTTATGCTAATTTACAGTGGACTCTTAATTGGCCCCTGAATTATTTATTCTGAAACTTCAACAGATATTCCTTAATTCATCTAACCTGTTGCTCATAAATGTAATTTTTGCAACTAGCCAGTCCTCTGCCATTGCTATACTGGCACATTTTGTCAAAAGCAGCTTCACAAAGGAAACTACTCTCTGAAACCAGAAAATACCTAATTATACCAAGTTTGGAGCAGGTTGCTATTTTGGGGATTCATTAAACTAACTCAAGTTGATGAACTATTTACTCTTGTTGCTAAAATGTTCATATTGTAGAAGTCAACAGCAAGTGAGCAGTTTTCTAGCAAGAAAAGAAGTTATACCATTCCAGATGCAAACAAATACCTCCAATCTACAGCTGTATATGCAAAACCTAAATTTATCTTTTTTCCTACTTTCCAAACCACTATTTTTTCACATGCTCTGTATTCCACTGATCTATTATGTTTCTCTCAATTTTTTTAAAGATTTATTTTATATTGGATTTTCCTTCTTTTGTCTTTTTGTTCATTTATTAAACTTTAGTGGAGTGTAATTCTTATACTAGAATCAGAGTTTAACTTTCAAAACCACATTTTTCTCTTAAGTTTGAAACTGGAAAAAGGAAAAAAAAAATCCTTATTATACTCAATCTTTAAAAACCTCAGGAGACCCAGAAAAGAAATCTCCAAGGGTTCAGTATTTTTAAAATGAGATTAATTCTTTCTCTAAAGCAATGGTTTAATATGGCAGATCTTTGAGTATTTCTGTAACCGGGGATCAGTCATTTTTACTTTCCCAGTAACGAACAACCACAGAGATACTGACTCAGCTTGAAAATGTTTATAGTAGATGTTACTTAAACCACAAAATAAATGATTCTGAGATATGAAGTCAGTTGCAGAAAGACCCTAAGAGGCTCTCTGATGTGATGAGAAGTTGTTCGCTGGATTAGATAAATGCAATTCATACAGCTATCTGCAGAGCAGAGCTGTTTTTGGACAGCTGCCCAATTTCACTTCATCACACGCTTAAGTTTAATTAGACTTTGTAGACTGACGGATTACAAAGCCAAAAGGGGCTACTGGGGTCGTCCAGGCTGACCTCCTTTGCAGCACGGGCCAGAGACCTTTGCTGAATAAATCCCCATTCCAAGAACAAAAGTCTTTTTGGTCAGGTATCCACTTTTCTTGTAAAATCCTGGTGATGAGTTGTAACCCTTTGTACCATTGACCCACTGTTTCCTAACTACTCTTGTTCAAATATATTCCTTACCCAAAGCTTTATACCAGCTAAAATCAGCCCCTGAGCTCATTCTGCTGCCAGGGGCCTGGAGAGGCCCCTGCTCTCAACTGCTTGCCCACAGAGCCGTCTCCCACTGGTGAGGCTTGGCCACTTGTGGGCTCTCTCTGTGGCCAGCTGGCAGGCCCTGCTGGCCAGGGCTGAGTGGGCTGAGGCCTGGCCTGGTCTCCTGTGTTTTCCACCATGAAGAAATGGCTCACTGTGCTCTGGTGGCTGCCTCACAGTCTGCTGCCACACCTACATGCCAGGATGGGAGCAGCCTATGCAGAAGGTACTTTTCTTCTTCTTTCTTTTTTCCCCCCACCCTCAGAAACAAGGGTATTAAATTTGACCTTTCTGCCCTGCAACGCAGGGGCAGGGCTGGCACCTTTACATCACTCAGCAGCGTGGCCCTGTGGGTAGAGGTGCCATGGCCATGACTGACTGAATTCCTCTCAGGGCCTGGCCTGGTCTGGCTCTTCCTTGGGGACCAGCTGCTCTCTCAGTCCTTCCAGCAAAACTGTGCCCACATGCGGGAGCCAAGTGGCTCCACGTGACACCAGAACAGGACTTCCCTTAAACAAGGTCCTCCGCTTGGGGACATCATGGTCTGGATGGAGCCCAGGAAGTTAGTGGGTCATTGGAGCTGGATTTTAAGATTTCTGAGTCACCTTTTATGAGTCAGCAACTTACACAAGTATTTCCCAAAATGAGGAATGTAAGTCTACTTTATAAGTGCAATTGTCAGTTAAATCCGAATGAGTATGTAAGGCATGCAAGGGTAGAAAGGGATTCCATATAATAGCCTGACTGCCGTTAGTCACACTTTCCCTAGATACCAAAAGGAAGCATCAAATAACTGTTAATAAATGAGTAGCTTTCAATGGCAACCAGTGCAGATATTTGGAAACCTAACGGTGTGCACTTCAGGTGGTGTAATAAACACACTGAAAGCAACCTTTCTGTCTCGCCAAACTTAAAATTGAGACTCTGTTCCCCATGCCTTGATCCTGCCTTTGGAACTATATATGCTCTAAAGGGTATTTATTTTTAGGCAGAAGGAATCTGTAAAAACTGAATGAACTGATCTGTAAAAAAAAAAAAAAGAGAACAAGAAAAAAGTTCTCAGTTAAAGAACAGGATTTCTGGGGTTTGGGTTTTGTTGGGTTTTTTTTTCAACATAGGAAGTGAGTAATAGCAGAGTTATTTACTTTGCATGCTTGTACTTAGATATACTTTCAGAAGTTGTAGTATTCAGACTTAAAATGACCATAGCTACAAGACCTGTATTTGTCCTTGAGCCTGATTAGCATTTATACTCTGCAGTTGATGACAACAAAACTCAGCTGTAGTTTAAAGTTCCATGAGGGTCATGCTGACCACTTTCTGTGTTTGATAATATATGAATAACCTTCTTAGACTAATACTAATTAACTTTGTACAGTTTCTGCTGTAAATTATTTTCTGAGCCACTTAGGATTGCTCTCAGCCAATTGCATACATGGCAAAAGGTTAATTGTTTGTGAAAGACAAAGAAAAGGGCACCCCTGTGACTCCCAGTAGAAATTAAGAAAATAATGAAATCTTCCTGTGGGAATTCATCTTCTTCATGTGTGATTTACCAACTGCAAAACTTCAATGATACTCAGATATATATTTTCAAGAGCAGTGTTTGACAAAAACAGAGTGTACATTTATATAAAATAACGGCGTGGATTTATGTTTTGTTCAGAATCTGGCTAGCAACAGATGCAATAATTTAAGCTTGTCTGTTTCGAGAGGAACAAAATTAGAAAGGCAAAAGCCCAGCTAGAGCTCAGTCTGGCCACAGTTGTAAAGGATAATAAAAAATGTTTTTACAAATATATTAACAACAAAAAGAGAGGCAAGGAGAATCTCCATCCCCTACTGGATATGGCGGAGAACATTGTCTCCAAGGACGAGGACAAGACTGAGGTACTTAATGCCTTCTTTGCCTCAGTCTTTAATAGCCAGTCCAGGTATCCACAGGGTATTCAGCGCCCTGAGCTGGAAGATGGGGATGGAGAGCACAATGTACTCCTCATAATCCAGGAGGAAGCAGTCAAGGACATGCTAAACCACCTGGACACCCACAAGTCTATGGGGCCTGATGGGATCCACCCGAGAGTACTGAGAGAGCTGGCAGAGGAGCTTGCCAAGCCACTCTCCATCATTTATCAGCAGTCCTGGTTAACAGGGGAGGTCCCAGAAGGCTGGAGGCTTGCCAATGTGAGGCCCGTCTACAAGAAAGGCCGGAAGGAGGATCCTGGGAACTACAGGCCTGTCAGCCTGACCTCTGTACCAGGGAAGATTATGGAGCGGTTGGTCTTGAGAGTGCTCACAGGGCACCTGCAGGACAACCAAGGGATCAGGCCCAGCCAGCATGGGTTCATGAAAGGCAGGTCCTGCTTGACCAACCTGATCTCCTTCTATGACCAGGTGACCCGCCTAGTGGATGAGGGAAAGACTGTGGTCGTTGTCTACCTGGACTTTAGTAAAGCCTTTGACAGCGTCTCCCACAGCATTCTCCTGGAGAAACTGGCTGCTCGCGGCTTAGACAGGTTTACTCTTCGCTGGGTGAGGAACTGGCTGGATGGCTGAGCCCAGAGAGTTGTGGTGAACGGCATTAAATCCGGCTGGTGGCCGGTCACAAGTGGTGTTCCCCAGGGCTCGGTTCTGGGGCCGGTCTTGTTCAGTATCTTTATAGATGATCTGGATGAGGGAATTGAGTGCTCCCTCAGTAAGTTTGCAGATGACACCAAGTTGGGTGGGAGTGTTGATCTGCTGGAGGGTAGGAGGGCTCTGCAGAGGGATCTGGACAGGCTGGATCGATGGGCCGAGGTCAACTGTATGAGGTTTAATAAGGCCAAGTGCCAGGTCCTGCACTTCGGCCACAACAACCCCATGCAATGCTACAGGCTTGGGGAGGAGTGGCTAGAGAGCTGCCCGGCAGAAAGGGACCTGGGAGTGCTGGCTGACAGCCGGCTGAACATGAGCCGGCAGTGTGCCCAGGTGGCCAAGAAGGCCAACAGCGTCCTGGCCTGTATCAGCAACAGTGTGGCCAGCAGGAGCAGGGAAGGGATTGTGCCCCTGTACTCGGCACTGGTGAGGCCGCACCTTGAATCCTGTGTTCAGTTTTGGGCCCCTCACTACAAGAAGGATGTTGAGGTGCTGGAGCGTGTCCAGAGAAGGGCAACGAAGCTGGTGAGGGGTCTGGAGCACAAGTCTTATGAGGAGCGGCTGAGGGAACTGGGGTTGTTTAGTCTGGAGAAGAGGAGGCTGAGAGGAGACCTTATCGCTCTCTACGACTACCTGAAAGGGGGTCGTGGCGACAAGGTTGTTGGTCTCTTCTCCCAAGTAACTAGTGATAGGACAAGAGGAAATGGCCTCAAGTTGTGCCGGGGGAGGTTTAGATTGGATATTAGGAAAAATTTCTTCACTGAGAGAGTGGTCAGGCATTGGAACAGGCTGCCCAGGGAGGTGGTGGAGTCGCCATCTCTGGAAGTGTTCAAAAAACGTGTGGATGTGGCACTTCAGGACATGGTTTAGGGGACATGGTGGCACTGGATTAATGGTTGGACTTGATGATCTTGAAGGTCCTTTTCAACCTAGTGATTCTGTGATTCTGTGATTCTGTGAATTATATCATGGATATACATAAAATGCATGTATTTCCTATGCCGATCAAGGCATGCTATGTTGTTCAAATTAGCCTACAGAGTGCAGGAAAGTTGTACTTGTATACATGGCCACCACTTTCAGACAAATAGTGATGCATAATTGTTGTGGCATATCATTACCAGAAGAGACGTGAATTGCCAATTACACCCCACAAATGAGAAAAGAAACTGCATATGATGCCACACAATAATGTAGTTTTTAAGAGCTTATTTATAATGCATAACTTACAGAAACCTCTTAATTCTTTTTAATGATGTGTGTAGTATGTTGTATCCTTTCTTTCTTTCTGACTTCCTTATGAAGAAACTCATTTTCATGAAGATGTATTGAATGAGTTGAAGATTTCTGAAAATAAAATAAAAATTATTTTTAAAATTGTGTAAAAAATCCTTTAAAACTAAAGCAATAATGTGACCTCATCAGGAAATTATTTCTTCACCCAAGTTACTTTTCTTCTGTTCAAGAAACAGGTGTTATCCTTCTCCCTCATGCTATTGTTTGGGCTTATACTTCCTCCTCTGCTTGGTCTTCTAGTCTTCATTGTGTAAGCAAAGCTGAAGTCAGTCAGATTTGATGAGTTTTTTATGTGTAAAGATCTCACATGTGAGGAAATAAGACAGGTTTTTCCAATCTAGAATTGTAGAACATTGTGATTTTTTGTTCCTTGTGTGTATTTAGACATACTGTTCTGTAAAAAAAAAATAACATTTTCCAAACAACAGTCTGAAATCTGTGAAGTGTAATAAAGAGCAGAAAAAAAATATTTTGGAGAATGAATAGGGGTAGGGAAATAAGATAAAAATATAGAAAGTTAACATGTGGGAAACCTGATGGTGGAAGTAAGGTAGATTTAAAAACCTGTGCTTTTGATGCTAAAAGTTTTGCTGATGATTCCATTTTGCGTAGCTGAAATGACTGGGTAGGTTAAAACCTGGGCCCTGAGTGGCATTTAAGGTGCAGTGTACATTTACCTTGTATAACTCAGCACTACTTCGCTTTCTTGGTCATCAGTGTATAATCATGTCCTGGGTGAAATGTCAACTACATTGAATTCAGTGGGTGTTTTTAAAGAAGAGCCAGACTTCATGGTTGTATGTTTTTACTTCTTTACTAATGCTGATCACGCATGAGAAGCAGACAGTTTATAATGGAAAACTCCTCTTGCTGTCTTCACAATTACCATTTCCAGCTGCTGTAGGTTCTCTAAATTGGCAGACATGACAGTTCCTTGTAGGATTGGCCAGATCTTCTTCCCATTGCCAGCAGAACTTTTATTGCTCTAAGGTTTCTTAATAGGTGAGTAACATTTATCTGGTATACAGATAAAGAAAATAAAGCATAGAACAATATATTTTGGTTTTTAAGGAGTTTTTTTCACAAAGAACCTTTAAAAAGTTCCTCTTTTGTCAAAAAGGAAAAATGAATCATTGATAAACTATGGACAGCAGAGAAAAGCTGTAAAAGCAATGATTTTTTTACTGAAAAATTGATAAGGAGTCATGTCATATCAAAGATATTAGTTTCTGGAAGAATTTTCACTTGAAAAAACTGATTTAAGATGATTTGGGAGAATCAAATGGAGAGAACTTTTAGGATCTAGAATGGGCTGGCTGATTTTGTGGTTATAACCCATACAAGCACTAGTCTGAAAGAAGTTTTACACCTTTAGATTACTGACATTTTTTTTTCTCTATGGAGCTCAATAAATGAAGGTTTGATTACTAGAGGTTCTGAAACTTGTTTCTGACTATATAGGAAAGCTTAATCTTTTTAGGAATGATTTGAATATCAGCACAGAATGTTTAGAATTCAAACAGAAGAAACTAGGAAATATTCACTTCTTATGAAAATGGTATCTACCAATTCACTGGAGATGAGTGTTGGAGTCTTGCAATTGGGATATGTGGAGTCATGCTGTAGAGAGGACAGTGGTCAAAGGGTTGCTTTTCTCCCATATAAATAGAAAGGAAATGAAATAGTTGTTGTGGTGAATAGTCATGAGTGCAGTATGTTTCTTTTGAGGTCAAAGTTGTATGTAGGAGAGAAAAATATGTTACCATCTATTTTGGTTTTTTACACTTGAGACTTGCCTTAAATTTTACTACAGCCTTCAGCATTCAGGTTACACAAAACCAATGAATCTGGCGAACTGGTAATACCTGGACTCTTTGGCAAATGCTAGCAGTCATACAGTTGTTTTCTTGACTTCTGCAGACAGGTATGACTGAGGAAGCACTACATTGGCTCACATACCACTGTTTGAAATTTGGTGCATGAAAAATACTATGCTTTAGAATAGAATGCAAACTATATAATAATACAATATTGTGATTTTTGGAATGCAAATATACACACTTTGGCAGTGGCTATAATTGAAGAAAAGAAAGAAGGTTTGCATAAACACTCTAGAGGAACAAGACCTATAGGAACTTGCAAACCTGGATATGTGGCAATTTATACAGTGAAGATAATTTCAGCAGAATTCAAGGAATTATAAAAAAGTGAAGACAAAGGATTACAGTATCCAGCTATTACTACTCTAAAAGATTAAACAAATACATTATTAAGAACACCTGTTTCATTTGTTTTTTTCTTGTTGATGAATTGCTGACATATTAAATCTTTCAGCACTTTGCTTCGTGTTTAGCTCACAAAACTCCAAAAAGACCAGAAATGTGAAGCTTTAAAAATGTTTTGGTTTGAGTTGTTAGGATGCTCGGAGAAGGCATTTTTTTGGCACCTATTTACATACTATTTTCTTATTGATTGATTTAAAAAAAATATAATTCTAGTACAACACATATCCATTAGGTCTAACAGAAACAAGTCTGGAAACTTTCAACCTTCCCACAGTTTTGATAATTTATATCTACTGACAATCAAGTATTTGCTTACTATATAGAAGGGTTAACTGTTATAATCCATTGTTCTAGAAATACTCCTTTCTTTTCCTACTACTGGGGAATAGAAATAAGAATGCATGAACTGCCTTCTTTACTACCTCTTACCTTCCTCTGTGGTGATATTTTACAAAAGTTTCCTTGTTCTGACTCCGTATTACAAGACATTTTGGAGGCTGCCTATAGCTCCAGCCTTTTTTCTCATACAAACATAAACATGAGCTGATACAATGATATCAAGCCTGTCAGCAACAGCTAGAAGGGGCTCTGTATTCTGTCGCAACTCTATCTTTTTTTTTAATTCATTATATCTCTAAAGCACATTTTTCCAATGTTGTCAATCTTTTCCTAGTAAAGTTTCAACATGTTTTCAACAATCTGAATAAGCATTCAGAATTTAGAATCATAAACTTTTCCACCTCACCTTTTTTTTTCCCAAAGAACAAATTAAACTTAGAGAAATCTTTATAGATGTGTAGTCTTGAATCTTTTCCATATTTTCCCATGTTAGTTTCCCTTGTATGGTCCCTTTTTGTCCCTTTTTAAGGACAATTATAATGCTAATGAGCCACGCATTGTAATATTTCTATAACAAAGAAGTAATAAGTATTTATTACCATGACAATATATACCTATTAGACAAATAATACTTTTTAAAAGAATGATAAACCTTATTTTTAAATTCAAATTGAATAAATTGTCAATTAAAATGTCATAAAGAATAACAAAGGGGACATAATAACATTCTTGATTGTATTTGATTAGGATGTTTTTTAAGAAAAAATATGTTTTTCAATTTAGTAAGTATTACTGTTAGATTATTTTGAACTAGGAAGTTTCTATTTTAATGAATTCTGCTTCTTTAGATACGCAGGCTTATTAGGAACACAGCTTATTTTTTATTTTCTGAAGACTATTTAAGATATTATGTTATGTTGATTTTGTAAAAATATACTTGTGTTAGGAACCATTCCAGATTAGATTTTGCAGCTTAAAAACTACAGAGGCTCTGTTTTCATATGTTCCTCTGTTTAAGACTCTCAAAATATTTATGGGATCTTTTTTGTTTAGGGATTGATGAATCACTTTACCAGAGATAATTTGGAAATTCTATTTATTTTAGAATATAATTATCTTTATTCTTAACAGTATTCATTCTTCAATCTCTATTTTGCTTAACAACCAGAAGGTGGGATGTTCAGGTTTTCCACTTAGCGATGAATTGTAAGCTGCTTCATTGCAATCATGAGTGAAGCTGGGCCACATACTAGATTAGATTAGATTCTTCTTGTTAGCATTAGATTCTTCTTGTTACTTAACCAGGGAAAACCAGAAATGTTATGAAAGTCTAGTGAGTTGAAGGCTTAAAAACAATAGTAATTTTAAAAGTGGTTTATATTGATATGACAATATTTGTATTCATGTTTGAAAATATGTGGACAACTTGACTGAGAGGTCACTGTTATTAATGCTATGGTGTTCTATGTTAGGCTGAAGCAATTCTACGAAGGGCAGAGTAAGGGAAAAGAAATGGAACATTATCGAGGAGTACCTGTGTGTTCAGTGTGCCACTGAATCCTTTCCAAAGAGCTGACACTCTGCAAAGGCCTCCGCAAGAGGTGGCCTAGGAGATGAGGGGGAAATGTGTGATAACAGTGACAAAGTGTAACTATTTGGCTAGAAGAGTAACACCACTGGAAGCTTCCAGACATAACAGAGCTGTGATCACTTCAGCTGGTAAAGGAGATGAACTTTCCAATTAAAGGTCTGTGTGAATTTTGTTCAGTGCCACTTCCATATAGGAAGGAAAATAACTAACCCCTCATCAGCTCACTCAGCCACTCCTATTCAGTGGCCTAAAATGTCCTGCTACCTTCAAGCAATCAAAAAAATATTTGAGACAATAGTTCTGTAGGTGTTTATACAGAAATTCACAGGTTTCAACAAAGTTTCTGTGGTCTAATCAGTTTCTTTGTTTGCTTTCTCTAATCCACTATGAATGTGATATTCTTCTTTCGTTACAGAAATTACATGTACTGTAAATCAGTACCCCTGGTTCTACATGTCCATCAAATCAGTTTTATGTCTCTTCTTTAAGACATCTTTAATAGATAATCTAATTTTCCATGCAAGTTTTCTGCTCAGAAGATTGGTGTGGAGGGAGAAAATAGATGTTTGTCCATAGCTAATCACTTTTAAGTGTGTGAAAAGGACTATTTGTATCTATGAAGCAAGTAGAAGGTACACTAGGCCCGCCTTTGAAACCCAGTAAGTGGTAGAAAGGCAGGCAGTAACGTAAGTAGGCCTTGAATGTTTCAGGATACTGGAGGATTTTAGAAGGTTATAAGTCATTACCAAAAATAACTACGATGGTGACAGTCTCAACCCTGTAACTAACATTATATTAGAATTAAAATTAGGCATTAAAATCTTACTTATATTTGGAATAGTAATAAAGTTGGTTTATCAGCTTGAAGAGGAGACAGGCAAGTTTTGAACAAAACACATACCTTTAGTGATAGAGTTTGTTAACTTCTGCTGGAAGCGTTCAAAGATTTTCTTGCAAATGTTGTAGCTGAACTGTCTTTTATGTTTGGAGAGTGTCGTGGTTTAGCCCCAGCCGGCAACTAAGCACCACGCAGCCGCTCGCTCACTCTCCCTCCCACAGTGGGACGGGGGAGAGAATTAGGAAAAACCTCGTGGGTTGAGATAAACACGGTTTAATAGGACAGAAAGAAAGAAGGGAACAATAATGATAATACCAACAAAGGAATGTATAAGAACAAGTGATGCCCAATACAGAAATTGCTCACCACCCCGTGATCGACAGCCCGTCCCCGAGCAGCGATTTTCGCCCCCCCGGCCAACTCCAGTTTATGTACTGGGCATGACGTCGTATGGTAGGGAATATCTCTTTGGCCAGTCTGGGTCAGCTGTCCCGGCTGTGTCCCCTCCCAGCTCCCCGTGCACCCCCAGCCTGCTCGCTGGCAGGCCAGCACAAGAAGCTGGACTGTCCTTGACGGCTCAGCAACAACCCAAAACATCAGCACATTATCAACAGTTCCTCATCCCAAATCCAAAACACAGTCTCACACTAGCCTCTGTGAGGAAAACCAGCTCTATCCTGGCTGAAACCAGGACAGAGAGTAAGTTGGATTTTACAGGGGCTGGATGAATTATTGAATATGTGCATGGTTACAACTTAAATGTCCCTGTATTAGTAAAAAGTACTATTTTATAGAGGAAGAGAAATCCATTGTTGTAGTAAAGAGAATATTTAATAGCAATGCATACACGCTTCCTTTTTCCCTTTCAAGACCAGCTAGTAGAGACTTGTTGCTTGTTGGAAGTTGCATGACATGATTTATGCGTGCATGCTTCCGAAATGCTTGGTCAATAATAAATATGATAATCTATTTATCGCTACCTTTGAATACCCAACCTTAATGTTTGATTCATAAACAGAAATTTTGTTCTAAAAGTAAAAGCACCAAAATCAGCAGGTACTTAAAAAATACTTGCATTGATTTCCCCTCTAGATATGTGGAAATATTCTATGTGAAGACAATTTTTAACCAATCTTCTTCACAATTAGATGTATGATTTGAAACATGTTGGTTTGGGGTACAGTGGAGGATACTGTTTCTCAAGATAGGACAAGTTCTATATTCTTGGTAAAGTGTTCGTATTACAAGCCTCTAAATGCCTCTACTGTTGGCTGAAGCAGATGGGAGCATTGCTAATCATCTGTTTAATGAGACATATTTTATTTTTTTAAATTTGCAGATATAAAATCCACATTATTCAAAACTTCTAAGGATTAAGCCTTCTCACTAGAAACGGCAAATATAATGGCAGAAATCACTTGTACTTGGACAGATGTCTCCGAGTTTACTTATTGTTAATTTTTTCAGTATTCTTTCTGCAATACTATGGATAGCAAAGTGTTAGTGCCTTTATTAGTTTCAAAACAATGCAATTTGCTATTGAACATGCTGAGAAAATCACTGCTTTGATCATGAAAATTGGAAAGACAAATGCTGCAATTTTCAGTAACAAGTTTTTAGTTTGTATCTTGATAGAGATTTTCATGTGTTACAGCTTTTATAGTTCCACATGTGTTTCTGACATTTTTGTTAGTGTTCCATATTTTAATCTTAACATAAACAGGGTAATACTAAATAGGAGTGGTTGTGTGTCTGTGTATATAAGAATGTACACACTCCTGTGATATTCTTCATACTGTTGAATATTCTTTATATATGTTCTCTATTTCATTCTGTATCACACTACATTAAATGACATGCAAAATATTAATCTCATCTGTTTTCTTTATAATCTCTTGGCTCTTCTCCAGAAGTTAAAACAGTAAGGTTGGCCATGTAAGTGTTGTAATACTTCCCAGTCCCACATCAGCTTCATACCCAATGGGTTAATACAGATTTGAGTTCAGGACCATATCTGAATATCATAACTTCCTGGATACCTCTTGCTTTCATGAGGTTTTATTTCTAATGCCAGAAATCAGTTGTCATCTCATTTTAGGCTGTAGAATCTTTGGGCTGGAAGGGACCTTGGAAGGTCTTGTAGTCCATCCCCCCTGCAATGAGCAGAGACATCTTCAACTAGATCACGTTGCTCAGAGCCCCGTCCAAGCTGACCTTGCTCAAAATAAAGCTGAATGTTAGATTCTTAGTTCTGACTCTCATATAGAACCAAAACATAAGACTAATCTTTGATCTCTAGAATTGAATTCTTACATGATCCATCTTTATGATCTCTGTAATTTACAATGCATTTCTCGAACCCACGCTTTTTTTAATTTACCCACGTCTACAGACTGCTATGAAGAAAGCAAACAAGAACAGCTCTCACACAGGCTTTAGGGCCTCTTTTACTTTGATATGTGTCAGGGAAACTGCTTATTTACTCTGAGAATAGATGATTACTTGATTGGTCACAACTGGAAAAGCCTAACAAGTACCGTTTCTATAACACATCTGTGAGGAGAAAGTTTATAGTAATAAATAGACCTGGAAAATTCAAAATCCAGGAAAAAAGACTATTTGTACCTGGGTAAGAGGCTGAGGAAAAAATGAAGTGTTAGCTTGTCGTGGTTTAGCCCCAGCCGGCAACTAAGCACCACGCAGCCGCTCGCTCACTCTCCCTCCCACAGTGGGACGGGGGAGAGAATTAGGAAAAACCTCGTGGGTTGAGATAAACACGGTTTAATAGGACAGAAAGAAAGAAGGGAACAATAATGATAATACCAACAAAGGAATGTATAAGAACAAGTGATGCCCAATACAGAAATTGCTCACCACCCCGTGATCGACAGCCCGTCCCCGAGCAGCGATTTCCGCCCCCCGGCCAACTCCAGTTTATGTACTGGGCATGACGTCGTATGGTAGGGAATATCTCTTTGGCCAGTCTGGGTCAGCTGTCCCGGCTGTGTCCCCTCCCAGCTCCCCGTGCACCCCCAGCCTGCTCGCTGGCAGGCCAGCACAAGAAGCTGGACTGTCCTTGACGGCTCAGCAACAACCCAAAACATCAGCACATTATCAACAGTTCCTCATCCCAAATCCAAAACACAGTCTCACACTAGCTTCTGTGAGGAAAACCAGCTCTATCCTGGCTGAAACCAGGACAGTATCCACCCCTTATTCCATACCATTTACGTCATGCCCAGGTCCTATACTTTTCAATACATTCCAATTATTCATTATTACTCTTCCTGTCCTTTAATATATACACACAGATATCACTCTCTTAGTCCATGGGCCATCACTTAAAATGTCTATGGAGTTCAGTCAGTCCATGACTCTGGGCTTCATCCATCATAGCAGTCTCTCAGGGCAGGGGAGATGGTATGTGGTGTTGGATTGTCATCTGGCACGGTCCATGTCCATGATCTGCAGGTCGAAGATGTCGATCTCGAGGGATTTGTTGGGCGCAAGCTGCTGAAGCCAGTTCTGGTTTCATCACTGCTGCACGTTGCTTGGTTTCAGTGAAGCTCATTCTTCATCAATCTGGGTGATTCTTACTATAATACCATTGATATGGTAGATAGCAGCCATAGTAGTAATGTCATTCTGAACAATTAACATAATACAATTCAAATCATTGACTGTTTTCACCCAAAATCAAGTCTCCTTGAGGTACACATCAGACTTCCCCATCCTTCCGCATTACCCACCAAGTGCACCCAGGTCCCTGGGCAAAGGCAATCCCACGAATGGGTTTGCCTTTTCCTAATGCAGGAGTAACCCAGACTGTCTTCCCCAGCATGTTTCTCACATGCACCACAGGGACTTTATCCCCTTCTACAGTACGTAGAAGTTTTGATTGGGCAGGGCCGGCTCTATTAGTAGATCCCCTAGTGTTGACTAACCAGGTGGCTTTGGCTAAATGTTTATCCCAATTTTTGAATGTCCCATCACCCATTGCTCTCAGTGTAGTCTTTAACAGTCCGTTGTATCGTTCAATTTTTTCCGGAAGCTGGTGCATGATAGGGGATATGATACACCCACTCAATGCCGTGCTCTTTGGCCCAGGTGTCTATGAGGTTGTTTCGGAAATGAGTCCCATTGTCTGACTCAATTCTTTCGGGGGTGCCATGTCGCCATAAGACTTGCTTTTCAAGGCCCAGGATAGTGTTCCGGGCGGTGGCATGGGGCACAGGGTATGTTTCCAGCCATCCGGTGGTTGCTTCCACCATGGTAAGCACATAGCGCTTGCCTTGGCGAGTTTGTGGAAGTGTGATATAGTCAATCTGCCAGGCCTCCCCATATTTATATTTCAACCATCGTCCTTCATACCAGAGAGGCTTTAACCGCTTGGCTTGTTTGATCGCAGCACACGTTTCACATTCATGGATAACCTGTGCAATAGCATCCATGGTCAGGTCCACCCCTCGATCCCGAGCCCATCTATATGTTGCATCTCTTCCCTGATGGCCTGAGGTGTCATGGGCCCACCGAGCTATAAATAATTCACCCTTATGTTGCCAGTCCAGATCCACCTGAGCCACTTCAATCTTAGCAGCCTGATCCACCTGATAGTTGTTTTGATGTTCTTCGGTGGCCCGACTCTTGGGTACGTGAGCATCTACGTGACGTACTTTTATGACGAGATTCTCTAGTCGGGCAGCAATATCTTGCCACAATTCAGCAGCCCAGATGGGCTTGCCTCTGCGTTGCCAGTTGCTCTGCTTCCATTGCTGCAGCCACCCCCATAGAGCATTTGCTACCATCCATGAGTCAGTATAAAGATAGAGTACTGGCCATTTTTCTCGTTCAGCAATATCTAAAGCCAGCTGGATGGCTTTCACCTCCGCAAACTGACTTGATTCACCTTGTCCTTCAGCCACTTCTGCAACTCGTCGTATAGGGCTCCATACAGCAGCTTTCCACCTTCGATGTTTGCCTACAATACGACAGGACCCATCAGTAAACAGGGCATATTGCCTTTCGTTCTCTGGCAGTTCATTATATGGTGGAGCCTCTTCAGCACGCGCCACCTCCTCTTCCGGTGATATTCCAAAATCTTTGCCTTCTGGCCAGTCCATGATCACTTCCAAGATTCCCGGGCGATTAAGATTTCCTATTCGAGCCCGCTGTGTAATAAGCGCGACCCACTTACTCCACGTAGCATCAGTCGCATGATGCGTAGAGGGGACCCTCCCTTTGAACATCCAGCCCAGCACCGGCAGTCGGGGTGCCAGGAGGAGCTGTGCTTCAGTACCAAGCACTTCTGAGGCAGCTCGAACTCCTTCATATGCCGCCAATATCTCCTTTTCAGTTGGAGTATAGCGGGACTCAGATCCCCTATATCCTCGACTCCAAAACCCTAGAGGTCGACCTCGAGTCTCTCCTGGTGCCTTCTGCCAGAGACTCCAGGTAGGGCCATTCTCCCCGGCTGCCGTGTAGAGCACATTTTTAACATCTTGTCCTGCCTGGACTGGCCCGAGGGCTACGGCATGAACTATCTCCTGTTTGATTTGTTCGAAGGCTTGTCGTTGCTCAGGGCCCCATTTAAAATCGTTCTTCTTCCGGGTCACTTGATAAAGAGGGCTTACAATCAGACTGTAATTTGGAATATGCATTCTCCAGAAACCCACAACACCCAGAAATGCTTGTGTTTCTTTTTTGCTAGTTGGTGGAGACATAGCTGTTATTTTGTTGATCACATCCGTTGGGATCTGTCGACGTCCATCTTGCCATTTTATTCCTAAAAACTGGATCTCTTGTGCAGGTCCCTTGACTTTACTTTGCTTTATAGCAAAACCAGCTTTCAGAAGGACTTGAATTATTTTCTTCCCTTTCTCGAAAACTTCTTCTGCTGTGTTGCCCCATACGATGATGTCATCAATGTATTGCAGATGCTCTGGAGCTTCACCCTGTTCCAGTGCAGTTTGTATCAGCCCATGGCAAATGGTAGGGCTGTGTTTCCACCCCTGGGGAAGTCGATTCCAGGTGTATTGGACACCTCTCCAAGTGAAAGCAAACTGTGGCCTGCACTCTGCTGCCAAAGGGATCGAGAAAAACGCGTTAGCAATATCAATGGTGGCGTACCACTTGGCTGCCTTTGACTCCAGTTCATATTGAAGTTCTAGCACGTCCGGCACAGCAGCGCTCAGTGGCGGCGTGACTTCATTCAGGCCACGATAGTCTACTGTCAGTCTCCACTCTCCATTAGACTTTCGCACTGGCCATATGGGGCTGTTGAAGGGTGAGTGAGTCTTGCTGATCACTCCTTGGCTCTCCAGCCGACGAATCAGCTCATGGATGGGGATCAGGGAGTCTCTGTTGGTGCGATATTGCCGCCGGTGCACTGTTGTGGTAGCGATCGGCACCTGTTGTCCTTTGACCCTGAGCAACCCCACCACAGAAGGGTCCTCTGAGAGACCAGGCAAGGTGGACAGCTGTTTAATTTCTTCCGTCTCCAAGGCAGCTATACCAAAAGCCCACCGGTACCCTTTTGGGTCCTTGAAATACCCTCTGCTGAGGTAGTCTATGCCCAGGATGCACGGAGCCTCCGGGCCAGTCACAATGGGGTGCTTCTGCCACTCATTCCCAATTAGGCTCACTTCAGCCTCCAGTACAGTCAGCTGTTGGGATCCCCCTGTCACTCCAGAAATACAGATGGGTTCTGCCCCTATATGGCTTGATGGCATCAGGGTACATTGTGCACCGGTGTCCACTAAAGCCTTATATTCCTGTGGGTCTGACGTGCCAGGCCATCTAATCCACACAGTCCAATAAACTCGGTTGTCCCTCTCCTCCGCCTGGCTGGAGGCAGGGCCCCTCTAATCCTGCTCATAGTACTCGTTACCCACTTCTTGTAAATAGGAATCAGAAGTCCCTTCAAGAGGATCAGAGGTGAGATCAGCTCTTCTATTCTTTCTGGGAAGCTGCCCACTGGAAAGTGGAGCGACGATTTTCCTCGAGGAACCTGAACCCCCTTTTGTAATTGTTTTTCCTTGCAGCTCGCGTACTCGTGCCTCTAGGGTCGAGGTAGGTTTTCCATCCCACCTCCTCATGTCCTCTCCGTAGTCACGCAATTGAAACCACAGGGTGGCTCGTGGTGTGTATCCTCTATATCTTCTCTCTTGAACAGAAGAGCGCTTACTCCTAATGGCTGAGACACTGGTCCGTATGGGTGGAGGGTAGGGCATATCCTCTTTGAATTGCCGGAACTCTCGGGACAGTTTCTCTATAGCAGAGACGCAGGCCCGTAGGGAGGAAGAGAGACTTTCTTCGTATTGCCGGAGTTGGCCAGCCAATTCATCCACCGTTGGTCTCTCTCCGTCCTTCCAGGCCATTACTGCTAATGAGTTGGCATATGATGATGGTGCACTCCGTACAAACTTCCGCCACATAGGTTGCGTGCAATTGACTTCATCTGGATCTTTGGATGATTGTCCATTGTCCAAGTCACCATAAATCACTTCCAGCACCGCTAGCTCCCTCAGGTACTGGATACCTTTCTCCATGGTGGTCCACTTGCCTGGGTGACATAGAACATCTTCCTTGAAGGGATACCTTTCCTTCACACCCGATAGGAGTCGTCTCCAGAGGCTGAGGACTTGTGCACCTTTTCCAATTGCTTTGTCAATGCCCCCTTCCCTAGAAAGGGATCCCAGCTGCTTGGCTTCCCTACCCTCTAATTCCAGGCTACTGGCCCCATTATCCCAGCATCGGAGCAGCCAGGTGACAATGTGCTCACCTGGACGACGGCTGAAATCCTTTCGCATATCTCGCAATTCACTCAGGGATAGAGATCGGGTAGTTACCGTCTCTTTTATAAGTTCTTCCTCTTCCTCCTCTTCAAGCGATGACTCGCTCTCTTCCCTCTTCCGTGCTTGTGATGGCCCTGCTTCAGAGCACTCTGCCTCCTCACTCTCTTCCTCTGGCTCCTTCTTAGCAGGATCTTCCTCCTCCCTTACTAAACGAGCTGACTTCCGCTTCCAAGATTTCTTCTTTTGTACAGGGGCAACTGATACCGGGATGGGCTGGTTCTCTGGTTCAGCTGCAACAGTCTGAGTAGCTACAGTGCCCGCCATGGGGGTTGGAGTAGTGGCAGTGCCCGCCGTGGGGGTTGGAGTAGTGGCAGTGCCTGCTACAGACGTTGGAGTAGTCACAGTGCCTGCCACATTGCCATCAGACCCAGAGAGCCCCTCTCCCCTTTGCATAGTGTTAAATAGGGTTCGGTAGGCATGGGCCAGGCCCCAGCACATTGCAATGATTTGTGTCTCCTTGGAGCTGCCAGGCTGACAGCATACTTCTTCCAGATATTCTGCTAGTTTATCAGGATTCTGCACTTGTTCGGGAGTGAAGCTCCAAAACACCGGAGGTGCCCACCGCCCCAGGCATTTGCCCATGCTGTTCCACACACCCTGCCATTCATAACTATCCAGCCTTGGGGCAGATCTCCGGGTGATATTCTTAAATTGCTTGCCAACCTTAGACAAAACTGAAACCATGTTCCCCAGAAGTAGCAATAGAGGTATTTTAACCAGCCAAGGGTGTTCAAAATACTGAAAAATTATTGTGATGAAGGAGGAAATGTTACGATAGAGGGTATCAAAGGTACCATTCTGCATTTCCTCCATAAAAAACCTTTCAGAGGCAGAAGTATAATTGCTAATCGTCTCCACAAGACTGTAGCCAAAATACAGTAACGGCTTTAGTACAGAGCTCAGATGATAACACATTAAGCTCAAGGTCAGTGCTCTAAAAACAAAATTCACAGGCGAGACATTACTAATCATTGCAGAGTACAGCAGCCCGCAGAAACCAACACCGATCCTTAACATGTACAGCAAAGACGAGAGCATGATGCAAATCAAACTGATATTGTGACCTGCAACCGTTATTATCTCAAGCCTCGGGCCCCACGTTGGGCGCCAAAAAGGACTGTCGTGGTTTAGCCCCAGCCGGCAACTAAGCACCACGCAGCCGCTCGCTCACTCTCCCTCCCACAGTGGGACGGGGGAGAGAATTAGGAAAAACCTCGTGGGTTGAGATAAACACGGTTTAATAGGACAGAAAGAAAGAAGGGAACAATAATGATAATACCAACAAAGGAATGTATAAGAACAAGTGATGCCCAATACAGAAATTGCTCACCACCCCGTGATCGACAGCCCGTCCCCGAGCAGCGATTTCCGCCCCCCGGCCAACTCCAGTTTATGTACTGGGCATGACGTCGTATGGTAGGGAATATCTCTTTGGCCAGTCTGGGTCAGCTGTCCCGGCTGTGTCCCCTCCCAGCTCCCCGTGCACCCCCAGCCTGCTCACTGGCAGGCCAGCACAAGAAGCTGGACTGTCCTTGACGGCTCAGCAACAACCCAAAACATCAGCACATTATCAACAGTTCCTCATCCCAAATCCAAAACACAGTCTCACACTAGCTTCTGTGAGGAAAACCAGCTCTATCCTGGCTGAAACCAGGACATAGCTGAAACCTGTCTCTTTCTGGCTGACCAAAAGCAGAAAGAAAGCTTTCTAAACCAGTTTTTTAAAAGTTGGCTCCTCAGGATGGCCTCTGCCTTTTGCTTCTTCGTCACCAGTTACCACTACCACCTCTAGTTTGGTTTTGTAACTAATGAAGTAAGTAGTTGGAAGTTTGAGTCTAATTATGTATATAAAAGTAGTCTTAAGCAGTCAAATATATTTAAACACAGGTATTTATATTTTATATACTACTATATATATTTAGATGTAAGATGTATTTATAATTTTATTTATATACTCAATGATCCCTTTTATCTGTATCATAGACCTAGAGCAATTATTACTATATGGGTAGAAAATGTTGTGCTTACATAAAACTTAAATTTAATAATGTCTGTTAAATGCTCATTCCTTCCTGCCCCTGAAACAATTGTAAAATAGGAGGTTGGGTTTTGTTGGAGTTTTTTTACCAATAAATAATAATACATTCACTAAGAATGTCAACTATGACTTGTAAACTCACTTGATCTTTCAAAGTATTATTCTTACTATCTCTTTTATCATTTTCCACATAAAAATAATCAATTTATGCAGGCCACTGAAGAAATATTATTCAGCTCACCCAAGCTAGGATCAGAAGCTACTGGTGTGTGGCATGGTTTAAAAAAATATTCAGAAAAAACAATTGAGATATTTTATGTTCAGGTTCAAGATATTTGAAGCAATGTTCTTTGTGCACTTTGTCTGAATCATTTTATGCTGGAGAGGATATTTTCCTGGTATAAAAGTAGAAACTGCTATGTCAGTGATGAGGAAAGTCTGTGCCTCAAATACAAATGAGTAAGTCAACTGACTTTAGAAGAATGCTTCCCTGTGTTTGTAGTGAAGCTGCATTCTTGGAGGAATACTGTCATTCACTCAAGGCTTCTGAAGGGTGGTGTTCTAAAACCTTTTTTCCTGCTCATTTACAGTGCAGATGGTGCTGCAAACATTTAATCAAAACAGAATGTACTGTTAGAATAGTCTAGACAGGCTATGATCAAGAGACCACAAACAGGAACAATTTGGTTTTGAAAACTTTTTATCTGATTACAGGGATAATGACTTGAAAATCAACCTGGCAATTTTGTATAATTAGAAAAGTGATATTCATGTTGATTTCTCATCAGGTTTCCAAATGGAAACATATTTCTGCCACATATTACATATCATTTATCTCATAGATGACTCAGTGTGTCTTGATTTTAATCTCCCAACAGTCACAGCTACTCCATGCATGGAGCTGTTCTGTTGTTTTGACAGGCAAAGACACATCAAAATCAGGTATTAGCCACTTTTCCACACCACTGAGTCTATATGAAGAGCTTAGGAAAATCAGAGAATTATATTTAATTTTTAAAGTTTTTGGATTACATAGAGTCTGATGATTATGCAAAAATAGACTCCTTAAAGAGCACCTTTATATTGAAATAAACACTCATATTTACTTTACCCAACTCAATGATCATCTAAGAATCCTTCATTTCTACACTGTGCAAGTGCACTTAAACTCATAGGTGTTTTTACGGCCGTAGGCACTGTTTTACTGAGTGGAAATAGAGACAGTGCAGCTGATCTGTTTTTATATCTTTGGATGACTTTCTTACAAAGTACTGTTGTGATATCTGCATGATTCACAAAGTGTAATGTTGTATGTTATAAATAAAAACTTTCCCCATTTTTTGCTTTTTTTCCTACCATCTCTGTAATCCACTTTATGATGTTCTCAAGACATTTGGTTAAAGCATTACACTGTAAAGAAAGTGGGGTTTATGAGAATCTAGGCCTGTTCTGTGAGTGGATTTCATAAATCCATGAGGAGTCAGTATGAGGATTTTGTCTTTTCCCCTGTAGCATAAGCTACAGATAACTTTTACTGAGCCTATCTGTGTCTTCTGTTGAAAATAAGAATGAAACCACAAGTGAGAATCAACGTTTGATGACAAAGCTTACTCAAGTTACCAACACATAGTGACTCTGAAATTTATTTTTTTCCACTCACAAGTTTTAGCTTGGACTTCAGTCAATATCTATCTGAAAATGCATTTGAAGGGTAGAAATTACTGAAATTATTTTCATGGAGATGTTTTGACAGTGGAGGCAAGTCACGAGGAGAACGCTTCAAGAATTTGTTCTCAGACCAGAGCTCTTCAAAAGTATTCACAAGTGACTTTATGAAAGGCATGAATGATGAGGTGAAAAGGTTTTGATGGCTTTATTGGTTTACTGGTTATCCAGGGTATCAAAGAAAAAGGTGAACTATTGAGTAATTTCAGAAGGATATAGCAAGACACAAGACTGAACAATAAAAAGATGACACCCAATCCAGATAAATACAAAATCATGCAACAAAGTGAAAAGTCCTAACATGACATTCAAAATAATGGGCTCTGAGCCGGACATTACTACGTGGGAGTGAGAATTTGAGGTTATGGTAGGTTCATGAATACGTCAGTCCAATATTGACCAAAAAGTGACATGAATTGCTAGGAGAGAAATAGGGAAAAAAACAAAGAACATAATGATGCTAGACTATACATGTATGCTTTATCTCAGTAACTGCAGACTGTTCTGCTCCTGTTTCAAAAACAATGTTATAGAGCTGGAAAAGGTGCTGAGAAAGGCAGGATGATCAAAATGACAGAACAGCTTCCATACAAGAAAACTTAGAGAATTTAGAAAAGGGTACACTTAGAAATTTGGGACTGGAAAATCCTCTACTTGCTGTCCCTTACACTTTGATTGTTCTCCATGGTATAAAGCTATGGTATTTCCTATGGCATTGATCAGTGTTACTGCAAGTGGTTATCATAACTTCCTCTGGAATACTTTCTGTCACTATTGGATTTCATTGTCAGGTGTGCACAACCTTCAAATGTTTGAGGAAGGATATCTTTCATTCTTGTTCTTATTTCGTTAAGGCTGTATACTTGTTATGCTTTCATTCCATGTTTCTGTTGCTTATATTTTTCCTCATGTGTTACTGAAAGGAAAAAAGTCAGAGAAGAGAGCCCGAAGCTGTTGGAGGTGGCAACCATTCCTAACACTGCTTAACAAGAGATAACATTGTTGTAGAACTGAAGGGTGTTGAAGCAGTGTACAAAAAAATCCCATAAATTAGGAGGAAAATGGAGTTCAAGCAAACGGCATTTATCAAATCAAGATGGAGGAGAATTCAAGTGAATACAAACAAGAAATTGACTTATTCAAGTTATTTTTAGCTCTGAATTTTCCCTGGTACTGAACCCTCCTGCTTCTGTGTTCCTTATGCCCATAAATTTGTTGATCACCAGTGTGTAGCACTGCCCATTTTGACCACTGCCTGAACTCATCTTTCACAACAATTTATAACTCTTATCCTCCTCTTGTTTCAGTTATATTCACATGCAATGCTTGTTACTCTCATCATCTTGATCTTACTCTCCTGATACTAGGAAACTGTTGAATTTTTTTTTTTTTTAATAAGTCTGTGATGTACCAGACTCTGCCTAAACATTGTTATTTTTTCTCCACTTAGGATCATTTTATCTACAGTCTTGTCATAATGCCACAGAAGCCGGAGAAACCTTTTCAATAATTTAGTGCAGTATATCACAAAACCATTTAATTTACCCACCTATTCTTATTTTAAACCTCATTATTTGGACTAGTTTATTTCTCTATTTTGAAAACCGAATTGTTCCATGTCTAAGGAAAAAGAATAGCTGAGGACAGAGTGCCACAAATGACTAAGGTATTTTAGGGAGGCATCATAGGTGAAAGAAAAACTTCCAAATTCCTTTCTGTTCTCACATGGAAACAATTTTGTCACAGTGCATATCTGAGGAGCAGTTTGACCTTGGGTTTGTGAGCAAGATATGCAAAATAGCTGAAAAACAATACACTTTTTTTACCTGTTTTTGAAAACACAACTCACACTTCTCTGACACGGCAGTGTTTGTCAGGAACATCTCTACACATGATGAGGATTTTTACAGGTGCTTTACAAAATAATTTGCCATCTTCCTACAAAGTGTCTTAAAATATCTCTCATTCCTTAACTATAGTTTTTGATTGTTCTCTCCCTCTGCCTTCTACTGAATATTTTAACATGTTCATTACCCAACAACATTCCTCCTTCTCCTTCTGTAGTTTACATCACAAACTGCCTACTATTCTTTTTTGGTGATGATTTCTGCATATGATTTATATGACTGACAGCCATTAAAGTCAATATGTATAGCATCTTTATCAACAACAGGTATGATTAATTAGTGTTAGTTTTTGAGGTCCTTTTAATGAGCAAAATAGACTTTAGGGTGTTTTTTTTCTGAGTTTTTTTAGATCATACTTGATCTAAAAAAGTGATCTTACATTCATTTCACTTCATTATGGTTTTAAACTCTGTCTCATAGGGAATTTCCCCATTATTGATTAAGGGTAATAGTCTAAAGTTCAGTGAAGGAACTGGTTGAAAAAAGCATTGATTGCATGAATAATACTGTATCTGAATCACACGTCACCAAGAATGAGGCTGCTATTTTAGCATTTGCCTGTTCACTCCAGTCATTCAAAATCCACTTGATTTCCTAGACACTGCAAAAGGATTGTAGCCAATAGATGATGCATATAGTAATAGTAACTTCTTTTTTTTGTCCTTCTTCGTACCAATGAACATGTTTGAAAGCTAGGAAGATGTAAAGCGCTGTGTTTAGATAGCAGTGACAGTCTTTGGGAAACAATAATTACAGCATTATTAGTCATTCACATTATTTAATATAATCCTTCTGTCTAATCATAATTCACCATATATTTGGAGCTAGCTGGCATTGGACTTTTATGACCATCTTGCTCAGAACTAGTGGCATGAAGGGATCAACTCTCCCTCTTTTTTTTTCTTTTTTTTTGACACAGGCTATTCCAGAGTTGAGCAGGTCACTACATCTTTTCCATTGAACTATAATAGAATGTTGATATTTGCCTTCTGAGGATGAGAATTACCAGATTTAGAATGTGTCAAAAGCTTGCTTTTCATTAGGCAAAGGAATAAATTGGAAAGGGAGTGACCAGTGTATTTCTTCCACAATTGTAAATCTTAAGTCTGAAAAGGTGTGTTGTCCAGTTACAGTTCTTGTACCATGAAGGTTCTTTTTCCTGTAGTTCTAATGAAGAGCTGTGTGGATTGATGCTAACAGTGGTGATGGCTAAGGCTTATGACAAGAACTTAGGAATAAGAACAGTTTGAATTGTATTTTAACACAGCAGAAATTGTGCCAAGTCAAAAATACTGCTAGCAGAATAAATTGAGGGCAAAAAGAATCCACTTCTCACTATTTGACTCTGATCAAAGAAAGTGAAAGCTGAATGTGATCTCTCAGTACTCCAGAATGAAGAAATCATCACTCGTAGTGATATCTCCCACTTTAACTTTGCCTGTGGCATAGATGTTAAGTTGCTTGAGTTTGCTAAGAAATTGCTTTATAATTTCTCAACCATTGCAAACTGGAGCAAATAATCTGCAAGCCCCACCCTGTCCATGAAGAGTATACTTACCATGTATTACCTGTGTTTAGCCACATAGAAAACACTATTAGAATGATTTCAGTATGCAGGTGGAAGTGAACATTCCTCTGTTTCATATCTTTGCTAATGCTTATGCAAGGACAGATACAAACCAACTTGTATGGCTTTAACATAAGGCCATACATACTAGTATGTGTTTTAAGATTCCTTGGCATTTTGCTCATACTTGTTATTAATTCCAGTCTTTAAGTTTCATATACTCACTCCCTAGCTATATATTTCTTCTTTTCATGGTTACTTACCTTTGCTTGAAACCAAGTTCCCCATTGCCTAAGAAGTCAGTCTCTTATGTCTATATGGGAATGACTGTCAAGCTGTTAGGTTTTTATTTATTATTCTTTATTTTGGTCCACCAACTACTTAAAAAGTTCTGTGAATGTGACTAAGTTGAACAACCTGTTAATACCTTTAAATTAGCTATGTGGGACTCTGCCTCTCAAAAAAAATTAAAAAAAATATTGGGGGTACAAATTGAAAATGGCTGAAAAACATTCCTAGGTTTAAATTGATAAGATTGTTTCAACAGGAAAAATTCAGTCTCTTTTTCCTTGAACTTTTTTATGTATAGAAAATAATTACATAGCTTTAGGCTGCCTATGTTGAGTTGAGACTGAAGTGAAAAGCCCATGTATTCTTTTTCCATCTTCTGAAAAATGATAACTTTACAGTTGTTAGAATCCATCTTCTTTCAAAGATATAATGACATGTTTTCCTCTTATCTATCCTTAAAACATTAAATCTTTTATATGAATTGGTTGACAGTTTTTGAAGGATAACCTTTTCAACATCATAAAATAAATGGAAGTGGTGAAGGATTTAGATTCAAAATGCTTTACCAGTGCACTAATAATTTGATGAGCACTGCTATCATTTTTCTAAAATGGCATTAGATTAAATCTTATTCATCCAGCAAATTCTTTTGAAGAGTCTTACCTTTAAAAGTTGATGACACAAACCAGCTTGAAAATGTGATTGTGGTATTTGAAATGCTCTGTCTCTAGAGTCAATTATTTATGATGCATGATGAATATTTTGTATGTTTCTTTACAAGACTTGTTACCTTAGTATTATTATTTTAAAAACTAAACTTACAAGAACATAATATAGTTCCCTCTCGATAGTAAGATCTTGTCTCTGGTGTAACTTAGCACATTTTTCTCCAGGCATTCGTGTCAGCAGCACACAATCATGATGTGAAAGGAAATTGCTTCCAACGTCTCTAAAATTGCTTGCTTGGCTTGAATTAATCTTAATCGAATTTCTGTCTGAGATGTTTAAAAACCTTACAGAATCTCATCCTTTGAGCACAGCTTTGCTAATTTGATTCTACATTCCAAAGTGACGACAAATTTTGAGGCCCTGCAGGGCTGCTGTTGCTGATAATGTTTCTATGCAGGTGGCACGAACCACACTGTTCATTAATGTGACATACCTTTATAATGAATGTCCTCATATAATAGTTAGGGGTGCAAGTTCATTGTTTTCCCATTTAACTGTGTTGGCCCCTTGTCTAAGGGACCAAATGTGCATTCAATCTTGAGAATGGAAAACTAAGAAAAATACAGTGTATTTATCTTCAGATGTTTACGTTGAGAAGAAAGCCAAATTACTAACCTTATAAATGTGATTATTTTTTAATCAAGATAATCCAAAATGTAGACATTTACCACAATAGAGAAAAAACAGAAGGGCAGAAAGATCTGTATGATATCAGCAAATGATATAGAAATGACTTTGAATTTGTAACACTTCAAATAAGTTTCACATACCTGATAAACAGAATTGTTTCTTTCTAAATGAGAACCAGATCCAAGTTTCCAATTTCTGATTTGTGTGTAATTAATTCTCTTAGGTATTTCTAAACTTAAAATGTTATTTAATTGTACAACATTAATGCCCAAGATGTTCCTGAAGGTACTTTTGTAAAAACTTAACTCCTGCAAGAAAAACTGTTCCTATTGATAACAAGTTGGTCAGAGTGAGCTCCAAACAGTGGATGTTTCTTTTTGCAATAAAAACCAAATAAGGTTAAAAATAATAACCTGTCCTAATAGAGTTTGAGAAAAATCTCACTGAAATAGTATTGTGTTAAAATAAGAGTAGCTTAAGTGTGCTGTCTAGTAATAAAGCATATAGGATAATCCATAAAGAAATGGTCTGTACACTGAAAAATGAGGTACCAGGTCTGCGTTTGGATTTTCTATTTTCTACACTGATTGTTCATTGAAAGACCAGTGGATATTCTGTAGTGTTCTTTCTGTAAAATGGATTCTACTTGCTGTAATATCTAATATGGAACAAAGCTGACAGCAGTAAGCAACATATTTTCCTTGGTTTTACCTCACATTTTGTCACCTATAGTACATCCCATCACAGATTAACATGATGTATTGTAAGCATCCTAATGCAGCCAGGAAAGTCAGACGTGCAGCTGTAGTTAGAGAATAATCTTATTTTTTATTCTAGGTGATATTTACCTAGCGCTTTGGAGCTATATATGCGTAATTCATGAACTTTGCAGCTTTGTGAGTAGAATTAAACTTTGCCATCCTTTTTTTTAGCAGGAAAAGTAAATATCTTTTGAGAGAATTTTTTTTCATCTAAACATCAGACTCACATGTAATGTACTATTCCTGAATGCATTTATATAATTTTTATGGGTATGCTTAGCAATAATTGATATGTTCGTTCAGATAGCTACAGGAAGAACAGGCTTTAAATAATGCAAATACTGTGCACACATGTCCATATACGGATATGTATTTTAAAATTATGGAAGAAAGCTGTGCTAGTTAAAGGCAGACTTACTCTCTAATGGACATTTTCTCACTGTAATCAATGAAAAGTGTTGCTGATTTCAACAGCAATAAAGGGGTGACAGTTCCTGAAGTTAAGTCTTACAGTTAGCTCTTCCTATTTTCTTCAGTATGCTCGATTCTTTTGCATGAAGCAACCAGCTTTCCGCCTACCATTTTATACTATATTGTGTTCTTCACCACACATCATTGCAATGATATTTTTGTTTCTGTAAAGCAACATCCATTCACTTCTTATTGTGTGCTCCACAGGGATTTCTTTAATTTTGACGAGCCCACTATTTTGCTATTATCTTCATTTGTTCAGTATGCTACTAAGCTAGCATTTCCTCTGAGTGGGTGAGAAAAATGCTGCTTATGTTTCATGACTTTTATTACTTTTTATGTAATCTGTCCTACACAATTTCTTTTTCAGTTTTATTCCTGTTGACCCTGCAAAGATAGATTTAACACCGTACAGTTAGATGACTGTAGTACTCTCTGGTAGCTTTTCAGTAAGGGAGTAATTCTGTAGCCTGCACTGACTTCTGTAACCCACTTTGACCCTAGTACCTGCAGAGAATGAATTGAGAAAACTCTCTGTGAGTAAATCTCCATTTGGCTTATCATACTCACTTCTCAGACTTGAGAAGGTCTTTTTACTTTCTATGAAGTGATATCTTGAGAAGAGGTGACCTTTGAGGGCTGGAAAGGAAAAGGTCAAGAAAACAAGTATGGATTGGTTGGTTTGTTTTTTTCCTTTCTCTTTATCCCGTAGAACAACAGGGAATTTGCACTGGTATGTGCATTATGGTGGTACTAACTCCTGAGAGATTTTGTGCTTTAAAACCCTATTAAAAGAACTGGGAGAAGACAATGGTGGCTGCCAGCTCTATAGTCTTGCTCTTCCTATGAATTACAGGGCATTGCTTGTGTGTGATGGACCTCAAAAGAGCTGCAGATTCTGCAAGCTGGGGTTGTTAAAATAATTTGTGGGGAAAAAAAAGCCAACTCCTTTTCTGTTCCTTTTTGGGGTTTACCACAATAGGAAATGTTCTGGGTCTCTCTTCATTGTCTTGAGGAACAAATGTTAACTATGAGAGCAAAGTAGTATTATTTTGTTTTGAACTGAAATACCGTAATTGTTTACATAGGTGATCTTATTATCCTTTATTTAACTACCTACTGGGACAGAACGATCTAAAGTAGAGCAAACCTCAACTATAGAAAAAGTCAGACGTAAATGTCCTTAGATTTCCTAGTGAAATAAACCTATTTGATAAATGTTCTTCCAAAAGACCCAGTCCATCATATGCAAGAGTATCAAAAAGAGCTGAGTATTTGTGTAAGTTCTCATTCACCAAATCATCTAGGCTGAGTGCAGAAAGGTGATTGTAAAGCTTGTTTATGACTGCACTTGAAATCACTACTAAATAATTCTTGTGAATTTAGCTTTGTGCTGCTTGATACACAAATCAGCTAAATATATTTCCTTATCTGTAATTCCCTGCTGTCTTTGGCAGCAGTGACAAAGTAACTTCAGACATTGGCTAACATAAGTCTCTCTCTAAGACAGAGAATAAATGTACAAAGTACCTCATAAAACTGAGAAGAGAGGATTGGGCTGTAGCTCTCCATTCCATACTTGTTCACAGTTGTAGAAGTGCCAATGGACAGTAGCAGAAGTGCTCTCCAAGTTGAATATTTGCAGGAATGGCTCCATATTCTGTGGCCCAGTGCACAGTTGTAAGGCCTGTTCCTAACCTGGGTAAATGAAAATATAGGAAGGAACACTTCTTGCCTTTTAAATACTTTTATACAATCCTGGAAGGCTTCTGTGGTTTGAAGAATATATTTGAATGAGAATCTTTGACTTCGCCAAAACTTCCTAAAGATCACTTGCCTACATCATTAGAGCAGGTTTACAGTAGAGTAATTCTAGGGTTTCTTGTCCCACTGGCCACAATGTGACTCCTACCTTTAAGCTTATTTGTAAATAGGAAGGACTAATCAGAGGATCACATTATCTGCAATAAGATGTTAATTTCACTTTTACAGATTGCTCTGAATGCTGGAATGTGGTGGATGATTCCAGAAAGAGTGTGAAAAAAATCTTGTCTTAAAATCATGGTTTCGGTGCTGGTTGCCTTTTGCCCAGTGTAGTGTGGGTTACAGGCTGGTCTAGCCTCTCCTCTGAAGGAAGCAGAGTACCATTTTTAGCACTGTCTTCTTGTGATAAATGTAGATTTAGTAGTTCTTTGATCTAAGTGACTGACTATTTTCAAGAACAGGAGGTGAAAGACCCCTCTTTTCAAAATTCTGAGCTGTGAACCAGATGGAGCTATTTGGTTCTTTGGCTGCATATGCTCCTAAAACAGCAGCCGTTGCTATCTCCATCAAGGCAATGATGGTGGGCCAGAAAGCATCATCTTGGGGACTGGCAGGGCACTTTCACTTGGGCTGTAATGTGGTATGCCACCCATTTTCATTCAGCAGTTGTGTTTTATTGCGCTTCTCTGTGCATGATCTTGGTCTTCTACTTACACTATTCAGTCTGCAGCTGTTGTTGCATGGTCCAAGGAGTGAAAACAATGAATTTTTTTTTACTCTTTCTTCTCTGTGCAGGTAATTAGGAGCTGTGATGAGTTGTGAGTACTGCTTCTAAGTTCATTTGAGATACATAAATATTTGCAACATTGAAAATTTGAGTAGTAATGGCTATCATTTTAAATAGAGCAAAAAATACTCCTTTAAACCTGTTACTAATATCTTTAAAGTTGCACCCTTTGTAAGCAGAAATGGAATATAATATAATGAAAACATGTTTGGATCACATGCTACTGAAGAGTCAGTGCTGTAAAGTTCAGCCTAGTTATTGGATTTCTACTGCCTGGCATACAAATCTATAAATTAAGAGGCATATAAAAATACAAATTTACATCTATAGTAATCAGGAACACAAGAAAAACCAGTCTGAATAGTTATGAACTATTATTGAGGCAGATTTTTCTTTAATTTGTCAGAATTGCAGAAAAGTGTTTATTTGACTTGTCTGTACCCTGTTAAACATTTTCACAAAGATTTGCCGGGATGCTGTGCTCTAAGGTTGATAACTCCTTTTCCAAACAAGTGCTGTGTTAACCCAGCAGCACTAGGTCACTTATCTTTGAGAATTGCCTTTGTTGCTTGCTATGATATAGCGGCTGGTTGGACCATGACACATAGGCATGCTTCCTGCTGTTGTGAATGAGTGCTTTGAAGCTCCTTATGTCCTTTTAAAGCTGACAGATCTGATCTTTTTTTAATTATTATTATTAAAGGAAGGTTGGATTTTGTAGTATTTTGTATTTAGCGCTAAATGTTTTCAGCTTAGCCATGTCTCAACCCTCTTACAAATCTGTACCTTCCAACTCTCCAAAATTCCAAAGAGCTACTGCCAGTTTGTTTTATCCAGTGGCTTCATCCATGTCGTGCATCTCCACCATTGTTCGTTCTTTTTCTTTTTCACATCTTCTGTTGATTTTAATAGTATTTTTTTTATTATCTCGTACCACCAGAGGTTAGCTGAAACCCCTACTTGTTCACGTGATGACTAATACTTGAAATGCACTAAGAATAGTACCGACAGTTGTGCAGTAAATTTCTACTGACGGCTGACCTTCTGAATTTGGTCTGCAAGCTCATGGCAATAAGGGTTGTCTTGCATTTACTATGGAATTTTATGGAGGCCAGTTGCCTACCCCATTTCCCACATTCCTCATGGGTGTAATCAGCTTATTTAGATAGCAATAGTAGTCCTGTGTGCAAGTAGGAAAAGGAGCAGGCTCATAACTTAGCTTTTTCATAATGCTTTTTCATTCTCCATTTCTTCCTTTCCCCTTTTATCTGATTACCAGTAATTTTGCTACATGGATCAAAAGTAGTAGGAAGGAGAACATAAAAAGCAGCTGAGCAGATTAGTGATGGCTAGGTATTTTTTTTTTATTATAAATAGTGCTATCATCCACTGATCTAAAGCCTGCCATTATATAAATACCAAGTGGAAGCAGTCTACACCTTCTCTCAGAAACAGCACCACTGGGAGGATTCCAGAATCACTGGAATCAGGAGTGGCTGGAGAGCTGCCTGGCAGAAAGGGACCTGGGGGTGCTTGTTGACAGCCGGCTGAACATGAGCCGGCAGTGTGCCCAGGTGGCCAAGAAGGCCAACAGCGTCCTGGCCTGTATCAGCAATAGTGTGGCCAGCAGGAGCAGGGAAGGGATTGTGCCCCTGTACTCGGCACTGGTGAGGCCGCACCTTGAATCCTGTGTTCAGTTTTGGGCCCCTCACTACAAGAAGGACATTGAGTTGCTGGAGTGTGTTCAAAGAAGGACAATGAAGCTGGTGAGGGGTCTGGAGCACAAGTCTTATGAGGAGAAGCTGAGGGAACTGGGGGTGTTCAGTCTGGAGAAGAGGAGTCTGAGGGGAGACCTTATCGCTGTCTACAACTACCTGAAAGGGCGTTGTAGCGAGGTGGGTGTTGGTCTCTTCTCCCAAGTAACTAGTGATCGGATGAGAGGAAATGGCCTCAAGTTGCACCGGGGGAGGTTTAGATTGGATATTAGGAAAAATTTCTTCACCGAGAGAGCGATCAAGCATTGGAACAGGCTGCCCAGGGAGGTGGTGGAGTCACCATCTCTGGAAGTATTCAAAAAACGTGTGGATGTGGCGCTTCGGGACATGGTTTAGGGGGCATGGTAATGTTGGGTTAACAGTTGGACTTGATCTTGAAGGTCCTTTCCAACCTTAGTGATTCTGTGATAATGTACTGATGTTTTCTGTTGTCGCTAAGCAGTCAATTACAGTCCAGCTTCTCATGCTGCCCTGCTGGCAAGAAGGCTGGGGGTATATAGGAAGCTGGGAGGGGGCACAGCCAGGACAGCTGATCCAGGCTGGCCAAAGGGATATTCCATACCATATGATGTCATGCCCAGTATATAAACTGGATGAGTTGGCTGGGGAGTGCCGCAGCTTGGGAACTAACGGGTCAGCAGTTAGTGAGCAATTGTGTTGCGCATCATTTGTTTTGTATATTCTTTCATAATTTATTTTTTTTCTGTACTATTAAACTATCTTAACCCATGAGTTCTACCTTTTTTTTTCTCTGGATTCTCTCCCCATCCCACTGGGAAGAGTCAGGTGTGAGTGAATGGCTGTGGGCTTGTTTTAGCTACTTGCCAGGTTAAACCACAACACTTGCAGCCTATATTTTCTTGAAATTCAAAAGACCAGGGTCATGAAAGGTCACAGACTGTGAATGCTGAGAAGAAAACAATATTTCACAGGAATTCATACTTCTGTGTTGTAACTATTAATGGAGCCCAAGTTAATAATCTCTAAAATTCATAATAATCTCTTGCCAACAGAATGCATAAAGAGAAGATAATCACTTTAATGTAGGTTTTTATTCTTTTGCAATAAGGCAAACTGTATTTGTGATCTACATAGCAAAAACTTTTAGTTGGCATTTCAGTTTGCTTGCTTTAAGCAAAGATGAAATGTCTTTAATAAAACTTGGTAATAATAGCTTAGGAAGAATTAACTAGGAATATGAAGGAAAACTTACCATGCACGTTGAGAGATCAGAATAGATATTTAACTTAAAAAATCTGTTATTTATGACAGCACCAAAAATCCTGCATGAATGGCAGTGGTTAATGAAGATGGATTCTGAGGGATGCTTAGATTGATCTTGCCTAACTGTAGCTTTCTGCAAGTCACAAGATACTTAATCAGAATACCTACCTATACCAAAGGTAGGCATCCCAAAGAGTAATTCATCACATCTATTTGAGACACTTGATTTCAGATGAAATGCATCTAGAGGTGCCTATGTCTTACACTGACTATAAGGGAGTCCAGTAATTAACTTAATCTAGATGCCTACCTTTTATACAGCTGACTGTAAATGCATTCATGACATACAGCTAAGGAAAACTGCATGATCAGTTGGTCATGATTAGTATGCCTGTGTAGGACCTTAAAGCTGAGGAAAATATAACTGACAATCTAATGTTAATGGACAATCTGTTACTGTGGTTTGGGTGAAAGCCCTTACATTTAAGGGCACTTTTTCCTTTAATTCCTGATTGCAAGTTTGCTTTTCTCAGGTTATGACCAAAAGTACTGTTGCCATAGCAGCAAGTTTCTGCTTTTGAAGAAAAGACAGGGCAGTGTAAGACATACAAAAATAAGCATAAACTTCTTGGGTAGGGAGAGAGTACAAAAGATAAAGACCTTACAGGAAGTACGTTTAAGCATGAATTTGCCCTGTGTCATTCACCTTCTGCCAAAGACAATTGTAATGGCATTGAGAGTCTGGGTTTTTTTACCGGGGTGGAACAAGGACCAGACAGGACAACCTTGTTTTCTTGTACAGATGGTGTACAAGATGCAGCTCCTTTATATCTCCCAAAAAGAAGGCTTAGCACAGATTATAATTAGATCCACACAGTGGAGTAAATGTTAAAAATCAACTACATTCTTTGGTATCCCATGGCTTGTCCCTGGTGTTAGTATGCCTGTTCACCCTCTACTATGCTCTCATTTTCATACCATCTGGCTCTTGCACTAGATGAGAGATACAGAGGCTTAAGTGGCTGAGCATTTGACAGGTTTTCTGGAAAGGACATGGGGAAACAGAGGATCTATTCTTGATCTAGAAGAAGAAATCTATTTTAGAACACTTGGGTTTTATGGGAAAAGCAAGTTTTCTAAAAAGGACAATTCCAATGCAGGTGAAAGGTTGGAAATGAAGGATGGACTATGTTGTAGAAATAGAGGAGCCAGGTTGCCATAGTAAACTCTTGGAAGTTGGTAACCCTTGAAATTCAAGTTATAGTTAGACAGTCACTACACCTATTACTGCATACCAGTGTTAGTCTGATATGACCTGTCTTATGCTTATTCACTGCTTTGCATATGTTGCAGTCATCCTCAGTCCTGTAAAATTGCAGTAGATAAGAACACTAAAACAAATCCTTAAAATAACTTACATCCTCTCCTCAAAATCCATAAGCCATTCAAAACATTATGTTCTTTTGCATTTGTTACTGTAACTACCTGTGAGCTCATATGCTGGTGTTGATCTGAAGCATTTACCTCTGAGCTGATTTCATCAATCATACTTTAATATCTTCTCAGTATGTGCTTATTTTGTTACTCCATAATCTGTTTCATCCAAACTGAATTTAGAAAGAAAAAACAGAAAAAAAAAGTAGATCAGAAGAAACCTATCATTAGCAAGGGGAACAATATTAGCAAGTGCTAGTGTGTTACTTTGCTTATTTCAGTGCTCGAACTTTAACTTGGCCTATGCCCAGCTCCTACAAAATATTCAGGCACACAGATCTTACTTAATCTTCTAAAGTTTATAAGAGCATGGCATGTGCACAAATCAATCGCGATTTTTGTTCCTGTACCCTTCCTTGGCAACATTTATATATATTGAAGATTAGGTATAATAGGTTCCCTGTCCAGTTGTGCAGAATATTGCTGTGAGGTCCTGGGCGTCTTCACAGTTGTGTTTTTCACGCATGCTTCCACTTTAACATCCTACAGAATTACAGCAGGCAGAGACTAAAAGTCCCATATTACTAATACCAGTCACTGCATGTTTTGCTTAAAATTTTGCAAGTCTTCCTAGTAAACAAGTAACCACTGTGTTCACCTGGAACTGAACTCTTATCTACCCACTTTACCCAGGGGAGCATGGGATGCCTTGAATCAGTGTGTACAGGGAGGCTGAGCTGAAGTAGATGTTGCTTGAGAAAATAGTGAATCCCTCTTTCCCTGAGAAGCTTCACATTTTAGGAAAAGGGTTTGTGTTGTGAAAGTTGTCTAGATGTCCTTTGTGAACAACTTGGAACTCACCATTATGGTCTCCTGACACACAATGCAAGCTCACTAGAGTGTGTGAAGAAACCATACAGTATGTATATGAGGGTCTTGAACAAACCTAAGCAGGTCAGGTTTTTTTTCCAAATCTTTCAATTAGATTCTTGATTACACCACCCTGTAGGACTCACTATGTAATGTGGATGCTACTGCATCAGTGGACCATCATCATGGGCTTTGTAACTTCAGGTCTACGCCATCTTACTGACAACCGGACTTTCACTTGATCAATGCCACTTTCTCTTCTAAGGCTGTCTTCCACAGAATGATTGATATTGTAGGTTTGAGGCCAGCTCTTTAAAATTCCTCTTGTCTTAATTTCATGGTGTGCTTCTTATCATGTAAAGCTTTGGCAATCATTGCCCTATTATTAAAGGACATTTCCCAGTTTGTTATCATGAGTCAAAAGTATTTATTTTGGTTAAAGGTAATGAATAGGTGACGTTTTCCAGGAGACTTGTGCATATAAGCATCCTTCAATGATTAGCATTATGATTTCATTACCTGCATGTTTAATTTTAGATTGTCTGCAGGGGGCAGAAATGTCACCTCAGATACCTGTTGTGGTTTTTTTTGTTTGTGTGTGTAGATATTATTCTAGAAAAATGTTCATTTTAGCAAACTGCAAGCTTTATTTAGCCATCTTGATCTTAATTTTTGAGAATCATAATTTCCTCAGAAATAAATTAATTTTCTAGACTTATATAAATTTAACCACTTCTCCCAAAATTTCCATATGTTCCTGAGATGGCTTTCCACAAGCTATTGCTTCAGAAGCTCTGCCAGGATTTTGTGTTAAAGATCTAACAAATAATAGAGCTAACAATTGGTAAGGGTTTTTTGACTGGATTTGAACAGAACAGTCTTTGTAAGATTTTTGTAAAATTAATCCAGGTGTCAGTTGTCTACAGTATTGCTTTTGAAGAAATGTATTCTTTCAGTCACAATGAGTTCAGGGGGTTGGGGGTTTTTTGATACTGTTTGGTTTTTCTGTTGTTGGGGGGTTTTATGGTGTGGTGGTGGATTTTGGGGGTGGGTATTTTGTTTTGTTGTTTTGTTTGTTTGTTTGTTTTTAACTTACTGATGTTTGTACACTAGTTTCCCTGAGAGGGTGGCTGATTTCCACTGGTAAGAATGAGAGGACAATCAAGGCTGCCTAAAGAAAAACTTATCAGTATCTTTTCAGCTATTCTAGAATTTTTGGTGGTAACTCCATTTCTCAGTCATTTTTAATTGTAAACAAAGACATAGTTTCTCATTTCCCAGCCCATAGCTGTGAGCAATTAATGTGCAGGAGCTGGAAGAAGGTGTGCCACACCTAAAGAATGTTTCACAGTCTGCTTCTGCTCCTCTATCACCTTATGGTGCTTTCTTTTATATAATTTAAAAAATCCTTTGATTTTCAGACACAACAAACTTTCTGTCTTGTGAAATTTATTCTGCTAGTCAGCAGGAATCTTTGCAAATAGATTTAGGTACATTTGTGCAGATCTATAAATTGCCTTCTCGCCATCATGTGGTTTTGTTAATGCTATTTATTTTCCTACTATGATGATTAGCATTCATTTAGAAAAAGCAAGAGAGAAATTATGTAATTAAATGTGTGTAAATTTAACAACAACGGAAAAAGCTTTGTCTTAGAATGTTTGTTTTTTTCCTGAACCGTATCTGAAAAGTAGTCAAATGGAAAGACCAGCCTTCCCTGCAGTAATTTTCAGAGAACTGTACAGGTAAAAATTCTACTTATGTAATGAAACTTGTCATTTCCTCTACCACTACCAAGCAGAAAACAAAATGACTAAATGACACTTAAATTCAGTTCCATAAAACACAAATATGAGGACTAAATAGCAGATAAATGGTCAGTAACCTAAAATGAAAGTGGATAGTGCAGTATTTACCTTTCAGAAGGAACTGTGGTTAAGTTTTTTGAACAACTAATAATCTTCTAAAAACTTCAAGAAATAAGACCACCACAAAAAAAAAAAAAAAATTGTAACCTTTGATACTCTCTCCTAGTGCAGTTCCTGAGGGCAATTAGAAATAGTAGATGATTAAATTTGGATTAAATTTCAAATTGATTGGACAGGAACAAGAATATCTAACAATAAATTTATTTTGGCCTGCTTCCAGTTGATTTTAATAAAGCAGCATTTCAGCTGGCTGAAATTGAAGAGCACTGAGAGAATGGGAGAAAAGATAGGTTACAAGGAGTATTTCCCTGGTCATTTTTTACTTACAATGTGTTACATTGCCCAGTTATTTGCATTGATTTGTTTTCTCCTGTGTATACTGTTTAGGGGCTAGGACATATTCAGTTACTTAAAAATTAGGGCCAGATCATACCTATCAAAAAGTATTTTGAGCATAATTGTAATTTGCATGTCTACTACCATCTAAGAATTTTAAAAATATTTGCAAGATAATATTATTCTAGACTAAAAATATTAACTCTGAAATAACTTTAAATTAGTTATATGAGTATTACCAAAACCACAATAAAAATATACTAAATAAGAACAGTAGTACTTAGGAATTCAAATGGTGTAGTTCTCATCTGGTGGGAGTATGAAGTATATTCTGAAGCAATTCTTTTATATCTTCTAAAATAATGGACAGTTTATCTTCTTTTCTTTGGCATAAAATCTTGTATTATTTCTGAATACCTGAACTATAGCTCTGTCTAACAACCTTACTGTCTGTAAGGTGGAGAATATAATACCTCTCTCTTGTGATTTTCCACTTTACATTGCTGCAAAGCCTGACACTATTGGTTTCTAGTTCAGAGCCAACACCTGCAGAAAGCACCTGAATCTCTGTGAGATTATTTCAGTTCAGAGGCTATTCAGTAGTATATTCAGGAGCAAAAACCGTATTTAAAGATGTAGCTAATGAATTTATATGTAAGTGCTTAAGTCTTATTAATTTATGCATTGAAAATGCAATATTTTTTGAGAATATAAGCCTGTGTTCACAAAGCTGTATCTGCCAGCTACTTCAGCAGTAGCTTTACATATTGGAAATCCCTGTCTTATGAGTCCTCCTAAATATTTCAGTTTAGTGAAAACTCCTAAATGTTGTGTGTATAGTTACTAGATACAGCAAGGATGTTCAGTTTGTTGTCCACACACTCCTGTGGGACAGTGGGCTACTTTTAAGGAATTTGGAGAAGTAAATAAGAAAAATAATCTTAGATATGCCTGATGTCAATCTATATGGGAAATAATGTATAAAAAGGAAAACAGTTGGGATGGTAGAAGGGAAGGTCGTACACATTTAAATAAATGCAGTGCTTTTAAAAATCTTTTTATTATCTGAAGTATCATGTAACTTGTTCCTTCTGGTGCAGAGAATTCTAAACTTCTAAGGGTCTGCTTGAGGTCCCAAAGTATCAGAATAATTCCCCTGTGCTATGCCAAATTTCTACTTTTTAATTAAGAAACACCTTCTCTCCCTTAGACTTGTTGCTTGAATGCTGAAAATGATGCTTTACTGCATTTTACTGATAGAAACAATCGCCATGTAAAGGGTTGTGAACTTCATAAGCTTTCCCTATTAATTTGTTTAAAGATAGTTGTTTAACTATTCCTATTCTAGAAAAACAGTTGTAGCTTGGGAAAGCAGTTGCCATTTATTTTTCCAGTTGTTTTGTTCGTGGTTGCATTAGTTATATCTGAGGTTACCAAGCGTTTTCTTTCCTGTTCCACCACAATGTCAAAGTGTTTTTTGTGGTGTGTGGTTTCTTTTTTTAATCGTGCCTTCCTTCTTTAGCATGGACTCCTGTCTTCCCTTTGTTTGGCCTGGAGACAGACTCCTTGGGTGAAAATCAGTTTTGATGACAGTGCAGGGATCTTATGTAGCTAAAAGCAGTATGTAATTCATCAAATTTCCCAATTAAACTGTGTTTCTAGATGTTATATTCCTAGCTGTTTTACTCTTTAGTTCAACAAGTCTGTTAACAACATGGTCAGATAAAGCTTCTTTTTAAACTTCCAGTGGATGTTTAGCTACAGCAAGGTATAGTAAATCTATGTTTTTTCCTAAATAAAAAAGTAGTGGCCTATTGAAAAAATAGTTGCTTAAGCATTACAATATTACAATATTACAAACATTACAATACAAAATATCACAATATTTTCTGCAATGTGCAGCTGGACTATTTGTGTGTGGTTCTTATTTTGTCCGTTTATTACTGATATACAACATCATTAAGTTATTACGTGCTTGCTGAATGTGAAGAATATTCCCCCTTTTGCAGGATAAATTAAATACCCAAAGAGTGCACATACTTCAAAAACACATACTCAGAAAGACCTTCTGAAAAAGGTAGAGTTGTTGCCACATAAAAATTCATAGAAAAGTTTTCAGGTCCTTTTCTCTCCTAGCTAGCAAGAACCTATTCATCATCATAGACAAAGAATGACATTTTTCCAAATACTTTGTATAACCAGGGGAGAAATTACTCTTTTGCTTTATTGAGTATGTCATAGAGGATTTGTCCTTTATTGTAAAGCATTTTTAATGCTGTTTTTTCTTCCTTAAAATGCTGTTGCATGGTTCACTGATGCCAGCAATCTGTGTGTGTAGACTAGGTTTCTTTGAGTGCAGTGTCTGAATGTATTTTTAAGATTCCCTTTATGCTTTGATTTTTGAGTACTCACCTAAGTCATACAGTGTATTTGTATTTAGGTAGCTTTAATAATTTGTAATTTCAACATTCTTAATGAGTAGTGTGTTTTAATAGAGGTGTGAGTTGTATGACATATTCATTCATATTTTTTTCTTTTCATGATTTGTTACATTCTGTGCACTACCATGTATTTAAAGATACTTTTAGTCTGCAGGATCTTAACTTGTATAGTATTTAGGGTTGGTGTTTTTTTTTTTTAATTGCACAAGTATTTAATAATTATTTCCCTAGGCTTTAAAAAGAAAAAAAATTATTGTCTGAAGTTTATTTCACACTTCATGCTTAATTAGAAAATCCACAATCCTGTTGCAAAATAATTTTATTTCCTAGTTCACTTTGACTGTCTCCAGATACTGATTGCCCAGTCAGAGTGACTAAGGCAAATAAAATTTATTTATAAATACAATAAATCTTGTAAAAGTAATCCTTTTTCTGTATTAACTATTCTTTTATTTTAATGTATGTGATTGAGTGTGTTCTAGTATAATATCTATTCAGCAAACAACAGCAGTAGGGTTGAACAGCTATCAGACACTGATTGTTTGGATACTCACTTTGAATGCTTATAATGTGTTGTGGCTGACTTACATACTATGTTTTTGCTCCGTGAATGAAAGCTTTTGAACAGAGGGACAAGAATGAATAGCAAATACTGTGTGCTTATTTACTGCCCTTGCTTCAAATATACAAAGAGTAAATGCTAAAGGGAGTATTCACACTGTCTAACTTCAGGCATTTAACTGGAATATCTGTGTTAAGGACTGCTCTTAATATTGTCAGATAAAATGGGGAAGTAGAAGGGTTCATAACTGTATTCTGGACTTTTTATTTGAACTATTAAATGTTTATACTAAGCACAGAAGAGGATAAAATGCAGAGCTTGTACAATGACCTTGAAGAGAAATGTAAGCTACCAAAACATTAACGTTGCTGGTGAATTCAAAAAAATTCGATCCAAGCTGGATCAAGACCTTTTGTCTTCAGTGTATAAAGCACTCAAGAAATTTCAGAATGCTTATAAGCTTTTCTCATCTCCTCTCCATTAGAAATCAGTAGCCTTTTAATAAGATTTTAATCAATCTCAACAATCCTTTAGAACACTCAGAATAGAAACAATTAACTAAATAAATATCTACCTGGAACTAGGATACAAAATATAATTACTTTTATCACATTTTATAATACTGACATTGGCTGACATGGCACAGAATTTTCAGTAAGCATAACCAATCAGTGTTTTGAATTTATTTTTGTTTTGATAATGTGTAACAGGTCCAGTAGTACACTGGTCCCATTTTAATTGGTTAATACTATATTACGGTCTTGGGCATCTTTTGAACTGCCATCAACATACAGAATTTCCTTCAGTAAACCTCCTTTGGGTCTTGATTAGATCTAGTGTTGTTTAGATAAAGTCTCAGTAGGACCACAATTTGAGATGCCTTAGCTGTTAGAAATTTGTCCTGAAAAGCAAAAACTAGGTAGGAATTTTGAAGAAAACAGCAAAATTGATGAGAAGGTCAGAAATGTGAATGAACTTTGCTATATGTGCCAATAATGGTTTGGTGGGGAGGCCTATGGGATATAGATCAGTCAAGAATGCAGAGCTGCGGCTAGAACAGTTCATGTGACCTATGTCTGGCCATGTCCCTATCCACTGGCCTTTCAGATGAGGACAGGAATTGGGAATTTATTTGACCAAGGAGAGCGGGTTGTACTTAATGTGATCATTAAATGTGATTCTGGGAAGTGTCACACACATGATATTACACTGTGTATGCAGTGGGTGTGATGTTTGGAGGAAGGGCTCTGGTGCGTGGCCCTTGAGCCCTAGCAGAAAAAGCAACGTGTTCTCGAATAGTGGGGAAATAGGGAACCATTACCGTGAAAAGCAAAGGTATTAACATTCTTCCTGTAATTTCTTTTGGCAATTTGGAGACTCATAGGTGAGATTGGAAGCTGGTCCTGCAAGCTCTCCACTCACTTGTAGAAAAGACACATCACCGAAACACGATTTCAGGTTTTTGACACTTAACTTTTTATGTGCTTCTGTCACTGACATCAAGCAATCACCCTGTAATTTTGCCACCATGGTGCTGTCTAGTTCATCTGCAGCATGTGCCTTACCTGTTTTGCAAAGGCTACACATCTCTGGTTAAAGCGATAAAGACAGTGTAGTCATAATGAACTGAGATTAAAAGATTCAGATCTCATTGTAATACACTTCCATGTTCTTCAGTACCCAAAAAGGTTCATCTTAATTTATTTTAACACAAAACCCTACCTCTATTGTAGTTATTTCATGGAAATAACTTTCCACCCTTTGGAAAGAAGCACAAAGGTAATGTACTACAGTCTCACAAATGACAAATTGTCTTTATACTGGCATCAATAGAGTCATTTATAATTTTTTTTAATTGTTTGTGGGTTTTTTGTTTTTTAATGAAAAGTTAGTTGAAGTTCTTCCTAAAAATCCAGTATGGTTGTAGGAGCTCTGCATACTTTTTTTAAGTTATACTTCATTCCCTGGACCATAACTGTCAAAAGTCATGATTAATTTTGTAGCATCTAAAAAACTTCAAATTATTTTTTAAATGTTTTTAATCTGCCCTATTTTATATCCTGCCATATCTTCTATCCAATTTGTAATTTAGACCACCTGACTTTGAAAAATTGGTAGTCGTGCATTTCACTAGTAATCAATTGTTAATGCATTATTAATAAGTTTTTTACTCTGTCAGATAGTTGCTTCTTTAAATAGTACAGCCAACTTTTTGTCTTAAATAGGGCTTCCTAACTGTACCTGAATAAACTAACTGTATGAGGTTTAATAAGGCCAAGTGCAGGGTCCTGCACTTTGGCCACAACAACCCCATGCAACGCTACAGGCTTGGGGAGGAGTGGCTGGAGAGCAGCCCAGCGGAAAGGGACCTGGGGGTGCTGGTTGACAGCCGGCTGAACATGAGCCGGCAGTGTGCCCAGGTGGCCAAGAAGGCCAACAGCATCCTGGCCTGTATCAGGAATAGTGTGGCCAGCAGGAGTAGGGAAGTGATCGTGCCCCTGTACTCGGCACTGGTGAGGCCGCACCTTGAATCCTGTTCAGTTTTGGGCCCCTCACTACAAGAAGGACGTTGAGATGCTGGAGCGTGTCCAGAGAAGGGCAACAAAGCTGGTGAGGGGTCTGGAGCACAAGTCTTATGAGGAGCGGCTGAGGGAACTGGGGTTGTTTAGTCTGGAGAAGAGGAGGCTGAGGGGAGACCTTATCGCTCTCTACGACTACCTGAAAGGGGGTTGTGGCGACGAGGGTGTTGGTCTCTTCTCCCAAGTAACCAGTGATAGGACAAGAGAAAATGGCCTCAAGTTGCGCCAGGGGAGGTTTAGATTCGATATTAGGAAAAATTTCTTCACTGAGAGGGTGGTCAGGCATTGGCACAGGCTGCCCAGGGAGGTGGTGGAGTCGCCATCTCTGGAAGTGTTCAAAAAACGTGTGGATGTGGCGCTTCAGGACATGGTTTAGGGGACATGGTGGTTCTGGATTAATGGTTGGACTTGATGATCTTAAAGGTCCTTTCCAACCTAGTGATTCTGTGATTCTGTGAAACCAGTTTCACTAAGCCTGTTTTCTTTCAGTTACCTGAGCAGAAGATACTGGCATTCATTGACCTCTGTCCTCTAACTATCCTGTTTTCAGCTGAAATACCATTATTATTGCTGTGTTTTGGGGATGCTACATCTGGACCAGAATGAAAGGAGTGTTGTTTCATGTTTTGTGATTTGAGGAGGAAGATTGGAAAGAAAGTTCTCACTGAGTGTGGAGAAGCTGTGGGAAAAGGGGTGTTTTGCAGCAGAACTGCAGCAAAAATCCAGTGTCAAAGAAGGTTTTGCAGCAGGTCTTCCCTACACTGTGAAGAGGCGGTGGCAGGCAGGGCTCTGTTGCAGCACAGAGCAGGGATCCTCTGCTTGGACTCGGCTCTATACCTGGGCTGCGTGGGTAAGGGAAGGCTCTGCTGGCTTCATACACTCACTTGGGGCTGTCTGGTTGCACCCAGCAAGCAGGCGCCTGTTAGGGAGAAGAAGCCAGGGTGGGGGCAGGAGCCCTCGTGCATTTCACATTTGATCTGCTCTCACCTCACTAGTGTGGTGTACCTTTTCTGCTGAAGCTCCCGATTTATAGTGAAGAGTTAATGACTCTGTTAACACCTGAAATTCTCCCTCACTATTCACAAGGGCAGAAAACTTGCTTAGTAAGACTAAGGAATGTACAAAGACTAAATCTCAGACTGCCTTATGAATTTACGAGCCAATACAGTACAATAATGCTGAGTTTATTCTCATGGGTACTGGGAAATAGTCCTTACAGGTTTTGGGGTCACAGATTGTGGAATATAGGCTTTCCCATGGTCATGCATCAAACAGGGGAATGAGGAGGGACCTTTGAGAATTGTCTGCATGAATATATATATTGCACTGTGCTCCACCGCTGGGGATGTGGCACCTTTAGGGCTTGAGATAGTATTAGCTTGGCATCCCAAGGGTATGGGAAGGAGCCCCGAGGGAATGCACAAATTTTCCATCTGGGTCAAATCACTGCTAGATTTCAATAGGAGATCATTCTCCTCCTGCTTAGCCCTTCATATCTGCCACTAACTATTTTAATAAGCAAGAATTTTTAGGCATGAAAGCTCTCCAATATTCCAAGTCAACTGCCTGCTGGGTTTATTTTGAGATTTATAAATACACCTACAAGCTTTTCAAACTTTTTTTCATCAGTTTCATAAGGGATAACTAATATATTTCAAAAGAGAATTAACTCTTTCAAAGATTCTTTTCCCCAGCTACGAATTAGAAATGTGTATTTCTCCATTCTTAGCAGCCCTCTTCATATTTTAACAGTGATTACTACCTAGTAATCAATGCATAAATTTTTTATACAGACAGCATCCCACTTTCCAAAACATATACAGTCTTTCAATTAAAATCTTTGTCAAGGGCAATACCCTGTTATTTTCCACCTACATAACACTTGTTGTGCAATGCACATTATTGAAAAAGTAGAAGAGGGATCAAGTGATCCTCCTTTCTCCAGTATCAGCAAAAACTGCATTATATGTGCATGGAGAATCACAGCTTTGGCCACACCTAAGATTCCTGCAATATTTTCTGTATTCAATTTCCTAATTAAAACATTTATTAGAGAGAGATACTGGTAACTCTGCAAACTGTTCAGGTAGTCACTTTTTAAAGAAATAATGGGGGAGAATGTCTTTTATTAGAATTTACTAGATGTTCTTTCTAAATTATCCACAACATGACAGTTACAATTTTCTTTTAGGTACAGTTGATTGTGTTTAGTAATGACCTTTAAAAGTGCTCATCATAGTGCATTTTAGTCACTGCTTCTAATACTGTAGAAAAAAAAAAAACTAAGCTAAAAATGTCTGGCTAAAAATACACCTAATAATATTATAAATAACATGAAAGATAACTTTGGCCTTTTTCAAAGCTCTTAACCTGTGAAGCCATAAGCTGCATGTGGTATTACTATTTAGGAACTCCAGACTTGCCAGAGTCCTTGAGGAAAATGAAGGAAATAGAGAGACAATATTCCTGGCACTCAAAATTTAGGAGAACTTGGTCAGAATATGTTGCTTCTAAAAGGCTTCAGCTCTTCATCTTTGTCAGAGAAGAGCAATAAAGAATAAATTGTTCCCTTTTTTCCTGTTTGTATTACCTATCGATATGGTGTTACTTGAAACACAATAATAGACTAGAGAGGCACACTCTTCTAAGAAATATTCTTCTTGATTATGGCAAGAAGAACATTTCAGCTTATTTTATTTGTTAGAGGTAATAGAACTATTAATAAGAGTAGCTAATATTCTTCATATTTTTCAGTTGGTAGGCTGCCAATTTGGCACTCTGTTCCACTTTAAAGTGCAGTTGTTTCATCAATTCAAGTGTCATCTTGACAACAGAGGGGGTCAGACTCAACTAGTTCAAAGCAGCTTGACACAACATCACTTCTAACTCAGCTTATGTTTGAAAAGAAAAATATTTCAAGGCCCCTATTTTTAATTCAGATCTGTGTGAATGATGCTTGTTAGGGTATCAGTCCAGTGCTGTCTTGCAGATAGAAATCCAGAAAAAATAACTGAGATGTCTCAGTGAATATCAGTGAACAGTACAAGTGATGATCATTGTTTAAAAACTAAATTCAAGCTCTCTGTTTTCCATTTTAAAAAAGATCCCTGTTTGTGCAGTCTGCTTTTAATGATATCATAGTAACAAAAGAAATACACAAAATCATATAAGTTTTGGTGCAAAACAACTGTGAACCCAAAGTTCTTAGTCAAAAGATCTTTTTAAAAAAATCCGCTTTTATATTTATGAATTTGAAGGTGTTTGGTGGGGCTTTTTTCAAATTGAAATTACAAAAGCACAATTAGAAATAAACTACTATGGAACAATAGTACCATATATCACAGCAGTATGGCTAGCAATAAAAGGAAGTAGTTCTAGGAAGTGTGTTCAGGCTAGGATGAACTTGATATTACTGATAGGAGAGGAAAAAAGTAGTAGGAAGTGTTAGTAATTAAAAGACTCAAGGGCAGAATGTTCTCAAGAATATTATGTTGGATATTGTCTCTAGTATGCAGCAACCTTTTTTTTTATTTTGACCCCATCTTTCTCATCCAGAGCTGATTATTTCAAGTCAAGAAATTGAGTAGGAGGGGAGTTAGAAGAGTGACACATGTAGCCCTTGATGTCTCTCAAATTAGAACGTGTGACCTAATGGGATGGATAATCAAGTTATCTGTTAGCAAAAGCAAATTGATATGTCTGATACAGCTCCTAGTGAAGTAAGTGATAAAGTTCCATTGGCTTCAGTTTAATAAGGAAGGTTTGGTTTTCTACTTGATATTCAGAAATGTTTTATTTGCAACATGTTACCGAATTCTATCTTGTGAAAGTTCAGAGAAGCCGTATCAAGAGAATTACTGCCTGTCTTCAGGAAGCTGGGAAAGAAACAATTTTGAGTCAAGATTCTGACTGGGTGCTATAGATGTAGTTCTCTCCTGCTTAGGGGAAAAGTGGTCTCAGTGTCTGTAACTCCCCATGACCTAAGAAAGACAGAACATTATTTGTAATGCTGTAACCAATGCCTAGGATAGTATGTAGTTCATGTTTGTTGTTAATGTCTCTTTCCCCTTCCTTTTTGCTCCTTCCCTGAAAACTCCAAACATTCCCCTTCTTTCACCGTGTGCACATTTTTTCCCTTACGCTGTTGTAGTAAACAGCATAGGTGGGATGTCCTATATCTTTTTGTATGGTACAGTTTGAAGGCATGAGGATGCAAATTCTTTTGGAGAAGAATGCTGTTTTCAAGAGTTACAACACAATATGAAGTCAGCCACACAGTCAGCTCTGATGTTCCCAAAGAACTTGTGGAGTATTTGGATCTTGTTACACCTTCTCATCCTCTTGTCAGGCAATAATAGGAAATAAAGAGATACTGCATGTTCTCCCAGCGGAAAACTGCAGCTGCTCTCCAAGCGGTCAAAGTGCTATTTGCTTTAACTAAAAAAAAAATTGGTAGATTGGAAGCACGGGAGACATGATCTCAACTAAAAACAAAAGTCTGAATGATGAAATAAGGTTTAAAATTCTTATTTCAAACTGCAGGCTGAATTTAGGCTAGGAATGAATGGCACAACTGCCATTAACATGAATGGGATTTTTCTTTTTCTTTTTATAGGCTGGAATTTAGACCTCAGGATCATAGCGATCTGCTGTTTCTTGATTGGAGCTCCAGTTATTCATCAACATCATTCATCAATCTCCAGTTATTCATCAACAACGGCAAACTGATTTCTACTAACGAAAACTCTCAAATTGTCCTTCCCAAGTTTTTACTGTAATTTCTTTTTTGGCCTTGGGCTTTGAGAACCATACGCCAAACTGACTGTAAATTAACTCTAGAGTAAAGAACAAAATCTTACACTGAAATGTGACCCTACAATAATTAACAAGGTGCCCCAGAGGGCTCCATGTATAGTCATACTCTTTCCTCTTCAGGCAAATCAGTGGTCCTTGTGATTCCTTGTAGATTCCAGTGTTGCTTTTATGCAGATAACTGCAATTTGCATTAGTGGGCCATCTGTCACAGACCTTCCAGTTGAAGTACAATGTAATTTGAGCTTTGTGCAACTGATTACCTAAAAAATAGGTTTGACAAGCTGTTCCCATTTCATCCTGACTTTGAATTCTGGAATAGGTTTTTTTTCAAAATATGCCATTTGAGCATAGTCTTTTCAGGAAAATAGTTTTGGATTTGGTGGTGTTTTTCTTCTAGACATTATTTTTTAGCTTTTTATGCATTTGCTCTGTTATTTTATCAATGACTATTGAATAAAAGGTGATTATTTCTCTACATTAGTAGGAGATTATGTTCTTGTGAAAGACACTTAAGGTTAGTTTCCTGTTTTTCATTGCCACAAGTTCATTCCAGTGATCATGTAAGTAGTGTAACTTTTTGTCATTTTTACTTAAAATTCAAACAGTGTCAATATTCTGATTGATTTATTTTGCTTTTTACCTTTGGGGTTTCCTCAGGGACCCAGGTATAGACTGAACTGATTATGCTGAAATAAAGATTCTACCAGTGTTAGTTTACATTTACTCATAGATTCACCATATAAACATGCTTACTTGTAAGTAAGACTCCAAAGTCTTGTATTTTACACATCAGCAACCTAAAGACACCGATACATTTAAACATTCAAAATGAAAATTTGCTGAGGTCTGGTCCTAATTATAAGTTGTTTAAATAGTAACTCACTGGTATTTGGTGCTCTGCATTTTATTTTTCATTTTTATAAAGTCCTAGATGTACCGAAATGGGCATAAAATGTTTGCACTCTGGATATACCTTCCCATCCCTGTCCCACCCTCCTCCTTGTTTTAGATCCTAACTTCGGAGGTTGTCGTTTAAATGAATGCATGAAGGCCTCCTCAGGGGTTTTGTCTTGTTTAAATTGAATTGAATTGATTTAGTGTTCCTATTACAATTTGTTAAACTTACTCAGGCTGTTGGGGGACATAATGTCACTGGGCTTTATTAGGGATTACGAAGGGGAATAAAAGGAAACTGCTCAGCATGTTATTTTGACATTAATTCATCAGTTGTATAACATGCACAAAATGCTCCCTTCATAGGTGTCGTGGTTTAACTCCAGCCAGCAGCTAAGCACCACGCAGCTGCTTGCTCACTGCCCCACAGTGGGGTGGGGGAGAGAATCAGAAGAGTGAAAGTGAGAAAACTCATGGATTGAGATAAAGACAGTTTAATAGGTAAAGCAAAACAAGGAATTCATTCACCACTTCCCATCGGCAGGCAGGTGTTCAGCCATCTCCAGGAAAGCAGGGCTCCATCATGTGTGATGGTGTTGCGTTAAGAGGCAGAGCAATTTGGCAGAAACTAAACCCCCTTGCTTTCCAGTCGATCCTCAGATATCAGAGGGACTGGGGGCGGCTGAGCTTAGGTTCTGAGTGATGCCCAAAGTTAGCGTTAGTAGTCTGGTCGCGCCCAACATCTTTGTTGGACTATCACGGGTCCGGATGCACTACTGACATCGCACTACCTGCTCAGCCGGACACCTCCTGAACTAACACGGCCGCACTCAGAGGTACGGTCGCATTCAGGGACCACACACGGCTGAGTCAATCAATAGTGCGATTTATTGAACACACGGCTGAGTCAATCAATAGTGCGATTTATTGAAGCAACAGATATACAGGTTCTTTGGATTGCCGGTGATAAATTCACTACCTATAAAGCACGTGCAAATGCTAAAACTACGAGGGACACTACTTGGCTATAAACACGTTAAAAGATGTAAAGTGACTCTATATAGAGATTTCTAAGTTTCCCGGGAAGGCACTTGGTATGACCAAGGGTTCGAATCTTACCCAACGGCGTCCCGAGGTGGGGGAAGAGAGGCTCAGCCCGTCGACTGATCCCAGAAGTTAGAGTGGTACACGACGATGGTATCTTCCCTAACATACAGCTCTTAAAACATTATTTTATAGTGTTTTACTTTGCAGGTGGAGCTTGAGTGACTCTAGTCATACATACCTTTATCAGGATTGGTGCAGAATTCTCTCGCTTCGTGTTTAAAGGTACAGACTAGGAAAAATTCAGTGCGCACACTCATTGAGGAGGGGTCGCACCTTGGGGGGGTGGTAGCTTTTGAGAAGAGGAGTGTGCGTTTTAGTATTATAATGATATTATAATTAGCAAAGTTCACTCTAAGTACAGCACTTCATCAAAGTTGACAGGTCTTTGGCCCAGGACATTGTAAGCGCAGCTTATCAATGTACATCCTGCGCATCCCTAAACTCCCCTGTTCACAGAGCGTGGCTGCGAGGTCTCCACTCGGCTCCACCCTCCATGTAATCTCTCCCAGAGTCAGCACACCAGGCGCCCCTGATGTTGCCAACATCCAAGGCTGTTCAGGGAGTCTCCATGGCACAGACCCGTTGTACATGAGTGCTACGTTCCACCTGGTTTCAAGGCTGTTCTTAGAGGGTAAATTTCCAAAGTACCCCTCAGCGATTACTCCACAGATGGTTACTTGGAAAGACAGATGCCATAACTCTGAACGCCACCCGCCCCCCCGCCCCCCCTTTCTTCTTCGTCCCAGTTTTATATAATGAGCATGACATCATATGGTATGGAATATCTCTTTGGCCTGTCTTTGATCCTGTTTAATTACATATCATTTTTATATTGTTTCAGGAGAAAAAAAAGAAAGATAAATTTTTAAAGTTTTCTTACACAGTTCTTACTTTTAAATCAAGAGTCTCCATGGAGTAATTATAAATAGCATCCTTATTATAATAAACATACTAATTACAGCATCCCCATAAAAAAATTTTTATGGTATTTCTTAGTCAGTTAGAGAAGCAAATAACATGAACTTCTTATGTCCAAATGTAAAGTCATCTAGACATTAGGAATGCTGTCCCCACCTATGACATGGGAAATGTTATGCTGGAAATCAGTGATTTTGAAAATTATTTGGAGCCGAGGTAGAAAACTCATTTAACATCACAGTGATGCTGATGTTAAAGGGCTAATGTGACCCAAGACATAAAAGTAGGATAATACCAAAAACAGGTGGTAAGATGGGTACTACCTTTGGATGAACAGGACAGTAACTGTTCTTGGAACAGTTCTTGGAACTGTTCTTTGTTCTTGGGCTCCCTTTTGGAACCCATAATTTGAGGAAGATGCTAAAATATTAGAGAGTTTCAGAGAAGACCTACAAATGTGGTGATAAGATTGGGCAGGAAGGACTTTGAAGCTCTAACTGGAATCAGTTCAAGGAAATCCTCCTCTGTGTGATGGAGAAAAACAAACTGTCTGATTGCAATAATCCTTTCTGTGCTAAATAACTATGAATTGTTGATTATTTTTATGATGAAATGTTATTAAGCTATTGTTCCAGAAAATTCCTTAAGAACAAGACATTCTTTGGGGTCTGATATAGACATATTTAATCCATTAAGTTTAAATACTCCTGATTATTAGTCTTTGGTATTTCATGGCTGATAATACTTCCTGGCTTCGCTTGAAAATACCCTGGGTTAATGGTTTTTTAAAACTCCTTTTAACTATGTTATTGTATTGGAATTATCTAAAAGGTTTTCATTGAGTAATTTTTTTAAAAGGCTTTAATTTACACTATAAATTTACAATATAAAATGTTTGTCTCCAGTATATTCTTGATGGCACCACCCCGATGATTTATTACTACAGTCTATTATCTCCGCAACTGTTCTTTGATAATGTGCAGAGTCGGAACTCTCTGGTATAACATCTGAAAAGCTGGTACCTTCTATGAATTTAATTTAGCAATGTGTGAAGGTTTGTGTGTTGTGGTGGTGTTAGGAATTTAGGGATCTGGAGTGAGTGAAGAAACATAGACATCTTCAGAGGACAACTCAGCTTACACAGGCAACATGTCTCTCACAGCAGGTTTTAGGAGTCCTGGGTGACAAGTTTCATGACTTTGAATTGTAAGCCTAAAGTTCAGAACCCTCACCTCAGAAGTATTTAGGTAGCAAACACTCAGTAATATATTTTTGTTTGGATTCAACATCTGAATAACATTAAGGATCTGAACTTGAAGATATGTGTCCAAGATTGCACAGGAGCAAGAAAGTGAATCTCCAGATTGATGGCCTAGCCAGCAGATAGTATTTGTACATGCTCCACTCCCCCCCAGTTCTTTCTAACGTACTCTAAGAGGAAGAACGTAAATGACTTAAAGGTTGTGAGCTATTCCTGGGAAAGTTGTGATACCAAAAGTATTTAGGGATCATAGTGCAGAGCCAGAAATATAAGACCTACCAAAGCAATGCTGTAACAAGTGAAGTTCCTTGGTTTACAAGTAGCCAAATACTAGTAAAATAAGTGATGCTGCATTACACTGCATTAATGAGACCCTTATAGCTATGCCCTCCATGCTTTAAAACAGATGCTGAAAAATTGGAAAACGTTCCTGCAGGACCCACAACAATGATTCAAGGTCAAAAAACCTGACTTGGAATGAAAAACAAGAAGCTCTATCTAGTTACTTTATTCAAGAAAAAACTGAGAAGCAATTTAATATATCTATTGGTATTCCCATGGTGAGACAATTTCTGACGGTAAAGGGCTCTTTAATCTATCTGATAAAGATATAAGATCTGGTAGCTGGAATCTGAATCTAGAAAAATTCAGATTAGGTACTTTATGTATATTTTACAAGGGAAATTTGGGAAAGCAAAATGGTGATTGCATTTTTTTCACTACTTCAAATATTTAAATCTGGAGGCTTTTTTGATGTTTTGTTTTGGATGGGTTTTTTGTTTGTTTGTTTTTAATAAATTACAGTAAATCCAAAAAGTCATACAGCTGATTATGGGCATGTTTTTGTGAAGCTGTATGCTAGATGATGCAGGTGACAGTTGACAACAGATGACAATAATCCTTTCTCACCTTTAGAATCCATGACCGATTCATTTTTTACTGTGTGACTTGTGATAGCATCTAGAGAAGGCAAACTTAGATTTTTGGGTATTATCGTGTTAGACACTTAATATGTGCATACTGAAAACATTGCTCTGGTTCTACAGGTTTGTCAATCCAAATAATTAGTAATGAATAAGCTCTTTTCTTCAGCTGAATATTATAACTCTCATATATGCCTGGAAAGCTTATCTGTGGAGAATGAGGGGCTGAGTTTGCTCATCTGTAGCAAGAGTAGTTCTGGCAGAAATGAAGAGTGCTTGCAGGAAGATAAAGTGTGTGCTTTCCTTAGAACACAGGAGTCAAACTGACTCTGAACTGCTTCTTTCTTCACGCAGGTTCATTCGACAGTGATCTCACTAAGTAGTCTGGTAGACGTAACTTTTCTTTGAGTTATTTAAACAGTCCAAGGTTTTAAAACTTGCAAATTATTTCAGTGATGTTGCTCTGTCCACAGAAGGAAGATAGATAGAATACCAATAATAATGATAACAAATAATGGTATTTAATAAATATATACATATCCTATGCTATTTAATTTATGGTTTGGAGTATTCCAGCTATTCAAATACCAGGCTTCCGATAAAGAGGTGTGAATGGTACTCAACTGCCTGCAACTATAGGCTGAATTCACAAAACCTGTCACTCACAAAATCCATAGACAATTGAAATAGTTTTCCAGAAGTGAAAGTATTCTAACCTTCTGTGAGCTTACCCTCATTATCCAGCTTTAAACTTAGTTACTGTAATATGTGAATAAAACTCCTCACTTACTTCTGGAAACTGTGACTTCAAAAACAAAGGACACAACCCATTACATTCAAAAACAAACAGAAAGCCATGGATTTCATAATGTTCATACTGAAATAGGTTAACTAATCATGTTAATCACACTAAGTCCTCAGGTGGTACTTATTAGAGTATAAATCAGTTTAATTTGTTTTCTGTTTTTTCTAGTGAATTGAGATGTTACTTTTGCAGATCTTCAAATATTATCTCCATAATTTGCAAATTAATATACTATTAGGTGGCAAAAGTTGTGGTTTTTTCCTTTCTTTTAGAGTGATGTTAGTTTATGGATTTGGTAGCATGAAGAAAACAGTAAAATTCACCAAGGGTGAAGTTCACTCCTGGCAGAAAGCCAGAAAAGGGAATGTGCTCCAGTGATGTTGTGCTTGAGACTTGTTATACCATGGCTTTATCGAAAAAAAAAATGTGGGACTAGAATTCTTGAAGAATTATTCTCAAATGATTTCTGGTATGCTGTGATGATACCACTGTAATAACAGAATGTTTCAGAAAATCAATTAATTTACAATCAGTAGCACATTGTGAGGAACTATTATTTTCCCAGACAGAACTGAGATTAAAAAGTTTTCCCAAGGTCATACATAAAGGTACTATTGAAGTAGGTACTAACTAGAGCCAAAAGGAAATAAAATTTTTAATCTATCAATTCAGACTTTTCTTTGTGGAATATAGAATGAGAGCAACTGAGAATTCTTGTGAAAAGTTATTGAATCGTATGTGGATAAAAGCATTATGCTTTATTAAATGTAAAGTATTTTTCTTTACTTTTGATTTTTTGAACTTGTTTTGTACATTAAAAAAAAAACATATGAAAAGTCCTATCCAAAAAAATGGTAAAATTGATGTTTTGCTCATATAGAAGAAATGTTTTGGCCTTTTTTGTCTTAAACTGAGTTTGTGCAAAATCATCAAATCTGGAGCTATTCCTGTTAAAAAGAAAATAGCAATTTTTTCAACATTTTGATGAAACACTTCTGATGAAACACTTCTGTTTACTGGTCTTTGTGTTTCACAGTCCAGTTCCTTGACTAAAAGTTCATTCTTGTTTTTTTACAAAGGACATAGTAAGAGGCATATGGTTTTAAAAGAAGTGAAATGTGAATGATTTAAAACGAGAGTGTTAGCAAAACTTTAGTTCACAGTTTATTTTATAGGAGTTGTACCTATTCCATTTTTCTTTTTATGACCTAAGTTCTAAATACATTGAAGCTGCAATGATAGGCAATGTTATTGCTCTGCTTATGGACGTATCTAATTTTAATTCAGATTGCCTGAGATACATACACTTACGTAAAGTAGAAGTGAAAATGACCTATTAGGACACCATTTTCCTACCCGTGCAAGAGTTTTCCATCTAACTACAACCTAAGGCATATTTTCTTTATCATTAGGGAGATATATGTATGCCATGAAATTATTTCAGTCCAGCCTTCTGGGGTTTTATAATATTTTTGATAGAAAGATCTAACAATGTTCAAGATAATAACAAGGGATAGGTTGACTGTCAGATTACAAATCCTTAAAGAGTTCTGACAATCTTAAGGACACTGGATTTCTATGCTAATGGAATGTTAGAAGGTGGCAAAGAAAAGAGTGCTATGTAATTCTTTGTATCTCCTTGTGTTCAATTTTTTTCTTTGGAATTGAAGTGTAATTCTATGACAAACTAGGCGCAGACTAATAAACAGACCTGATAAATGTTTGCCCTATTTTGACTCAGTTCTGCAACACTGAAAGAAGGCAATTTTAATCTTGTTTGAATACATCTTTTATAAGAATCATTCAGAGCTTAGTTCAAGGTGTTTGCAGACCTTGCCTTTCTTGTTCCCTTCAAATCCTATCATTTTTTCTGCAAGTTGATGCTGTTATTAGTACAAATCAAATATGTTTGACAATTACAGCTGGAATTTGGAATGCATTTACATTATGAAGTGGAATATAGTTATAATATATTATAATTTCATATGTAATGCTGGATATCTATGAAACATCAATAAACTACACAAGATCAAAAGAATGATAAATGCCAGGAAAAGTGATATATAGATGTCTCTTATTTTTACATCTGTCTGCATATATACTTTTTATAAAAATCTTAATTGCATACTCACATTGAGAGCATATGTATTTTTAGAATTCTTTTGCAGCTTTCACTTTGCTGCTTTGATTTGCAATGTATCTCTTTGTTTTTGTAGCTATGAATCTGCACTTAGAGATTGAGTGTGAAGGTAGTCATGGGTAGCAAAGTTTTTCATAGCTCAGTATTCCTGTATTTAACACTAAACACTAAATTTTTTTTTGTCAAGGATTACAGAAAATTTGTATATTAAAAAGAAGTTTTAAAAACTTAAAACTTTAACAATACTTTTAGAATAGTATTAATGCAAAGATTCAAATGTATTATAAATTCTGATTAAATCTAAGACTTTCAAATCAAGTATTTTATCTACATATGTTATTAGTGTAGCTTTTGTTGGTATAAATAAGTATAATAGCAGCAATCATACACATTGATCATAGCTTGATTGAAATGAATCATTTCAATTATTCATAATAGCTTGATGCTTGAATTAATTAATTGTATCTATCTATCTTTGATGTGGGAATCTTTGTGTAGCTGATGAATGATTATATTGAAATGAAACAGAAAGGGAATTGTGATGTTTTAAATTCATACCAAGTTCTCAACCTTTTTCTCTGGGTCCCCCTAAAACCTTGTACTAATATGATATTCATAGTTTTGTGGATGCTGTAATAAAAAAAAAAATCTGCTAAGCTTTATGACTTTATTTATCCTCTATTTTAGAGCATTAATACTAAAATCTTAACTGTAAATTTGAGAAGGGTGGATCTGATATGTTTGTTCTTTTCAGCTCTTCTTAATGTGTCCTTAGTCTGTTCTAGCATACCCATCGTTGCATTGTGAGGGTTCAGTGTTGTTTTTTTGTAAATAAAGTTTTTTAGAACGTTAGCATTTCAGAGTACATTTCCACTTGAAAAATATATGGGCTAGATTCTGAAGAGTAAGCCTGTTACAGCCAAATCCATTATGTTTGGGTCCTTCTAATTTGCTGTTCTTAGTGTGTCATCTAAAAGATAGCAACATATTATGTAAAAATTGCAGTTGTCTTCACAGAAATGACAAAACCTGGCTGATCTTATCCTTTTTAAGATAAATTTTTAGGGGTCCAATCCAACAAGCACACATATCAAGTGACATTTCTACCAAATCCAGTGAGTGCTGTAGCACTCCTAGATAAGAGGTAACCTATGTAACAAAATATAGAATTTAAACAAAGAATTTACTATGTAAAATACAGCTTTAAATGAGTCCCAAAACTACCAGAAAATTTCAGACTTCTTTTTAACAGTTATTAGAGCTGATGAAATTCCTGAGATGTTGTTCATCATTTGATCAATAAATCCTTACACTCTTTTGAAAAGCATGTTGTTCTTATGTGTTTGAGCTGACGTAAAGTTTCACCCTTATAAAGACAGAGAGGAAAAGAGCAGGGATTACTGAATCCCAAGAGGGCCCTTTCTCCAGCAATTTTTCTCCGTGATGTTATTTTGGATTTATGTATCTCTGAACCAACAAATCAAGTGCTTGACTGTGCTTGACTGTGCAAAGCACAGTGAAATTTTCAACAGCATGTTGATATGGATTTTCTGATTGTACTTCAGAAGATGTTTAGCAGTTCTAAGTAAGAATAAATCAAATGCATTTTTTACAGTTCTTGAAACAGAATTTTAATGTATAGCTTAAGTAAAGTTATCAATATATACTTGTTTTTTATTTTGCAGACTTCAATCATAAATTTATGTTTGGAGAAAAATTACGCAAAGATATAAATGGAATAAATTTAGAAGAAAGTATCACAAGTCGTTCCTCATTTAAAGACTGAATGGAATCCTTGTTTAATTTTGTACGTTCACCTTGCTTTATTAAGCACAGTTAAATCCTGTTGTCATAGCAATCCGCTCTCCACAGAATGAAACTCCCATGCATTCCTGTTGTATTCCTTTGTTTAAAACTTTTTTCCTCCATCTTGATACATTTCAGTTTGTATAAACACTAAAAGAAAAAGTATTTAGTAAACAATTTCTCAGGCAACAGCTCTTAATTTTGATGACATAATTACATAGAGCAGCAAAGTTTGCTTTCATGTTTTCTTTAGGAATGAAGGAATAGGAATATGGGATTTTAAATAGAAAAAATAGGAAATAAAGTAAAAGTCAATTTAAGAAATAAGGGTTAAAAATACCGAGAACGAAGTGGTTAGAAAGGTATGATGAACAAAAGTAGGAAAGAAATGCAAAGGAACATTTGATTAGATAAGAATTTGCAATGTGTTATGAAGGGAAAACTAAGGTTTTTGGTTTGGTTTTGTTCTGGGTTGGTTTTTGTTTGTTTTGGTTGCTTGGGGTTTTTTAGGGTGAGGGGGCTACACATGAACAAGGAAGGCAAATAATCCTTTCCTACTGCTTACATTGCCATAGCTCATAGAGTACTGAATAGAGTGTTGCATTGTTAGTAGATAGTACAGTATAGATCATCCCTCATGCAATAGTAAGTTTTTATTGTTCGTTTTTTTACACTCGGTGCATAGTGCAATTTGTGAAAATCTGGCAGAGTTGTTCTTAGTGTAAATGTTATCCTAAAATCAAGACGGAAGAAACAATACTTCTTATTTTCTTGTTAGATAATTCCTTGTGATCTTAATACCACTAGTACATTCTCTGCTATTGAGAATATACTCTGTGTCTGTAGTCAGACTACCACAGTCAGTCTACTGTGGTTTGTGTGTCAAAACTTTCAGTTGTCCACTTCAAGAAATAGGTGTGGCAAAACCTATTTCATTAAATCTGTTTACTTCAGTAACGCAACCAATGTTCAATTTTTTTTTCTGCTTGCTATATAACTCTTTTTACATACTTGTTGACCAACAAGTCTGTAATTGCTTAGATATCTTCTGGTTTTTTTCACCTGTTCTTGAATATAGGTCCCTTACTTGTGATGCTCTCACTGTTAGACACTACACTTACCTGATATGAGGAATACCTGTTGTCGTGTGTGTCCCCCCCATCCCCCCCATTCAGCTGGATGTACTGAACATGCTTTTGCTTTTAGTTTAAATATGAGCAGTTTGTTCCTTGACCTCCTTCCTGCTAGCCATCTTTCCTTTTCCCTCATGTTTATGGTGGTCTTACTGGAAATTAAGGTAAGGAAGTTTCCTTTCAGGGGTCTATTATCCAAATTTCAAGGGTTTTATTAAGATGTCATCTGTCAAATCTTTCTTATTTCCTTGTATTTTTAGGTTTCTGGCTGAAGAACCTCTTAATTATGTGCTTTAATTTTTGGTGCAAAGTCAAATTCAGTGTGATTTCTGACAATTCTAATTTTTTTCCTCTATGTTTTTTTGAAATTCAGGGCACAGTTCTCTTTGGTAATAATTTCCTTTCATTCTTTTTTGTGGGCTATCTGCTCACCTCTCGGTGTTTGGAAGACATATTTCAATTAGAGCTGAAGCCTTGTAACACCATTTATAGTACAACTTTCAGGTTGCTTTTTTCAGTTTTTTATGAAATTTAAATTATTGAGCTTTTCTTTTCAGAACACTTCACATCCTTCAGAAATACAAGAAATATAGCTATGGAGCTAGTACCAGTTTGTGACTTTAAAACAAGCTCTTAAGGATATTCTAGCACCCTGTTGGCTAGTAAATTTGTCTTAGATTCTATATGACACTTCACTGAGTAGAAGAGAACAGTGTAATAGAAATTTCTATTTCTGGCTGGTAAATTGCGGTCTCACCACACATACAGTTTCTGTGGAAACCTCGCTTGCACTGTCTCCATATAGGCATACAAGGCTTTCAGCAACTGAGTGACTTTGCACTCGTAGCCAGATTCACTCTACCTTTAATTAGTCATTAAAGTAAAAACCTCTAAACTGAGGTCCTTCCTGATGCTTGCCAGCAAAAGACTGGTGCTATCAGCAGGTAATTTTCTCACAGGTAAGCAGACTTACGAACTTATGGAGCCTTCTCTCTCTCTTTCCTACTGCAGAGGAAGCCTAGGGTGCTTAGCCTTCTAATACTGATGTCTCCGCTAACTCCTTAAATCAAGGAGAAAAAACTTAATTCTTTCCAGTCTTTCTTTCCTGTGTTCCTTCAATTTTCAACAGATAAGGTGCTTTTTTCTTGAAGGGCTAATTGCTCAGTGATTCTAATATCCATAATCTGTACAAACTCCTAATGTTTATATAGACATATATCTCAAACCATTTGCAAAATGTAAAAATATAGTTGATGCTTTGTTTACATAACACCAGTGCTATAATCCATAATGAAATTACATGGGAACTTCAGTCATGTAGTGAACCAGTGATCATAATTTCTCCCAAGATCATCTGTGCTACATCAAAATTTTATTTCACTCTCTATTCAATTAAAAAGATTACTCATCCAGTCCATATCTATCATATTTGTATCTCAAAACAAATGAAATCTACAGAATCTACATAAAAATTTAAGGCTTTTTATTCTTCTATATAAAATGCTTTTAAATGTATTTGGATTAAATTTTCAAAGGATATATCCATAAAACTTTCCAAAGGAAACACAATGGTTTTAAACTTTTAAAATTGAAATAATTAGAAATATCTTTTTGTCACTATCAACTGTTTTAACAGAAGATTCTTCGTGTACAAATTACTCAGTTGAATAATGTTTATATCATTGTCAAATAATATATCAACCATTTTGTCATAAATTATCAGATGGGTCTTACTCAGCTAGATCCAGATAGCCCCAGATTCTCTCAGTAAATCACTGTCATCTTTGGACAGTGGTTGATTTTAGAAAATCAGCTTTTTAGCTGGAGGTAAGCCTGATTCTAAAAAATCTCCATACTTAAATATGAAGGATGGAAATATGTCTGAGCAAAGTTCTGAATTTTGATTTACTTCAGTCACACACAAATTACAAGTATCTTGTAGATGCACATTGAAGTGCTGCTGCCTTTTTTTTTTTTTGAAAATAGGTAGTATAACAGAAAGCAGGATGACAGCTCAACTTAACAGTGTTGTCATGAATCTGATACTGAACATACCAGAAGATCACAATAGTCCTTATCTAGTGTTCTGTATGCAAGGATATATATACATATATTTAAGTGTAAGCATATGTTGAAAGGTGTACTTTTCATCATTTTTTCACTGTTTGTATATGACACTGCAATACCACCTTTCTATTTTCAAAGAAAAATTCTATGCTTTTTGCTTTTCTACCCTTAAAGAAACCAAACAGAATCATATTTTGATGATTTATGGGTCTTGCGATAAAGCTGTGTGTGTTATTGGGTTATGCTTCTATGGTGTAATTAACAGTCACAGTGCTGCATTGTGAAATGTCTTACAATTGAGGAGAAAGGCTTACTCAGCTCTAAAGAGTGGTATGGCTTTTGTTTGAGTTGCTTTTGTAGTTGATTGTTTCTTCGCTACATGTAAGACAGAAACAATAGGCTATCTTATCCTCCTGAAGCTAATTTCTTTTAGTCTTACCAATGGTACCATGGAAATTTTTTGTGTGCTACTGAAGATGTACTGCTTCCTCAACACCTGCTGGCCTAAATTACTTGGAGACACTGGGAGTATACTTGCTTTCACAGGTATTTCTAACAACTAATTGCCTGTGAAAATTCATTTGGTTATTTGCAACTTGAAATGACAGGAAGTGTTATGAGAGCAGTAGGTGAAATATATTCCCAGCTCACCCACCCCTAGTTTTTAATTCTATTGATTGAGCTTTAGCATATAGACTGTATTGCTGCTCCACTGACTACTATATAAATAATTAAATTATTCAGTGTGACTACATATTTTCTTCATAACAGAGTGTATAATATGTGCTACATCCAGGTGTCTTGGTTAATATCTAAACTGCTGGTTTCAGTAGAACTTCACTGCAAATTCAGACACCCATTATAGTTCACCTGCTTGTTTAGGTTAACTCAGGGCATACCATCCATTTTTCATGCATTCTACTTTCTGTGGGAACCTAACCTGCATGAAAGGGCCAGAAAGTAGCTGTGGTAGACTCCAGGCAATTCCTTCCTTGAATGGTTGGCAGGTCAGACCCATTGGTATGGCTGTGTACCAGTTGTACTATTGAAATGTAGTCTGAGAAATTATTTTCAAAGGATATAGGATTTTCATGGTTACTCTCGTAGTGTTAAGTGACTGTTTATCTCCTGCTTCCAAAACAGAGGTGATGAATCCACACCATGCTACACTATTCATTTTATGCCTTGGCTTTTTGCTGTCTAAAGGATCTCTGAAGCACCACTTTTTATTTTACTATGTAGATATGCTTGCAAAAATAGATGACTTCTTAGATAATGTGGTCCAAATCTAGAGAGAGTACTTGGAAGGTGAGCAACCTATTCCTGAATTTGCATTTGCTGAATCCATATATTCAGAGGGAAAACGGTGATGAGAGCAGAGCAGGGAACAGACGTGCTGTCATTGTCCTGTCTTGCTTGCTTTGGATTCCAAACTGATTGCTGTTCAGTTAAGATCAGCAATTTGATCCTTAAGAACAGGGGTTTACAATGGCTGAAGTCTAAGATCATAACATGTGAGTTCACTAACAAGGGTTCTCAGTTAGATACTTCCCTCATTTTCCCCTTTCCTGAATATGTTTGTAGATTTGTCTTGAATTGTTTTCTGTGTCTTTCCCTTTTTGTTGCAAAATACATATATAATTAACAATATCTGCAGTTTTGTAGCTTCCTATCTCTTCTTTTAACCTTATCTAGCTCTTTCTGTACCTTGCGTGAAAATGGAATTTTTGGAAGCTTTTCAGCCCTCAAAGGCTTCATATCATCCACCAGCTAATATTACTAATTTCTTTATTGATCTACTATCTTCTTTGTCTGCCTTCCATTTTTAACTATCATGAAGAATATCTATACCTTTTACTGGTTAGACAACAATGAGAAAATTGTTCTCCCAAATAAGCACAATTGATGCCATTTTTTGCTCGGAATTGCTTATTTGATCTGTCAGTCATCTCACCATTTTCAAACACAGCTAGAAATAAAAAGTTGGACCAGAAAAAATAGAATGAGGATGAGTACTCTTATACATATATATCTTATATCTTATACACTCTAGGACAAGACTATAAATACAATGAGACTTCTGCTTGTAACTGTATGATTGAGCAACTGCACAAAAGCACCATGCCAAATTTGCTTTATTTAAATATTTTAAAGGCAAAAATATTATTGTATGCAAAGGAAGAGTGATTTCTGTAAGGAAAGAATTACAAATATTTTAAAGGAGGCAAATATGTGAAAGGAAAATAAAAATTGCTGGTGCCTCCAACTGAGCAGATATCATATTACCAATATTTTGTTGGTTATTTTCCTGTTACAATTCCATGTTTTGCACCTAATTAAGTACAGTTATAGTTTTCATATGATTTTCAGTTCTATGCAGACAATGAGCAGGATGGGATTGCAATCACAATAACAGAAACAGCAGTGTTAGAGCTCTAATTCTGAAGGAAAAACAACTGTACATCAAAAAATAATGAGGCTGAAGACAATTGTTTGAGCATCTACAGCAAAACCCAACTATTTCAATTGTGTCTGCACAATTCAATTATAATTATTTGAATTATTTCAGTTGTGTCTACACAAACCAATGTCAGTCAAAGAAAAGGGGTAGCATTAAAAGAGCTAGAGGAGAAAGGAAATAATTATATTAAAAGTATTTGAAGCAATCATTAAAACATGCACACCGTGACACCATCTAACACTTATCGTTCCTGTCCCCAATTTTCTTCTCTGTCATTGTGTTACCCTTTGTCATATCTAAAATTATACTGTAAATTCCTTGGGGGCAAGTTTTGTGTCTTAATTTATTTTGCAAACTGCCAGCAGTCTTGGGGTGCTGTATAATAATGTGCTGGATCTCATTAGTTTACAGATGTATTTTGATACAAGTAACAGCATGTGCTAAGTTTGCTAACAAAGTTAGTCAAAATCAGGTTTTTTTCCCATTATTTCCTGTTACCTGCTTCTCTCTCTGTAAATCTGTGTGAACACAGACATACGCATGAATACCTCTGTAGGACCTCAGTCCTGCATATCTGTTAAAACTGTATAGGTTCAGTGTTCAAATGGACAGTATTTCTTTTTTCTATTTCAATGTGGCCGAAGCTTACAGGGAGACACAGGTGCTCAATATTTCAAAGGAAGTTCTCAGCAATTCAAACTGCTTATCCCTAACTTGGGCAAAACTTATGATGAAATCAGAGCAGCTACAGCCTCTAAGTTCATGAATACCTGCTGTTTCTAAAGTCTCTGATCTCAGTTGTTGGCTCAGTGGGAGTTTTGTCTCGTGTGGTACTGAGTTTCCTCATCTCTCATTGAATTCAGTGATAGTTGAAAGGTGCTCAGCAGGTGACGGCAGGTACCAGTGGAAATTTAAATGCCCAGGTCACTTTGAGTATCTAAATATTAACACTGAGGAAGAGTAATCCTATCTGAGGAGTGACAGGAGACACTTTATCCTTATACCTGCCTATCAGTAGGCTGTCCACAAAATGGGCAGTCGTGCTTTCTCCTCCCTCCCCGCTCAATTTGATGATCACAAGGAAAACAAGTGTTTTGGGGGCTTCTTTCACTTTATTTTCTTTTCTATTAAATTGCTTACAGAGTGATTCCCTGTGTGATCACAAATTGAATAGAGTTGATGTGAATATTGGGCCAAGGATGGAAAAAGTGGAAATGAGTGGTAGCATCCTGCCATTGGGTGTTTTTAAATATAATTTGAAACTGCACCCAGTGGTAGAAGTGAAGGAGAGAGCTCACAAAATTCTGATTATTTATTTACTTAACTGCAGGTGGGAAGACTACTTTAGTTAGAAAGTATCAGCATGTTGAAGTTCTGACAGTTTTGTCAGATCACTAAGTAGACATTAGATCGGTTCATATATTTGAAGTTTCTTTTGCTGATATAGCACCTTCACAGCTTCTGGGTAATTCTGGATTTTCAGAAATGTGAAATAAATCAATTAGAAATTTGAAAATAGCTGAATCTTCTACTGGTAATTCAGAAGGCCTTTGGATCATCTTTTCATTCTAAATACGTTTCATAAGTTTGTTACAATTTCTTGTGATACTGTATGAAATTGCAAGTTTTCAATGCTAACTTTAAGGAACTTCATCATTTTTTCCCTTCTTTCAAATTTAAAAATACTATCATCATCAATGTTTAGTAAAGTTGTAAGTAGAATCCAACCAATTTATGAAGATATTCTAGATCTCATCCATCAGTGACTATGGCAACTGAAGAAAGCACTTGTTATAGGATGCTCTCTCAGCTGTTGTTCTCTGTATTGTGGTGGTACTTTTTTTTTTCCACATTCAAATTAAAGACAAAATGGACAGTATCAGCAATTACTTTTGCATCAGGATTGAAAACAAATAATTTGCACAACTCAGACAAAGGAGCCATGTTAGTTCCTCCCATTATGTATTCAGATTTTTTGAAGAGTACGTAGACTTTTCATCTTACTTCTACATGTTTTTTATTTTTTGTAATCTAGCTGTTTTAAATTCAGATTTTCTATTCAAGACCAAAATGTTCTAGAACCAGAATCTGTTTATTTAAATTGTATTGCTTAGGGTGATCTGTAAAGGACTATGCAAACAATGGCTGAAGTTAGTTTTTCTCCTGCATTTCCTTATGCCTATTGAACGTGCTTGTTGAAAACATTGCAATGTTGTTTCTTAATACTGTGATACAATGAATTTGTTTCTTCTGAGGACAACCTTTGTTTCTTCAGAAGAAAAGCAACAACCTGAATTTTTTATAATCAAATTACTCTCAGCTACGGGTTACACATTTTCTTCCTAGAAGCACCAATTCCTTGAAAGGAAATCTACTTTGTGTAAAGAGTTGGTGCACTTCCTTCCTTTAGATTCGGATATACCCAAATACTAGTGGAATATGTTCTACTTTGATAACTGTAGAGTATACTGTTTGTTCAACTAAATAATGCCACTTAAATTCAATTGCATCTTGCAGTACACCAGCCCTTTTGTACCACTATGGCATCGGCATCACACACTTGAAGTTGTCACGTGATTATACAGACAACTATTCCTATTTATTTATGATTTTATTTATTATTGATACTCACTTGACTTAGTGACTGCTGAGTAACTGAAGACTGGGAAGGGTTTGCAAGCCTGGATTCATTAGCTGATTTAACTCAGCCATCTAAAAGTTATTTGTCACTATGTTAGTGACCAAAACTCCCTTGGTAACTATCAGAGAGAAAGAGGAGCTGCCAGAGCCAGAAGGTTCATTGCTTCCATCTTAAATACCTACAGATGAATCCTAGGCAACAAGATCAGTCAGCCTGTGTTAAAGATGACTAAACTTAGATGGAGAAAAAACCCTGCCTCTGTTAATGTATGCTTGCTGAAAAAAAAGAGGCTTGAAGATTGACCTCAATGTAATAAGAACTGTGTCCAGTGAGCTAGATCACTGGGATGGGTTTTTTAGCATGTTTTAATTAGATACTAACTGATTCTCACTATCTGACTATAGAACTCTATAGTTAATAAAAGTTTGCTATTAGGAACTTCATCAAAGGCTTTCTAAAAATATAAATAAGTAATGTCATCTGCTGTTAAAATTTGTACATTCCACTATAATATCCACAAAGTCAGGTAGGTAGAATTTTCCCTATGCTGTACTATGCTAGTTATCCCTTATTAAATTATTGCTATCCCTTAGAGGCATGTTCTGAAATACTTCCTACCTACTTATTTTTTCAATACTATTTCTCATTGCTAATTACCTGGAAAGATGTAGATGACATCTTACCCAAATCTTAAGAGTAAAAAAGTGTTTTCTAATCTTAAAAAAGAGGCTTGTGACTTTCTTCTGGTTGACATGAAATTTTATGTTTTGTATGATGAGGTAACCTTAAAATTTTCATAGAATCATAGAATCTTTGAGTTGGAAAGGACCTTTAAAGGTCATCTAGTCCACACACCCTGGAATGAGCAGGGACATCTTCAATTAGATCAGGTTGCTCAGAGCCCCGTCCAACCTGACCTTGAATGTTTCCAGGAATAGGGGTATCTACCACCTCTCTGGGCAACCTGGGCCAGTGTTTCACCACCCTCATTGTGAAAAATTTCTTCCTTATATCTAGTTGAAATCTGCCCTCTTTTAGTCTAAAACCATGATCCCTTGTCCTGTTGCAACAGGCCCTGCTAAAAAGTCTGTCCCCATCTTTTTTATAAGCCCCCTTTAAGTACTGGTAGGCTGCAATAAGGTCTCCCTGGAGCTTTCCCTTCTGCCGGCTGAACAACCCCAACTCTTTTGGCCTGTCCTCATAAGAGGGGTGTTCTATCCCTCTGATCATTTTGGTGGCCCTCCTCTGGATCTGTTCCAACAGGTCGTTGCCTTTCCTGTGCTGAGGGCTCCACAGCTGGATGCAGGACTCCAGGTAGAGTCTCACCAGAGCAGAGGGGAAGAATCACCTCCCTCAACCTGCTGGTCACACTTCTTTTGATGCAGCCTGGGATACGGTTGGCCTTCTGGGCTATGAGCACTCATTTCCGGCTCATGTCTAGCTTTTCACGCACCAGTACCGCCAAGTCCTTCTCAGCAGGGCTGCTCTCAATCCATTCATCCACCAGCCTGTACTGATACTGGGGGTTGCCCTGACCCAGGTGTGGGGCCCTGCACTTGGCCTTGTTGAACCTCATGAGGTTCACATGGGCCCATTCTCTGAGCTTGTTCAGGTCCCTCTGGATGGCATCCTGTCCCTCAGGCATGTCGACTGCATCATTCAGCTTGGTGTTGTCTGCAAACTTGCTGAGGGTGCACCCAATCCCGCTATGTCACTGATGAAGATATTAAAGAGTATTAGTCCCAATACGGACCCCTGAGGGACACCGCTCATCACTAATGTCCATCTGGACATTGAGCCGTTGATTGCTACCCTCTGGACGTGACCATCCAAGCAATTCCTCATCCACTGAATAGTCCACCCATCAAATCCATATCTCTCCAATTTAGAGAGGAAGATGTTGTGTCAAAGGCCTTACAGGAGTCTTAGATAGATGACATACGTAGCTCTTTCCTTGTCCACTGATGTGGTCACTCCACATTTATTTATTTATTTTTATAAGGAGGGGGATGCAACTACTACTCATCTTCACTGGTGAAATTTGCAGAGAATATTACTCAAGAAATTGTATTTGTAAAATCTGATTTTGACAGAAGTCACCTCGGTAACATTCTATTTTCCTTTCACTATCACACCAGCTGAGATCAGCTTTTTGATAGATAGGGTTATGGGGGTTTGGAGGTCAATCATTATCACTAAACAAGAGTCTAAAACTCTGAGACAGATTATTTCCCCATTACCTACATTGCTCTGCACCCTTTGTGAATTGTGGGTTGCCCAGGGGACAGGGATCCTGCAAAGGGAAAAAGCTAAAGAAAGACCCACTAGACAGGCCCAGTGCTTACCTATCCTTACTCTCATCAGTCTTATCAGTGTTATATTGGCACTCTGAAATTGTGGTCATCCAAAGGTTGCTTGAATTGAATTATGAGACAATAGAAACTGACCCAAGATCAGAAAGGACAAACAAGTTCAACGTCTTGAGCTGAGCCATCTGTTCTTATTGCTGTAGCTGATTTATTAGAAAACTCAAGTTTTTGTCTGAGTAGGACCAAAGGCTGGTTGCAGGGTGTGTAAACACCATATTGTTTAATTTATGAGATGGCAACTTAATATTGTTTGGCAGATTTAGCAAGGTCTCTAAGTAAATAAATAATTAGCTTCTGATCAGCCAAGAAAAAAAAACAAACAGAAAAACATCACAAAATGCACTGACTTTCCCTTTACTCATTTCAAGGCACCTTTTAGTGCATAAAAGAAGGAAATTGAGAAGAGTGAAAATATTCTAGATGACAAAATCAGAATGTAAGACTCAAAGAATAAAGGAAAGATCATTTGGGGAAATGCCTAGGGTAGCAATTTTTTTCAGCTTGATGAGAGATTTCTTAATGCACATTGTTTTGGAGTTTAATGGTGGGAAAAAAATAAGTTTAATATTTATTTACACAGTCATGTTTGGCGATAGAAATAGGTATGAGTGGAGCTGCCTTATTGTCACTTTAATGTGCAGTACAAAACTAAATATGTTGATACGTCATAAACAAATTTATATCCTCGTCTGAGGAAATATCCAAATGATACAGGTTAAATATATTAACACAACATTGTACAAAAGGGTAACTCATGATATATCATTTATTTTGCATGAGTTATAGATGGCCTCATAACTCATGATTGATGGAGCAAAACAGAGCTGGAAGTGAGTTATGAAAAGTCACCAGTAGAAATAAATGGTGTATACAGAATCAGCCTGCTCTACAAGTTCTTTTTATGGAACACCAATTTTCATGGTAGACTGTGCATTGATGGACTGTAATATTTTACATTAAGTGTTGAAGCAACATTAGTGCCTTGGTTCAAGTGTGAGCGCCTGGTGGTTTGCCAGTGGTTTGGAAGTAATAAACATGCATGGCAAGATAAGTACAGGTCATGTTGCATTTTTTTACCCTTGCTCCTGAAACTATTATTGCTAACACAAGCAAAGAGGAAATAATTAGATAGACAAGAAGGAGGAGATTAACAAAGTGTTTGTAATTTTTAGTAAATTCCTCATCAAATAGTACAGAGATCTTGTCTCCCAGAATTTGCAGACAGCCCTGTATCAAATACAGAGGAAATGGTGGAGAGCAGGTGCAGCCAGAGGAGAAATGGGTAAAGAGTTTAGAAATATTTTCTTTCATGCTGCTGGCTGTAGCAATTACCAGGAAAGATAATAAAATTCCAAGTACATTGTAGAGAGCTGAATTGTCTTTGTGTGTATCTCCTAATCCTACAGTGTTTTATTAATACTAAAGAGTTTCCAAATGAGGAGCTCAGTCACTCTGCTCTACGAGGTAAATGGAGACAATTCGCCTGAAATATGGGTCATCCTCTAAAGGAACCTATCTTTGTATCTTGATTATCTAGGAAATGTAGATGACTTAACTGAGCTTCAGTGCCTCAAAAGACACAATAGATGTGCAGCTGAAACTGAACTTCAGCATAACGCTCTACAAAATGACTACTGCAAAGTATACACAAAGGGTGAATGAATGTGAGTAAGGAGGTAACTTTACTTTGGCCAGTACAAGAATTGTGGATGCTCATTGCTAAAAATGGGAGGGTTAAAAAAGGGAAAAGTTATTAAAGCTAGAGAAAGCTGCCTTATAGAGAGGCATGATATAAAAGAACTTGTTCTATATGGCTTCCCAAGGAAGAATTGACTGGCTTATGATCTAGAAATACAAGAAAAAATATACAAAGTGTTAAAAGAGTATTTAAGCTAGCAGAAAAAAATATCTTGTAATAAGAACTCCCGGCTGGAAGCTGAAGCCAAACAAATTCAAATGAGAAATAAGGCACAATTTCACAGCAGCAATGGTATTTAACCTTCAGAGCAAAAGCCAAGGGCAGTGCTTGATTCTCCATCTCTGCCTTCAAACTAAGACTAGATGCTTTTCTGTAATACGTTAAACATAAACTACTGAGCTGAGTACAATTGAAAATGAAATTTAATGACCTATGATATGCAGGGTCAGAATAGATGATCTAATGGATCCTTCCTGCCTTGAACTGTATGAAAAAGTTAATGGAGCTGCACCATTTTACAGAGACAAAGAATTTGTCTTTCATGTCCATTACTAAACACTTTTTTCTTTTTTTTTTCAGATGCCCTGTGTAAATTAATGTAGAACTGGCTTTCCCTAGAAGGTTTTATTCCATGTATTACTGTATTGAGATACAGAAGGCCTATCAACTTCTCACATTAAATTTGTTTTGAAAAATCATTTCAATTTTCTAAAAGCATTAATGCCATCCTTTTCACTAGTTAATGCCAAACAAATATGCTTGGCAATAGGGTCTTTGCACTCAAATGTTTGTGTCCCTAATTAATTCAGATGTAATCATTCACTACATCATTCCCATATCTCTCCCCCTCTGTGTCTTTAAGGTTTTTTGGTAATTAGAGGGTTGGAATTATGAATTCTCATGGTCTTTTGCCTTCTTTTTCTCACCTCATCTTTAAGCAGAATTTTATTCTCAGGTCTCTTCTTGCCCTGGAGGTCTGTACAGCCTCTCTAGTGCTATCCTTATTCTTTTTCGTATCTAGTAGCTTAATCCCAGATTGATTCATTATATTTCTCCAAGGCTCACTATAGCAATTTTTCAGTTCTGATTTTTCTCCTGATACACACAGCTCTACTTTCCCCCCTATCTCTCTCATGCTTTTGTCTTCCAGAAAGTCTGGAAGCCCTGTGTTTAGAATTAATATTCTTCCTTGGGAATAAATCATGTTTCTCACGTTAAGTACTACACTGCCATGCATTTGATTACCAGATGTTCATATTTTGAACATCATATTTCTGTAATGGCATCTCCAGAAACAGAGTATCCTAGTTACACACTGGATGTAGAGGGACCCCATGAATATTTTATAATTCTGCTCATGGAAGATTCTCCTAAAGTGTCTTTTATAGCTCAGTTTCATGGTGAATCAATTGTCCCATTGTTGAACAAGTTCTTTTTAACCATTATCATTAGTTCTATTAGTTCTAAGCCTCAGCTTTCATTGCTCCAGTATAAATAATTATACACTCTCTTTCTCCTTGTTAGAGTATCTTTAAAAAAAAGGGGCCTTATTGTCACTGTTTTGGTCAGGATCTGAACCTTCTAAAGGACAGTGGGAATTCTAGTTTTGGGCTGTGGAAATTTCAGTAACTGACTGAACTATTTTTAGTCCTTTTAATTCCATGTCATAACTTTCATAGCAGTCAGTGTCAGATGCATGATTGGAGAGTGAAACCGTCATTCAAAGGGAAAGGTGGTTTTGGGATTTTTTTTTAAACATGTCAAGCACTGTCTTACTTTTTAACATGCAGCATATCTACTATTTATACATTAATCTTTTTTTTTTTTTTTTGGACCATTCTCTAACTTCTCCTGACACCTTTTAGAAAAGAATATTTCATTAGTTGTATTCATCTTTGAATTGTATGTGGAAGGTGTGAACTGACATGCATATCCCAAACCCAAGTATATTAAAACCTCCAACAGTTTAGGAGGTATACCTCTCTCCCAACATCAAATTATTCCACATGACATGAGGCATGTCTGATAGTTTTTCACTGATTTCTTCTTGCTGTGAGGCTCAGTTATTTAAAATTGCAGAAGATTTAATTCTATTTATTCTATTCTCTGCAGCTGAATGATTTCAAAGCCTTGGTTCTCTGAAGTTTTAGGTTATATATACTTTTAACAGTTCTATCAATTGGCAAACTTATTCCTAAATGTGTATTAGAGATGAAAAATTTAATAGCTAAAGCTTTCAAATAGTAAGACATTTAACAGCCTGGCAGTTTGGTGCCATGTATTAGAATGTAGACCCTGGAAACCCTTACATACAGAGTGGCAGTAGAGATGAAAAGAAAAATTACAAATTTGAAATATTTGAAGTTCACCTTTTTATATAAGTTCATAAACAGGAACCGTTAGAATCCATGAAAAAATATTAAAATTTTTTTCCAAAAAGATTATATAATTCTTAGATCTTTTCAAAGTTTTATATTACCCTTAGATTTTAAAAAAGGTTTGACAGTAATGCTTAGAGCATCTCAAAAACTCAAACAGAATCAGTATTTGTACTTGTGCAAATGTTATCTCAACTAGGGAGTTGAGAGCTATGAGTATGCAGGGAATGCTGCCCCAACACCATGAACACAAAGTGAAGGGTATCCCTAAGTTACACAGAGGTTGTATCTGTTTGTGAGGATGCTTCACATTATATTACATGACACTGTTCTACTTTGTATAGAAGGTTCCTATAACCAACTTTATGGCACATTCCTTGTGGACATTTGGGACAAAGCAGGACTAGTTTCACTAACCTAGAGTATAGATTCAGCTGCTGTCTGAAGCTCTACTGAAATATGGTGAAACAAAGATTGGAAGTATTCTGAGTCACTGAAGAGCAGGGATTGGGCTAAAACCATGGCATTCTGATTCACCTGCTTTCTTTCAGATTATTTCTGATCAAAATGTTTTTGGGTTTTTTTTTTCAAACAGGGAAAAATCCTGAACTAGATAATCAGAGTCATATTATCATGAGAAAAAAAATTTTTTGACATATTTTTCCTCAGTAATCAGTAGAAGGATAAAATAAACCATCTCCTTATCAGAACGAACACATAATTTATGCCATGTAAAAATTTGATTCCTGGAATGAAGTAAATTCACATTTTTCCTGATGTGATTATCAGAAGTGTTTCCAGTATCTCATTCAGACTTTCATTTCTTCATCCTAGTATTCTACTGTCATTTGGCATCATTCAGGAGGACAGATAAGGACATAAAACAGAAGCATAAACCTGATGCTCAGCTTACCCATAAATTAAATGGCAAACTCAACATCAGAAAAGAAGTTATCTTGAATAATTTTTTTTCTAATTTCAGTATAGATGTCAAAAGGTATAATTTTGCAACAACAAAAGGTAATGGAAAAAGATGAAGTGTCTGCCTTTTTCCCACCATGCATATGGGTGTAAAGCTAATATTCAGGTTTAGCACACACATTAGTCTTAAAGACGTGTTGATTAAAATATGATACAAATTAATTCTGTAATATTCCATATAACTTTTTGTATTTCATTTCCCTGTAAATGGAGACTAGCAATACGAACATGACTATTGATACCTATCAGAAGTCCATTAGCTAGTATTTTGGTATTGTGCACTCAGCATTTTGTAGGACAGTTTAAAGTTAGTTAAGTTAAAGGGAGGCTGATGTTCTCTAATGCAAACGTACCTGTTGGATGCTGTGATGTAGGCTTAACTTTTTCTCAATCTTTTTAATACAGTTGTAAATCTGAGAGGCTTGAGTGTTTGTGCTAGTCTGTCAAATAATTGTTAGAGAAACACCATTTTCTTCAAAAATGTTGTGGGAAATGTGCTTAATTCCACCACTAAGGAATAACAGCAAAACCTGAAATCCTATATGAGACACTTACTGTCCAGGCCATTTGTGTATGTAATTGTAAATACACGGGATAGATTTTCCACTGAAATAGATACTTAACAGGAAACCTCACTGAACATTTCCTAGTAATTCTTAGTAATTAATTTAATTTTTTTAATTATGTTGGGCATCAAGCCCAAGTTTTTATAGAACTACGTGTCACAACCACATGATCTTACTCCTGTTTGGTAACATTTTTCTTCTAGTGATCCTTTTTTTTTCCCCCAGGTGCACTACTTTGCATTTATCTGTACTAAATTTCATCCAGTGTAAGAGTTTGGAGTCAGACCATCCTTCTACAAATCAGGGCAATTCATGACAGTGAAGGTTATCTGAAGCATGCGCCAGAAAAGTTCACTTAAGAGTACAGTTGTTTGGCAGAGAAGTAGAGTTCAGAGGCAGCTACTTTCTGCAGTAGGTTTTCCATCTCTGGCAATCAGCAGTCATAGAGATTATATTTTTCCTTTAGAGCAGAAACTCTTGAAATAGAGTAAGTACCAAGGGAATGCAGAGTCACAGCCTGAGGTTTTTTCCTTTTCCTATTTAAAAAAAAGTAAAATGAAAAGTATTATTTTCAGCATTCCCTTTTAATTTATAGCAGTTCTTCACCAGGATAATAAATACCAAAATATTTACTTCAGAGCATTGAGAAGATTACTTGGTTAATGTTTAAAAAGCACTTTGAAGATAAAAAGCATTATTGAGCTACTTAAGACTTACTGAATAGTTAATTATCTAAAGGTTCCATTCTCCCCCCTACAGGTTATTTCTGTGTAGGGGAGAGTAAACTCTGAGCTTCATGTCATGAACTTTTAAATCCAGGCTTTTTAGATCTTATTGGTTTCAAAAATTTCCTTTTTTAGTGGCCTGAATCTGATTCCTTTGAAGTCAATGGCAAAAGTACAACAGATTCCACTGAAACGTGATGTAACTGTTCAGAATAAACAAGTTCAAACAATAGTTAGACCCCCTCCACATTATTTACATTTTGTCTCAGTTTGTATATGTGTATATGTGTGTATATATATACATACATATATATACACTCAGATGCACATACGTATATACATATGTACACACAGATGGTGGTTTGCAAACGAGTAAGATATGTTCTTTAATTTGGGACTTTAGGTATGTGGAACTCATTCATAAGGAGCCACTGCTAGAGAGACACGTTGACCTTGCTGGGAACTTCCACAGGCGAAATGGATCCCGTTACAAGATTGGAACAGAACAAATGAATGATCTTAGCAACAGTGGGGAAAAAAGCTCTTGAAAAGCTCTGCTTTGCTCCTGTACTTTGGCCACCTCACAGCTAACACAGATACTTCATACGAAGAAATGGAGAAAAAGGAGAGTTTCTGAACCCAGCATTCGGATTCAGCCCTTGTCCACAACAGAATCATTGAAGGTAATTACCAATCAGTATCTTAACTTTTAAAAACATCCTAAGTGATCAGTGTAAGGTAAAAGTTACTCTGTATGCTGAGTACAAGAATCTCCCTTTGGACTAAATAGTTTGGGACATACTGTTGCACGCATATCAGATCTTTACTGTAGAAGACATCAATCTTCCAAACACCAATACATATGCTTAATTTTGCAAACATTAAATACCTCTTGATTCTGGTATGACGGATTAGGAGTCAGATGGTAAGTATTTGTTAATACTAGCATAATTATGGCTTAAATTCATCAATACTTGCCATGTGAGGAAAAAGTCATGAGAGTCATATATTTAACTGGAGTTCATAATTGATTCCTCCTGAAGATAAAGAACAGTATCTCAACCTGAACTCATTTAAATTTGACCTTTTAATGTGCTACAGCAGCATACAGTCTTATGCTTTTAGCTCTGTTGGCTCTTAAATCAGGGTCTAGATGTAAAAGGTCATGCTGAATTCTTGAGTTACATTTTTAACAAGAACCACTCTTAAGTTTTTTCATGATTAATACCAAGAACATGCAGGGATTGTAAGAGGAAAGAGTAATGGAATGAGAAGGGATTTGATTAACAAATTAGTCTCTGTATATCCTATTCTGTTTGCAAGCATACACTAATCTGATGACAGGAAGCTAAAGAAATGATGGTTAAAACACAATGCTATGAAATTAAAAATTAGTTTATCTTTCTAGTAAGAATGTAAATCTTGACTTAAAATATGAATGTTTGGCCCATGTGTGTCAGAATTTTCTAAAGTACAAAAGTTAATTATAAGTTTATGGTTTTATGTTTCTAAAATATTCATCTCCCACAGGATCTCATGAAATATGTGTGTGTTTACAGGAGATTGTGGAAATAGTGACTCATCTTTTCAATAATTTACACAGGATAATATCTTGAAAAGCAAGATCAGCAGGGGCTTTTTTTCCTGATTGCTAAGGATTTGGTTAGCTACCTCTGGATACTCTCAAAACAGAGAGAATTTTCAAAGTAGCATCTAAGTGACGTTTGCTCTTCAGCAATACAGTTTTACTACTGCTTGGTCCAGTCCTCTAATCCACAGCCTCATATCTGTTACTAGGATTTTTCAGACCTTCATTTCTAACTGATATTGTATTTTCCAAAAACCACTGTGTGTAAATGTCACAAAATTTTCCCAACACATAGAAATAACTCAGGTTTCTCCAGCTCTTCATGGCGCGTTTGTACCTACTCCCTGTAGGCCATGGTGCTTTTCTTAAATGTGATTTGAGAGACTGAAGGCAAGTGATAGTCAATGCTTCTAAAAAGTGGTTGAAACCTAAATTATATGTTCTATCCTCAAATACTGCAAAAAGGAATGGAATGATGTCACCAAGGGAAATGGTACACTAAATAATGTGACACTGCTAATTTCAATTTAAGTGGACCAAGCAACAGCTAGGCTGTGTCAGAAAAAGCTTTTCCCACACATCCACACAATTAACTGAAACCCACCTCAATTACCATCCCAGTGAAGCCCAGGGACAGGTGACACTTCCTCTGACCAGTCTCTGTGTCAAACTCTTGGGCAGAGGCTCAGGACCAATGCATAACAGTTCCACCTCAGGCACTCTACTTCTACACTGTGTTGGGTGTCTGCATAACAGTGTTCCCCGCCAACCTCAGCCTCTACTGCCAAGTGTGTTTATAGCTACATGTTGACACAAGCTGCCAATCGGATTGCGGTACACCATTCCAGCAATTTCAGGTACCAGTCTCCTGTCAGTTGTTGATGCATGGCCTGCACCAAGGCTCATTACCCTCAGATCCTCTTTGCATTGTCATGTCAGCCATGTGTCATTATGTTCAGGCCTTGTTTGCAGTGTCCTCTTGGCCACAGCTCATTATACTCAGTCACACAGCCCTTGGTCAAGGCAAAGCCATGATGCTACCATATCAAATGAAGGATATTTTCTATATACCTACAATCAAAGTAAGCATTTATTCCTGTCAGATTGTAGTTTGTGAAACTCTGGGATGGTTTTCTGTATCATGTTTCTGCAGCCCAAATACTGGAGCTGCCTGTGGATGGTCTATTTGAGTTCCTCCAGTTCACAGATGAAAACCATAGCTTGAAGGGGAACAGGAATAACATATAAGCTATATGAATATGATGCCATTTTTCCTTGGCTGCATCTCTATTGCAGGAGCTGCAAGAAGAAAGGGCATAGAGTCACCACAACAGATAAAACATACCTCCAGGATATTGTTATAATGATGTCAAAAATGTAATGAAGTCTTTCAAGTATTTGTTATAGACGGCCCTGCAGAACCTAACAGTATTTTCATAATGAAGAAAATTCAGGAATTTTGCTGCTAAAAAATAGAGCAGGTTCTTGCAAATGCTCAAACATAACATGATGTCCAGCATAATGAATATGTTAAATGAATAGCCACAGGATACAGAAAATGTTCTACAAGTCTGCTCCATTAATCTTCTAAGAGAGTGAGAATCTGCTACAACACTGGAATTTTCTTTTGGGATTTTCTAATTTAAAGCTTATTGTAGTCTTCGTTTCATTCTGAGCCTGCAAATAGTAGCTAATGAAATTTGACCTTATAGACAGAGGATTAAATAAATAGTATTAGTACTCATCAATTAAAAAAGCAAAACCAGTAAGCACGCATTTTGAATGTATGTATGTAAATGTAAATTTCAGAACTGCAGAAGTATTTTAAATTCTTGCAGTGACCTGTATGACCTTCTTGTCAATATGCCCCACATGAATAATGCAGCCACCCCAAACTCATGCCATTAGAAATCGTAATAATTGTCTGACATGCACATGCAACATTACACTGGGGATCAATTTTACCCAGAGCATTAAAACACAAAGTGAGTTTCAAATGTATATGTTAAAATGAAACATCAGCTACCATGAAAAAGGAAGCAGAACAGAGTGGGCTTTAGGTATTAGTATGCATTTTCCTTTAGAGAACATTTTGCCACGCTTGTACTATACATAATGCCATTCCATATTTGATGCACAATCAATCCACATTTCATTTTGCTTTTAAAATTATCCTATGAAAAGTACAGGGCAATCAATGTACTGTGCTCTAGAGAGATGGTGGTATTATTTGAATTGCTATTGCTATTTAATATTTAGTTTTCAATGAAGCCTTGATTATAGTCCATTGTATTAGCTACCATACAAGTACTTAGGAAAATGTGGTCCCTAATCTAAAGTTCAGCATCTCTGTTTGAATTATGAAGCTTTGGGAAGCTTAGAAAAAGACAGATAAAACACATTAGAGTGGCCTGGTTTTTATTTGTTCTTCATATGTTACTCCTGAACATACAGAGATTGAGATCACTCCATCATCTTGGTATTCTCCTATCAGGTCATTATAGCAGGATACCTAAGAAATCATTCTATCGGAATTAATGTTTTTTTAAGTGATTCTAAAGACTTTTGACACTGCACAAAAGTATTGGACTTTATATAGCTTTAAAAGATTGTTTTCATAATCCTCTGCAGAGTTCAGCCCCTTACTTTAGCAGTGAGGAATTCAGTCACAGCTAGATGAAAACTAAAACACTACTAGTGGGTGAGTTTGTCTTTTAACAAGCACAAAATCTGTCCCCATACATGTCCTTGACATGAAAAGTGTATTCCGAAGTGTATAAGAAGCAAAGCAGGAGTGGATCAATGATTGGAGAAGGTCACTTAAGGTTTTGAAATTCCTGGACAACTTTTGTCTTGACCAACAAGTGCAGGTGAAAGTTTTGTGTAACTTTAGTGGGGTTATCAGTGAGGAAAGTGGTTGTTCATGACACCAGATGCACACGGAATTTTTAATGTGTCTGTGAAAGTATTGTGAGGCAGGCTTATTCCCAGAAGACAATAAATGTACCCTTCGGATTCCTATGTCTATAAAGCCATCATGGCTACTGTGTACATTGGTATTTTTAAATCTCAAATATTATCAATGCATTTATTGCATAAAATGAAGACCTACATTTATGCACTTCTCCCCCCCGTAAGGTATTTATTAGTTGAAAGAGGCAGCCAATGCTTCATGACTTGCCAGTCTGTGTGAAGCTTTAAGGACATTTGTATTAAAGTAATGAGTTGAGGTCATTGTGCTGCAACTAATTTTATGTAGCTTCACAGTTTTATGTTAAAAACAAGTTTTTAGTCCACTTACTCTGTACTGACTAAAACAAATTTACTCTCATTTCCTTGCTTCCTTCTTCAAACTGGAATATAATAAACAATTTCTTAATTTTCTGACAGAAAAAATGCAGATTTTATATAACAAAACAATGTAAAATTGTTCATTTCCAGGCTAAGATGGCATACACAGGATTTCAGCCTCTAGTGAATCTTGTAACAAAGTGGTCAACAGGGATTTGGAAGAGAAATACTGACAGGTCTGTTACTAGCATTGTAATATTGTTGAATATGAAAAGTTTCTGAAAGTTTCCATTATACATAATTACAATACTTACAAAAGCATTTCCCAACACAGAAAAAGGCCAAACTTAGTAGCAGCCAACCTGTCATTTTGCCTCTTTTTTCAGCTTTCTTGCTTTTCTTGGAGGTCATTTTTAATGAGTATGTACAAGCACCTGAAAAATCAGGTGCATAAATTAACTACCAATTAAGGTAGTTAAAAAAGAAAAATTTAATTACTAGTTTCTATATATAAGTCCACTCATTATCATGCAGTATGCCTGCATGTTTATCACATAGCAATTACTGAGACTCCAAAGAAAAGTGGTGTTTTCATTGTGTTGCAGTCCTGAAATGGGATAACATGAAGTAAAAGAATTTGCTTTCACATTTATATGTCAGTGCGTACAGCTGAAAGAATGTTATCACTATTTAATATAGGAAGTGCTTAATTATTTCTGTATAACATTTCCCCCCCATTTAATATCACTGTCTGTCTGGAGTGGCTGTTGACCTAGTTTTCAATTAATTGCAATGAGAATAGAAATTGCCTTTAAAGCAGTGATTTTTTTTTCAATGGATTACCCATGACAGCTGAAATGGTGAATTCATAATTGATAAACTTTGCTGCCACCATCAATAGTGAACCAGCATTATTACCCAAAATCTTCCAAAACAATAACGGCATCAGAAAATATACAGAATGTTGAGAATAGGACTCTGTAGAAAATATCATATTAAATTTCTTTCGGTCTTATAAATAAATATCTACAAATACAAAAGAAAACACCTATGTGTTTGGGTATTAACACACTAATTATCCTATGATATATGATCAGGTGATAACCATGTATTTTAGGCAACTTTGTAGGGGTTTGACTGAGTAGCATAATTACCATTTGGCATTACACCCATAAAACAAGGGAAAATGTTTTTCTTTCCATCAGACAAAGAACAGAAGATAATAAGATGAAGGAAGAAAATGAGGTATAGAGATTCGTTTACTGTAAACAATCTCACTCCAACAAATCACAGACTAGGTACAACAAAGAGTGTAGATGCTTAGAGTTGCAATTTTGATGCAGGCATTTAGAGTAGAATCCAGAAATGTAAGTGAAATGCCATGGATATCTGCAAGAGTTAAATGGTAAGCTATGAGCCTCCAATTGGAACCCTGATGTGATGAATAAATTATCCAAGAAGAAAATGCTGAGAAGGTGAATATCATATCTAGACTTTCATAACTGTCCACTAAGGACCCACAACCAGTAATCCTGTCCAATATTTAACCATTTAATCTTTCTTTTGAAAATTTTAGGTAGATTTACTCTTTGTTTAATATTTAACTGCTGAAGTAGAACAAAAAGAAGACAACATGGTAGTGACAATGCTCCTTTTATATAACAAGCTTTGGTCCAATTCTTCACTTATCTTTTGTGAACTTAACTCCCACGGAAACCCAGGAGAATTATGTACCTAATTACTTTTGTTAATATGATGCCTAGAAGTAAGAACACTACTCAGAATGCTTAAGACCTAAAATCAAGATCCTCCTCTGCCTGAGGGGATTCAAACCCTGTATTCTCAGAGACTGAGCTAGTCCTACATAGAGCCAGTCAAAATACTAGTCACCCATGTGTAGAGTTTAGCTACCATCAGATGATATCAGGATTTTATAGTCGTATTAGTTTCATCAATTTTGAATCAATTTGATCATGTTGGTTCAAGAATTTTAATGCCAATGAGACACACAGATGGAAACTAAAGTCAGCAGATTGTAAATACTCCCAAGTACCTGTGACCTCTCTACTGTGCATCCAAGCATAATTCCTTCTACTTTTTTTTTTTCAGAAACATCTCTCAAAGTAAACATTATTAGAGTAAATGGATAGCAATTAAGTTGCTGCTGACATCTCAGAATACAGGATACCTGCATACATTTTAAGCAATATGCAGACTGTAACTTACAGCATTAGAGACATTTACTATATGCATTTCATTCAGCACTGTAATAGCTATGGACTGTATTCAGCACTTGCTATCAAAATTAGCCTCAGCTAACTGAATGTTATTTGTCTCTTTCTATTGCATTATTCACCATCATTTGTTGTTGGTACCTACACTATTAGCACCACATGAATCATTTTAAAGCAATTTAATCAGCCAAGTTCTCCTGTCACTTAATATTGGTCAACTCAGGCTGCATTGGTATAAAGTGAAAGCATAATTTAGCTCAATGACTGAAAATTAAAGGAGACGATGCTTGTAATATATATTGCATTCTTATTGTTTGGACTTCAAGTTGGCTGCCCTTTAGAAGGTCTTTTATCCTGTGTAGCTCACATCGATGACAAGGGTTAACAGTGGCCATTAGTAGCTATTAGTGCAATAGGGCTCATAGGCACCACCCACTGCTAAGTCTCAGACCAGCTATTATTCCCCATAAAATTACTTTTAAGTATGCAAGTCAAGCATGCCACTATTGTCATGCTCAACCATTATCTGCAAATACATAATATTCAGGACTTTGTTTAAAAAAAAAAAAAATATCAGCGTATGCTTTTTTATTCCCAGTATTTTACATAGAGCTGGATAAAAGAAGGACTAAAGACAGAAATATATGAGAAGGTCAAGGAAGAATGCAACATAAGTCAGAATTCTATACAGGCTGATAAAATTATAAGATCTAATATGATGAAACTTCTATGTTGGACTTCATTTGTTAACATGAGAGGTTATCAGGTGGTTTGTTGGAAAAAAAAGAACCATGAAGATGACCTTAGACACCACACAGGACATTATGTAATTTTTTTTTTACAGTTCATTTATGGACTTGTACAGAGAGACCTGTACTCTACAATATACAGTGAAAGGTACATATGATTCTTCTCTTTACTTTGACTTTGCTCTGTCAAAAAGACAGTGAAAAATGACATTTTGCACCAAATAGTAGCTAACTCCTTGGTTAGTTAGAGTTGTTCCTGCCCTTTCCTGCAGGTGGTGTATTCAGGCGCTGAATCTGCAGTACTGAGCAATTTCTGTTGTTTTAGGCTATAAAGTAATTGGCAAACAACCCAGACCATGAGAGGTGAATATTTCACCACTATAAGGCATTTTTCATAAACTGTTGAGGTTTTTTTAACCTTTAAAACCTGGAAGATAATGTCACAGGGAAGCGGGATTTTGAAAGCACAGTGCCATAGATGAACAAAACATACCTCAAAGACATTATGTGGATGTTTTTCACTCATATATATATATTAAAAAATGTAAATAATAGCTGTTCTATGTAACTAACTGCAAATTATTGTGTGATGAACAAATATAAATAGGGCATCCTTAAAAAATAAGCTGTTGACCAGCCAGCTTATTTTCTTATTGTTTCTGTCACAGCACTAGAGACGCTGATAGTACTTACACACTTAATATTGGGTTTTACTCAGACAATTTAAACCAAGGACAAACCTCCTTTAATTTGTGAGGATTGCGGCATCAACAGTTCACATTCATTTAAATTAATCTAAACAATGGCATTATGGACTGGGAGTAATTTAAAAGACTTCTTTTAATAGTTTTCTATAGAGAATGTTTATGACAATTGGACCCAAACATTTCCTGAGACCAAAGTGTTTTACTTACTATTTGCTTTGTATTTTTTTTTTTTTTAGCCAGGAACAAATATGTATGGTCACTTTAATTTGTTTTTCTGTTCCAAAACTCTCAGTCACCTTTTGGCAGCAGGGACTGTTAGGCAGATCAATAGCACCTTCATTGCATTTTTGTGATCACATAGCAGGACACAGGCTATTAAAGGGAGATGAGGCAGGCAGAGAAGCTGAAGAGGCACGGCAGAGGAGGAATTTTCCTAGCAGACTGCTGGAAAAATAAGACCAAAGTAATAGAAAGAAGCTGTCAGGATATCAAAGTAATTTTCTGGGGTTTTTTTTCCACTGTCATTAGGAATACAATTCTCATAGTTCTTGTAAGTAGGAGATAAAAATGTTTGTTTAATTTATTTCCACATCAGTCCTTGTGCACAGGTAATCTTTTCTGTTTAAGGTTTTTGTGAGTTCTTTTGAAATAGTTAATCTTAGTCCTTCTGAACTCTCTCCTTCATATAAAACATAAGTGCAAGACCTACGTTTATTTTCATGAGAGGAAGCACAGAATTCTCTTTGCTTAAGGATGATGATTTTATCTGTATATCTTTATATGCAGCAGCAAAGAAAATTATGTGTAGAAGAAAAAAAAAAAGAATGACAAAGATCTGTATCATTCTACTGATTCTGCAGCTCTAGATGGTAGAATACTGCAAATGATGTGAACTCAGATGAAGAATCTCAAAAAGAAGCATTTCCTTATCAGGTATGCCTTTATATCGTACCACAGAGATAGATGTGATGCGTAACAAGAACAAGTGTACAGGCCACAAAAATTGGATTCGCAAGTAGATATTGTCTGTGGTTTTCTCAAGCATCCTCACAATTTACTAGGAAGTCGGCAGGTAACTAGAAGCGGAAAGGCACTTGCTTCTCCCCGCTAGGTATGAGACTTGTCTTTTCTGTTTCACTATTCCTAGAAGGGGAAAGAGGAGAGTGGAAATGTGGCATCTCCAGGTGCCGCATCTAGGATAAGTTTTAGTATAGTTATCCATGGGCACTGTTGAAATACAAGATGTTTGTAGTTTCTGAGATCTATTGGATGGGGAAGCTGATTTGTATGTTATGCACATGAATTTAAAGATAAATGATGCCCCCAGTGGAAAAGACATTAGAAACTTCAGCATTACATATTTACCTGAGTTTCCATCCTTTACTCTGAAGTCAACTAAATGAAGTCAACATATCTAACACTATAGATATGCTGCTAAGCAGCAAACAGTGCTAGAAGAGAGTTTGCTGGCAACTAATGAATAGCAAGAGAAGATTAAAAACTCCAGGCAGCACTAATGGCCCTCAAATAGTCTGCTATAAAACAGAAATGCCATAAGAAAGAATCTTGAACTTTGAGGCTTGCAGTTTTTTAATTGTACAGTACAGAACTGTACAGAAATTCTAGAGCATGTTGTGGAAATTAATATAACTGTTCCATAACTAACCTTTTAAAAAATTATAACACTGAATTGTTCTCATTCAAAATACTCCAGATTTTTTGCATTTTTGCGTTTCATATTTTGAATTTTCAATTCAACAAAACTATGTAAAATCAAACCAGCTGAGTACTTGAAATGCTATGCATGTCAAAATGAAAGTGACATTTTTGTCTCTGAAAAGAGCACACTTGGGGCAGGATAATAATGCAAACATTTTCATTAGTTTTTTTCCAGAATTGATAGAAAATTGATTTGTTACATCTGCATAGTCCCAGTCTTGTTCCAGTCTTACTTGTTTATGTGACCAGCTCAGCTTTGGAGGTTATAATGTTATCATACACAGAATATTTGGACATTGATATGTATGATTGCCATGCCTTTATCACTAGTTACCTTCTCGAGCCTTTCCATCATCCACAGATTTTTATGAGAAGTTTTTTTTATTCACTTCTACCTCATTGGTGAAAGTAATTAATAGCTTCAGGATTTAAACTGATATCTTAAGAACTCCACTGAAAATGTTTTTCCTAGTCCTTCAATTAGTAAGTTGTTGTTCTATTTAGTATAAGGTCTATATATAATTGTATTGTACTAATTTACTCTCCGATTATTTTACAGTACTGATTCAAATGTTGTATAAAGGCTATTGTTTCTATACAGCTACTTCTGTCAACTAAGTCAGAAATTTTGTTAAAGAATGAAATCAGGTAGTTTGACAAAACAGAGTATGTATAAATTCAATCCTGCCACTTTTATAAATATGGCTGACATTGTTTCCTACCTGTAATTTTTGTCAGTTGACTCCCACATTACTGTTTCCATATTTTCCATGGCATACATGCCAGGCTAACCAGCCTGAAAAAAAACCTATTGTCATCCCCTCTAATTTTCTTTTTTCCCCATACTTATACAGCATTAGCACTCTTCCAGGCATCTGAAATTTTCTGTTTGCACTAGGAACACAGTGATCTCTTGTACTTTTTAGTACCTTCTTGCAAGTCTTTTGGGCATCTTGATTATAAAATATCAGTTCTAAGTAAATGTTGTCTAACGTCTCTCCCTACATCCTGCTTAGAGGATTTAATCATATTGTCAAACTTGTTCCAAAATACAGTGCAAACATGTTTACTGAATGTTCATACATTTTCTACCTCATCTCTAACAAGTCCACAGTTTCTGTCTGAAAATGAGTCTTTTTTTTGCCTCCTAATAGAGATTAAAAGATCCTCCCTGTTTTCCTTTTACGTTTTCTAATGTCTTATCAGTAAACTCCAAATTGGTTTCTACAGTTATTGATAGTTTTCTTTTCCTATTTTTGATATATTGGCTTGTATTAAAAACTGCTGCCTTCAGCCAGGATGGACTTTCATTGAAGTTGAAGCCATAGTTAAAGCAACTATTTTTGTATTGCACTGATGATTTTGGTCTTCCACTATCTTATTTTATGTATCTTACAATTGAATCATTTTTCATTGACTTTTTCCTCGTAGTCACTTCATGCAAAATTTCCATCAGTTGAGGGGAGTTGCCACCAGTGAAGACTGAGGATGTAAAATCATGAGTCAGGCAGCCTTCTTTCCTACATTAACCCTGCCCAACACAGCATGGTTTCTCTGTCACATGATGGGGGAGAAGCTGCATCCTGTTCTTTGTCTTGCTTTTAAAGAAATCAGGTGATGATCACTGTTTCCCAGGCAACCACCAACCTCCTATCTTGAGAGTAATCCATCTTAATCAATGATTTTGAGGGCCAAAATAGTTATTTTGAGTTGGGTAAAGTTGTTTGGTTTTTGGTTGGTTTTTTTTTTCATTCAGTAATACTTCTTTATCACCATATACACAAAGTTTTCAATGTATAGCTCGTAGTTTATGTAAAAATAGGTTTCTTTTTTTATTTGCTTACATTATTGAGAGGCATTTTGAAAGGAACTCATCTCACTTTCTGATCTGATAGTCAGTAATAGATTTTTACTTTGGCATTGTTATCATATTCCTTTAGATACATTTAGAACCCATACTTCTGATTTACCAGTAATTCTGAGAGATACAGTAGAATGCTGAGTATGTAGAATCTATCCACTCTTCTTTTACATACTCTACCTTTTTCAAATATGCAATAACCAGTTATATTAGCATTCAAGTCATGAATCATCACATCAAGTCTCAGGAATGCCAGTTACGTCCCATTCCCTTTCCACAATGATAATTTCCAATTCCTTTTGGTTCTTATGGAGTCTCGTGGGACTTGCATATAAGCAACTGAAGAATGTCTTCTTTTTCTTTGTATTTTTTTGTCATATCAGTTCAGTTTATTCACGAGGGTGCAGATTTAAATCTAGTACAGTGATAACCAAGCTAATTGAAAATGACATAGCTTAGGTATCAGAAGCTGTCAAGTTGCAACAGCATAATATTCAGCTTAGGTTAATATGCCTAGATATTGAGAGTTTACCTGAAATTGGGATTGTATTCTGTTTGCCTCCTTACTTCATATCATTGATTTTTTAGTGTCCTCCCAGCTGCATGAACCAGTCTCCAATTGTTTGTATGATATCTCACCAGGATGTGACCCACAAACGTAAGCTTTCTGCTTCACACCAGTTCCACTATCAACAGTAAAGTTTCCGTATTCTCACTGCTAGGCAATCTTTCACAATGTAGAGCACACATCCTCTCCCCCTCATTATATCTTCTTCAAAGACATTTCAATTACTGATAGTTCAGCTCAGTTCAGAAACTTCTGAAGATGAAGGAGATTCCCAGCACTGATAGGTCACCAAGACAGTGAAAAAGACCAGGGCTTATGAAACAATGCACTGATGCGTACATGTGCAGTGATACTCGAAAATGATGCACTAACCTTTTAAAAAATGTACACAGTGTTTAAAACAAACAAAAAAACTCTCACTCTTAGACTTGCTCTTGAAATGCATCACAATTTTTCCTGTTACAACATACACTCCCAGAACTCTCTAACTGCTTCAGGCTCATTCTGAACATGAGTGCCAGATGGCACTTGCCCTCAAGCCAAACATACCTTCCATGTCTTGACACTTCCTTTGTTTTAATGTGTTTTTTGAGAGAATGATGCCTCTGCAGAGCTGCAGCAGAGATGTTAATACATTTTTCAAAGCTCCTCAGATCCTATAGTTTACCTTTTGCTTTCCACTACCTTCACTGAGTGCCACATTGAGTAGATAGATGATCAATGTGTCCAGCTCATGGCAATCCATTTCACTTGTTCATCACATCTCATTAGTAAGGTGGGAAAGGCAGTGAATTTTATTTGTTAGTGTACTTCAAATAATTATCAACTCACTCTGATGCCAAGAATAAGTGAAATAATGCAAAATGAAATCTCATAGTCTGACAGTAACAATAAAAATCACATTTGATATGTTCTCTTTACTTCGTTATGCAGTTAAGACCATACAGGATAACAAATGAAAACTGATTTCAAACAGAACTTGATACTCTCCACTAGTACTACACAGTTCTGAAAACTAAAAAAGTATCTTCCTATCAACCATCCGGCTTTACACAGTAATTCTTACAGGTTATCTTCAGGTAGAGTTGAGAGTCTCAGCTGCAGTTGCTCTTGCATTGTCTGCAGTGTCCAGTTTTAAGGCAGTCCATGTTCACTATCATAGCAGTCAATGCCATCATGTTTTTTCCCTCCCAAGATGTCTGATCCAAAGCCTGTTAAAATCAGTGGAAGAGCTGTAATCAGCTTCAGTGGGCTTTCATTGTCCATAGCCAGTCTCTCCTGTCACTACGGGTTTTTCACCAAGTTATGTAAGCACTGTTGTTACTAATACAAAGAAATTCCTTGAAAACAAACCAGAGAAATGTCTGTGATCAAATTCTACAATGCCTGTTTTGACCACTTGGTACTGGGTATTCTCAGTCAAAAAACTATTTTCACTCTGAAGACCTTCCAGTTTACCAGGCAGGCAAATGAAGGCAGTGAATTAGCTTAATATTTGTACAATAGCTTATGTTAATTTAAAGCCAAATTACTGGTGCCCTTTGCTCAAGTGCAGAGAAGAGATAAAGAATTTTGCAGGATAGTGATTACTCCTTTTGTATATTATCTGGGGTTTTTTTTGAGTTCCAGCAAACCACAGTGAAAGATATTATTGAAATAAAGCTCAATCACAAGAAAGTATTGGATTGTCTTGCCCTGTTCTATTTAAATGTTAGATCCAGGGCCCTAGGGGCCTTGCAAGACCAAGCTCACCAAGGTGAGTTTAGTTCTGGGTTTTTTTTCTGGAATAAACTTGATTGGCTCTTGTGACAACACATTTTTGTATTTTGAAGTATTTAGAGCTTTTTTGAAATACTTGGATATGTATGGTTTTTAACAGTACTACTATCTTTATGACCCTAAAAGGTCACATCTATTATATTCTGCAGTCAAAGCAGCTCTGTAGGGAATCTTATCTCTGACATATGCTAAATTATGCAGGATCTCATCCATCTAATTGCACATCATGTACAGTGACTTTTAAAGAGTATTTTTAGGCCCCAAGACTGCTACTAACCTTTAGAAAGTACTTGATCCAATTGTTGTGCCACCTCCTATCGCTTGTTTAATTTTTGTCTTGCATGACTTCTGAGTTAAAAAAAAAACAAACAAAACAAAAACAAAAAAACAGCTTAACTGATTGTTTTGTGTATAAGCACAGAAAAATTTGCACCATTTATATTCAGGTGAAATGACCTTCTCTCTAAACAATCACATTGTTATGGCTCATACAAGGCAACACCTATGGCTTAATTGCAATGCCTTCTTTTACATGAAGTTCAAAGCTATTAGCCCCTTCATGTAGTATTTCCTTTAAAAATTCTCTTACATGGCTTCAGTAGGTTCTTGTACTCTTGTACTGCTAAGTATTAACTTGTAGGACTATGTTTTGCATGGATATTCAAACTATTGTATTGATTTTGTCTCTGTGTAAAAAGTGCTGAAATATACATTTAGTTCTGAAGGAAACTTCACTGGGATTAAAAGGAGTACATAGTAGTTATTGAATTTCAATGGCAGCTGAGTTCTTCACTCACAGAATTATCTGTAAAAGTCTCTGCCAGTATCTGTACTGCGCTTTTGAGAAATTTTGGAATTAAACTTCAACATGTGGCAAGGTATTTATTACTGCAATTTATACTTTTAGGAAAATTAAATGTGTATATATGTTTTATTTGTATAAAATATTCACAGGGAGTTGATAAACTACTATATTTTTCTAACCAGTTTAAATTTACTACCTTTTTGCCCAGATTCTGCAAGACTAAAATTGCTGTACATTTCAAACACCAAATCATTCTTTTTCATACTAGAGGTTAATGATCAAGACAGATTCCTTACAATAATATTTGCCTATCAAAAATCATGGACTCCTCCAAATCCATGACACCAAGCAAAGTTTAGATAGAACATGATTGCAAAAATTTTGATCCCAGACACAATATGAAGCCTTTGTATTTAAAACAAAGGAAGAATGGTTTTGATTGTATCATTTGTTACCTGCACCCCAAACAAACCAACATAAATATCTGCAGGAATCTGTGAGAATTAGAGTTGAAGAAGCTTGCATAGCTCAAGTAAAAATGTTTCATCTACGTTAATTCTTCCTTACGTTTGTGCATGACAATCAATAGAACTAGATTTGTGTGGTTTTTTATTCTGTCCTGGGTAGACAGGGGTTTTTTTAGTGCAAGTTTAGCAGGAGTGAAAATATTTCAAAGTTTTTGCAGTTTGCTTTTGTCAATATTAATCCCCAAAATACTTGCCCTCCATAAAATGAAACAAAATAACTTTAAGGTCCCCTGTGCTAATACCTATTTTGATAGAGGTACAATTTGGAGAAAAATCTGCATGTAATTCAGTGTGGGACTCAATGTATTAATATAAATTTATAGACTATAAATTAACAAGCTACAATACTCTGCCTGACAGCTTCAGTGACTAAGACACTGTAGAGAAAATGTTAATAATTCTTTTTCCTAAAAAATGTCAAGTGATTAACCAGGATTGAATAGGACAAACTATAATTTGAAACGTGTGAAAACTCCCTAGTACATACACAAATTCATACAGTAAGTTCTTTCTAACACCATTTAGGATTTCCCGGTGTTACGAGATTTGTAAAGAGAAGTCCAACCATGTATAGCAATTTTAGTTTTGCAGAGTAGAGCATTTGCCATGTTGCTTCCTGCAGACATGGACTATACAGGGTTCATAGGCAGAAAAGTATACCGTTCAGAAATGTGAAGATGATGAATGTTTTTTACATACTGTTCATGCTCATTTTAAGATGACTTTATTGAGACTGGAATGCATTTAAGTTCATGACTACAGTTTAGACTGACTAAAAAGAAAGATCTTTCCTCTATAAAGAGATAACTATAAGGGCAAAGGATGGCATGATATGGATAATAAATATCACTGTGTGTGTGACTACTGAACATCTTTAAAGGCATTCAGAAAAATCCACATTAAACATCAAGATTCCCTAGATTGCCCCAATTGCTGTATTTGGTAATAAGGTGTCTGAAGTTCTAATCCATCCTAAGAACTAATGAACAAGTAAAGTCTTTTCCTTCCACTTCCAAAAAAAAGTAATAGAAAGTTCTTTCCTTAAGCTCATCTTGCTGCCTAACACCTGCAGTTTTTTCACCATCTTTCCGTAGCACTGTAATGATTTGTGCTGTATCACAAACACTGAGTTGTTCTTTCTCTTAAGACAAATCTAAGTAGTACTTTTGTCTCTTAGCAAGCCCATATATTTCAATGTGGTCACTACCTCTCAGCAAAGTAAGATATGCAGGAGCACTATCTGGCCTACAGTAACACAGAAACTATAAAAAGATTCTGTCATCACAGGAATATCTTCATACTCCACAATGTTGGGAAGATAACTATGAAAAACATGCCTGGTGGCATACAGTCTGATTCTGAGTGATGTTACTCTTTCAGCTACTCCTGAGTTCAATGGGTGCTATCCCATGTGTATTTCATTGAAGTAGTATTTAACAGCTAAATAAAACACTGTCCAGAAGTGTTTCTTTTCCAGACAGCTGATATTTTCTACTTTAGGACTGATTTTTTTTTCTTGCAAAGTAATTTAATTGTTAAAAACATCTTTTATTCTCATATTAAAACTGCATAATTCTTCAGAAAAGCATGAATAACTCTACAGCTTCTATACTGAAGGAGCACCTCTCTAATTTTTTTCTTTTTTTATTCACACAAATATAAATCCAATAGTATTTTAGATGTATATACTTCTGGAAAATAATTGATTGAAATGATTAATAGTTGTTTGTTGGCTTGCTGTTTCTTAAGAAACAGAATACCGTACATTTACATTGCAGGAGTTAATAAATGATGGCAATTCCTCAAGGCGTTATCAAACTGTGTGAATTTGTGTATCTGATCAAATATTTATTAGCTGCAGTCTCTTCCTACACTGATTTTTCTTTTCATTTATTGCTCTAGGCCTTACTGTGCAACACTAAGGTGATACTCATGGGCATATGCCCCTAAAAGAAAAGCATTCATTATGAAATACCCAACATCAAAACCACAGGCTGCCTGAATTTTAATTTTTGTTGTTTTTTTTTCTTTAAGTAAACTGCCACACTATTTAATTATCTTTTCTAACTCATTTACTTGACCTATATTAAAATTAAACATAAACAAAATTTCATTGTCTAAGATGATAACAGATATTAGTTTCTATTTAATTATGTCCTAAGCTTTTTATAGTTATGTTTAAGCCCTTCTCATTCCTGTATAATTCTACAGGAAGTGATTTGTTCTGATTCTTCATTCAGTATTGTTCAGTGCTGTCTTGGTAGAAGTCTGCTATACATTATTTTATTTTTCTGTAAACCTGTTATACGTGCAACATATTCATTGCACTGAACTAGTGTGAAACTTTGGAGCCAGTAAATGTACCAATAAGGCTTATGGGAGACTGACAGCTGAATAAAAATGAAACATCAATGACAAAGAAGAAAATTAGTGCAAATTTCGCAACCACTCAGTTTCAACACCATTAAGTAATATAAGTATTTAGTAAATAATTCTGAATTACAGCTTGCAAGAATACACGTTTCATAAAGAACAATAGGGAGAAAGTCTCAGGAGAGTCCAAAGTCGCAGACTTGTGAGACGATATATTTCTTTAGATTCATGCAAATAGGTGAAGAGGTGCCTATGCTGAGCCTTAGGCATCCTTGACAATTATGAAAAAACATAAACAACATAAAGAACGAAGCACCCTGCAGCAATCCCTGCCATCCATAGCACTGTGTATTAGACCTTACAGCAACAGGAAATGAAGAGAAACCATGTCTCCCTCATTCCCTTTCTCCCTAAGCACTCCTCCAAAGAGGAACTTAGGTGCAGGACCACATGATGCACATAATGTTGCTGTTTGGTTATTTCATTACTGAGATTTTCTTTGCACAAGGTAGATAGGTATTGCCTGTGTGCGTATATATAGTCTTGCATGAAATGTCAGAAATAATAATTGTTGAGAAATAATGGTTTCTATTTCATTTGTTCTGTGGTAGTGAACAAGAAATCGCCAATAAGTAGTCACTGGCTAATACCTTGTTACAGATTCACACACAATGTTTGACCTGATATGCTGTCTTCTAATGTTTTTTTTCGTATAATCAAACATGCATATGGACAATTGATATAACTAGAAGAAATTTAACATCAGTCCCAATATTCCTAAATGATACATCAAAGATGAGGAGCTCTAGTCTACAGTATTAAACCAGTTTGGAGAAATTTAAATTTTAAAATTGAAATTGTTAATAAAACAATAGCGTTGCAGTTTAGCCTCAGCTAGCAACTAAGCACCACGCAGCCGTTCGCTCACTCCTCCCTCCCACAGTGGGACAGGGGAGAGAATTGGGAAATAACTTGTAGGTTGAGATAAAAACAGTTTAATAGGACAGCAAGAGAGAAGGAAACAACAATAATAATACTGACAAAGGAATGTACAAGAACAAGTACAGCAATGCCCAGTACAGCAATTGCTCACCACCCAGAGATCGATAGCCCATCCCCGAGCAGCGATTCCTGCGTCATATGGTATGGAGTATCCCTCTGGCCAGCCTGGGTCAGGTGTCCTGACTGTGTCCCCTCCAGCTTCCCGGGCACCCCCAGCCTGCTCACTGGCAGCCCAGCCCGAGCAGCTGGACTGTCCTTGACTACTTAACAACAACTCAAAACATCAGCACCTTATCAACATTTTCTCATCCCAAGTCCAAAACACAGCCTCACACTAGATTCTGTGAAGAAAACCAACCCTATCCTGGCTGAAACCAGGACAAATAGTCATACTTATGTTGTTCCGTTAGCTTGGCCCTGGACACTGCTATAATGGAGGGGCAGTATTTAGGTATTAAGTGGTACTATGTTTCAGATTCTGAATTCTTTAGGCCTGCTAAACCATTGAAATCAGCGAAGCTTTGTCCATAGCACCAACTGAATATGTAAAGTGCTGGTGTTTTTTTTTAATTCAGGAAGCTGGTTGATCATATCTTTAAGTAACTTCATTAGGAGAAAGCTTCTCTCAGTTAGCGGCAGTTTGAATTTCACACAGAGCGGAATATTCTGTCATTCTGGCTGGGGAGTGCTTCTACATGCTGATGCTTCTCCCTTGTTTGCTCTTTCCTTCCACACTCTGAGAAGAGGCATGAGAGAACCATGTGACATTTGATGTGACTGCATGAGTTTGAGTCAGAGATATGTGTCTTTTTGTCTATTTGATTCTAAAGGCAGTCAGGTTTGGGTTTTGAAGTGTACTTGGAGAAAGGTACCTACTGTACACATGCTGTGAAGGTGTCTGTTAAGATGAAGATTACTCTTTTTTCATCTAAATACTTAAACGTGTTTGAAAACTACATAGGATAAGATTCAAGTTTTTGAAAATTATTATCACCTGTTTAGTTAAAGCAGCCAAGGAGAAATATTTGTAACAGAAAATATTAGGACTTAAGCATTTAGTATGAATGAAAATGTCTCAGTTTGAAAGCATCACAAGAAACAATATAGAGTAAAGGTTAAAAAGAAACCCCCTGTGTCAAGGAGCTGACTGATAGCATTAAAACCAGTAAATACAGAGGAGTTTGGGTTTTTTGCAGCAAGACTAGAAGGGTTATGTTTCGGTAGGGTCACAGCATGGATGAATTGTCGGCAGGTAACCTTCACTCTGAGAACAGAAAGATGGCAACATAGATTGCATAAGCGTTTCCCCCTTGTTATCCCATCAGGAAGACAGACTGTACCTGTACAGATACCCAAAATGAAGAAACAATAACAGTGGACCATAACCTGGCCTCAGAATGATAGAGGTTGAAGGAAGCAAGATTCAAGGCAAAAGACTGTGCTATAATTGCTTGACTTGTAAAAAGGTTCAAAAGACAGTCCAAAAAACATTTCATTGTCAGCAATCAAGAGAAACCTAGGAGATGTAGTAAGGTCTTGATACCAGCCATCACTTGTGCTCCCTGCTTGACCAGATCCCAGAGATCTTGGCCAGACCAAAGATATACACATCTTGGTGCTTGTGAGTATGGAAGTACAAGAATGTGAGTGGGTCAAATCCAAGAGAATGAGTGTGTATTACTAGAATTAGTTTTGTTTAGAATAAATATCTCCTTCCCCTTCCATAAGGTTTTATGCTGAGTTTTGTTGCATTAAATTCCTACAAAAGCAGGCACTTATTATTTCCAGAGACCTGTTTATATTTTATGAAGCATGCTATACTTTTGGGTCCACAAAGGAAACTAAGCCAAATTTGATTCCAGTGTCCTTATTTTCTTTCTTTCTCTAGAGATGCTGATGTGCTTTGCTTTTCATACAGAGACAGATAATAACTAAATGACTTTCGCCACCTGTTTACATATGATACCTTGTCTCTAGGCAGATTACTTAAGGATTTACAGGAAGTTTTTCAAAGGTAGAAATGGCAGTTAGGTATCTAACTCAACCGAGAAAACTACAAGAACTTTATTATAGAAATTGATCAACACTTGCTTTTCCATGAGGAAAAAGCAAATGAATTTATTTTGGGTTTATTTTCTAATATGAGCCCATGTTTCTAATGAATGCAATGCTGTAACTGCTGTAAAAAAGTTTTCACACTAAAAGCTTACTTTCATTTATATGATTATAATTATAGAAGAAGCTGAAACAAGATGAGGGGAAAAGTAGAATTTGTGACTGTAAATGCTTTGGGTAAAGTGGGGAAATGCAAAGAGGCAAGAGCACTTTCTCTCAGCAATGTCTATTGTATTAATTTACAAGCGTGAAGATAGCATTTGTCACTATTTTGAGACTTAAATCTCATCTTACATATGCTGTTAACCTTTCTGAATGAAAACACCGATGACTATGTTGTATGAATGGTAAAAATAATGTGACTTAATATTTTATATAGAGCTGGGTTTAGATTATTTATGAATGTTATATTTAATCTGAAGCAATTTTTTTTAATCCCATTTGCACTTTCATTGGGGAGCATTTTTGGGAGCAAAACAATAATAAATTCCATTTTATTTGCTGTAGATGGGTCTTTAGCCTGTGAAAGAAGAAAAAAGAAGTTGGAGGGAAAGAACAGAGTTCACTTACGTTTTCTTCCCTGATCACATTTAACTGAATCAGAGAAGATGAACTAGGAAGTTAAGATGCTGGATGAAGCCTCTGGCCACTCACTGTTCCAAAACAGAGGGTTACAGGTAATTTGGAAGTTACAGGACTAACCATTTGCTTTCCATCCATCTCCCACTTGTTTAACAGAATCTTGTGAATGATCAGTTTTCTGATCATTCCTGGGAGCATTCCAAAAGAAACCAGATCCAAGAAAAGAACAGGGTTAATTCTGTACCTTTTGCATTGATATGGCAGCAGAAAAGAAATGAAGAGCTGAACTAACAAGTCATATCCTTGGTTGACCAAAGTTTTGCCAAGAGGTGTTGAAGACATAACTGTTCTGGTAATCCCCAGATGGTGGTGAGATTAGGGAATAAATTTTCAAGCAGCTTTGTGCTAGAGACTGGTCTAGTCAAAGATCAGGAGAATGGGATGACTTAGATTATTTGGGGTGTTTTCCTATATGGACTTCAGGCAGGATCCTTGTCCCAAATCCTTCATGGGCATTCACACCAGGTCTGTGGACTCTTGATAATGAGACTGGGCTGACAAAGCACTGTCAAAGTAGCTGGGATAATTTGGTAACTTTTGTTTTCTGTAAGAGAACTGAACTTTACAGGAAGAATTGTCTAGAATTCTTAGAGCAAGAGACACAGGGAGTTTTGAATAAAGATTGTCTTGTCAGGATATTATAGATCCTATAATATATATAATAATATAGCAGAAATCAGAGTTATTAAGAGAATGTGCAGAAAGCCCAAGTGTGACGTAATATATTAGTCAGCTCTTTTTCCCATAACTTTCTCCTCTAAAATATGATACCCTGTCGTGGTTTGGGCTTTTTGGGTTTTTTGCTGTTTGTTGTTTTTTTGTTTTGTTTTGCGTGATTTTGGGGGTTTCTTTAGTTTGGTTTTATTGGGGGGGCGGGGAGAGGGGGAAGGGAATGTCCCTGAGGTGTTCTTATGTTTTCTATTCAATTGTATTTTATTTTAATTCTGTAAAACAACATTTCACATTGGGGTTTCTGGTGGTCAGTTGAAAACTTCTTTCTTGGCAATGTAATATATAGTTGACTGAGTAATTTTGGATGAGCGACACAACACAATGCAAGGCTGTGTAGATATATCTGTGCTTGTTCTGAACCAGTATTCATAGATGGTGGGAGTCCCTTAAATATCATTTATATTCCAGGAAGAAGGCAGCATTATAATATACTGTCCTTAGCCAAGCTAAGTACACAGAGTAAAGCAGCACACAATTGTGATTATGCTGAATCACGATTATGCTGTTTTTAAAACACAGGCTACTATGTGTGTACTTAAGTATACTCTAAATGCAGTAACATAGTTAACTGAGCCTAAGTCTCTACTGTCAGGTATAGTCTAAAATCACAGATGTCCTGTGGAATATTAAAACTTGTCTTTTGATGGTACATTACACTGATGTTGCACAGAAGTAAATTATTCTTAAATGGTGCACGACAATATAGATTTGGCCCCAGTTAATTAATTCATGGTGAATTTTGCTTTAATAAAATCACTCCTGTATATCTTTATTTGTAAAATTAGGGATACTGGGGCCTCAACTACTGTCAGAATTCAGGCACTACCACCACATTTTTCTCTTTGCTTGGAATAACACCTAGAGAGCTAAAAGCTCAAATTACACTGTGAATGAAAATGTGAATTTCTGTAATTAGGAACACAAGCATAGTAACATTAAATGAAGGTCATATCCTTACAAGGAGATTTATAATGACACATGCTGCTGAAACATAACCCTCTGAACTGTACTGCATAGATGTAGTAATGATTCATTGGTTTTGTGGGGTTTTTCAATTAATTCAGTGATGGGTGAAATCTCTTATGTCTTGCTTTTATTGTCTCTTTGTGACATTTGCCATGTAATTATCATCTTTTAATGTTTCATAGGATCTCACAACAATCAAGATTCACAACAATCTTCTTGTTCTTGAAATTGTTTTCATTATTGGTCTATAGCATTATAACTGATTCTTTAAAAAATTAGATCATAGTATTGCAGCACAATACCTAATACCCAAAACTCAAAGCTGTAATAAATTGCCAGGTTTTCAAGGAAAAGTCCTGTAAATTAAGGATTTATAACTGGAGTTGTATTGCAATCTCAAATTGCTCCCTTCATCAGTTGCTTAAAAAGTGTAGTATTCTGAACATCAAGATTTTTTAATTATTCTCAGGCAAGAACCTTTGTTTTTGTAAGTTTGAAGAATGAATATTGATCAAATTATATTTCTGGTTAATTTTTAGTTCTAAAAACTCTTGAAAGTGGAAAGTACTTGAAATTGTCTCAGTGCTTTCTAAAATGCTCGGTGTGCTAGCCATTGATACCTCATTCTTGTGTTATTTCTAATTGTATCTTCTGAAATTAAATATACTCCAGCTACAATGCTTAAATTCTTTTGCCTGTGCTGAACTTAAATTAATACATTAGACATATTTTCCTTTGAAACTGTTCCCATAAATTAAGTAACATCAAGTCTGAAAAATCTGAAAAAGATTTCTCAGTGATTTTTCTGATTGTATAGGTTTCTATGTTATTACATGGAACAGTATAGATTTAAATACTTTATGTTTCCTTAATTTGATTCTGTACTTAAATGTTGTTTACTTGAGGACATTGATCATACTACCACAAATGGAAAAAACAACATCCTTGGTGAAATGTATGAGCTGTGCTAATTAAGATATAGTTTTCATAGTACCTCACAAAGGAGCAATTATTTAAATAGTTTAGTGCATCAGCTTAAAAAAATTGTTTTGTACAACAGGTTGAAATATTTGTCTTATGAAGCCATGAAAGAATTAAGACTACAACCCTGAAATTAATTGTTAAAATTCATCAAACATAGAAGAGTAAAAATATGGTCCTCTCAGTAGAACTAAAAGCATGACAAGAAAGGATGAAAATTGTATCAGGTCAGAACCTGCAAGTGCACAGACCTAGCAGCTTTGAAAGAAAGGATCTTCTCAAAATTAAATAATTTCAACGGCTTCAGTTTACTGTGATGCAGCAAACAATGTCTAAAATCACCATTTCCCTTAAAGAGAAGCTCTGCAGTGGATAATACTTTATAAGACCCTTTATGAATTCAATTTATTACTTGAAAATGCTTACATTTATGTGTGTCAGAATACCAATTTGAGTTCTCTAACACTACTTGAGTTACATATTTTCAAATGAGCTAAATTGTAATAGTGGCATAGTTAGTTTTAGTGAGCCAGAGATAGCCATGACACAATAAGTTTTCTCATATCGTGAGAAACAGCAGTATCTGTTAATTGTACAGCTTTGCTATCAGTTTGGGATCAGATAGTTCTAAGATTGAAGGAATATCACCTGTCTGGTCCAAAACCCATGGCACACTTACACAGGGTGTAACTGGTGTCTGCATGTTTTGTTTTTTTGGATTGGATCCTAAAGGGGAGGCTTTTTCTATTGCAGTCCAGGACTGTAGAAGCAGCAGCAAATGGAGAGAGCTATCCAGAAGTACGGTAGGAGAATGTTGTTTGACGTTTCCAGCCTCAATCAACTTTGACCAGTCTTTAGCTCATATTGGTCAATTGTAGACCACCTGCAAAAGGAAGATCACAGCCATTGTAAACACAGGTTATCTATGAGATTTCAGAGCCTACATGTTGTGGAAGATCAATGCAACTATATGACTGTAGCCAGCAGGACACTGTGGTAACATGCAGCTTCAAGTTACAAAGTGAGCTGTTAAGGGCTACTTCAGATGTCTCTACATAATTTTTAACTATGTGATATAGACAACTCAAGGTCTTTTTTTAAACAGCAGTTTAAGGTATTACTTGATGAATGGAAATTGAACAAGTGTTGCAGTCTTAAAACTTCTCACTCCCTTTGCTGGGAATTATTGGTGGCTCAGCTAAGATTCAGCAATGAGGTGTGTGTTTTCCACATCCTTTCAATGAAAAATTGAACAGGTTTGCTTCAAGTTTAAGTGAACCCATGTCACTTTGCAGTGAAATCAGTGAGGAGCAGTCACACTGTTATTTCCTGCATCTCACCTGAGAAAGTGTAATAGCTTCCTTAGTTTCTTTAACTGAACCATTTGTGATTTTCTTATCATACCATTAATTGCCAATGTAACTTAAATGTTTTTGAAAATGTGAATGTAGGCTAATCACAGATGTACCTCTACTAATCACATTTTTCTCCTTTCCCAACAATGATTTAGGCCAACTTCATCTTACGAATTTCGTTTGACTCTCCTTGAAATCACTGCTTGAGAATATTTTAAGTTTTTTCAGCACTTTCCTTCATAATTCACTGTGATGTTCTAATTGCTGTGGTACTGTCCTAAATTTGCAACAGGTGAGTCCTTTCAGATGTTTTTTTGTTGTTTACAGCTTCACTGATATTAAATCTTCGGGGAAGGAATATTCCAAATTAAGTTTTTGAAAATGGTCCAAAGAAATTAGAAAGTCTGAAGAGAGTAGTGTGAGGAGTAGATGTCTGATATAAGGGCATATTAAATGGCAAAAAGATTAATAAAACTGGCAGACTTTATTCAGCAGAAAGATGTCTTTTACATTGTTGTGAAGGGTTATGGATGTCTTCTATACTTGGCAGAACTAATGGGTAGGAGTCAGGCCTGGCTGTAAGGTATTATGCATGTGCAAGATTCTTGGAGAAAACCAATCGAGAATGGAAACTTCATTAAAATGACAGCTTTTTTTAATCAGTCCCCTTCACAGCTGTCTTATTCAAAGGGTACAAGAATGATGGCTGACCTTCTGGATATAAAAATTACATTTAAAAACATGAATAAGGTACAGATTAATCCAGTTATAAAAGGAAAATGTATTACATCATTTCTTTGTCTTTGGTATTACTGTTTTCCAGTGATTACCAATTTCAGTTGAAATCTGTAGGAATTTACAATTGATCTTAACTCAGCAAAGTTTGCCATCTCCTGACATCAGAAAAAGACTGACTGAAGAGCTTAAGGTGTCTATTGTATGGTTTTATTTTTGGAAAGTATGCAAATAGAGTTCCTGATGTATTCTAATCCAAAGCTAATATATACCGGGCCTGATTTGCATGATTGCTATAAGTAGCTTTCCCACACTCTGGTGGCTAGGATGTTCACTTGGGAAGTGGGAGATTTGAATTTGCACACACTAAGGAGAACAAAACCACCGTTTTTATGCTTTTGAACAGATTAGCCTAATTGGTGAGTTGTTTTGGAAAAGGCAGGTATCACCAGCCAGCTAAGTTCCAGAAAAAGTGAGTCCCAACTAATGAAATGCCTGTCTTCAGAAAATTATTCCAGTCTGTAGAGCCCGCATGCATGGAGGTCCTTAATATGCCACACTGTCACTGGTACGTTTGGTGGGGTTTTAGGCTCATTGCTATGCTCACAGTGGTATATTGGCTGGAACGGGGGATCAGCCCCACTCACAGAGGGTTTTTGTGGGCCAGCCTACTGAGTTTCTTGTCTGTCTGCATTTACTACTGGGGGGAACCTAGGTACCTAACTGTGACTCCCTGGATCATCCCGTTAGAATCAGCCACCTAAGTTGTTGCTGCTGCCTAATTTGGAAATACTTTGTCCCTTTCTTTTCATTCTAAGTTAATACGCTTGTTTTAAGGAAACTGTTTTGTCAGTGTTTATTTCTACATTTGTTATTAAAAAAAAAAATGGTTGTTCAGGTACTGATATTCTTGCAAGTGCTGGAAATAAACTGTATCAACTGTGATAATCACAGCTGATGTGGTACTAACAGTTGTCCAAGGCCTAGTCTAAGAATGGGAGAATAAGCTGGAATCAGTCCTTTGATCGTTGTCCCTGCCACATTAACCATGTTAGTGCTGTCACAAGTTAATTTATAATAGAGACTGGGCCTGGTTGGAAAATTTCTGATGGAACATTTCCATCAGGCAGTATTTGTTTGTCAGGAAAAAATGGAAACATGGTAATTGTGATCAATCTTTTGAATGAAACCAGGCAAGTTTCTGATAAAATCCTGTTTAGTTCCCCAACAGCTCACCTGACCTCACTGGCTCCTTGGTAGCCCATGGGCAATTGCAGAGCCAGGGACTGTGGATTATGCAGGTTCCCAGATGGCAGACGAGTTTGTTTTCCAATCATAAAAGCACAAACCCCCACCTTTTTTAAAGTCCTCAGTAGCTTTAATAGAGAGTAATTTTTGGAGCCATTTTATCAGTGGTCTAGGACAAGACAAGAGATTCCAAGGTGTAATCTAAAGGCCACGGTGAATAGTAAGTGGCCATGCAATTGTGCAACAGAATTCTCACCTAATACCTTTTGAAATGGATATATTCCAGCTTCTGGGGGGGTGTCTGATTTCTTTCCAAATTTTTTAAGGTTGGGGTTTTTTTGCCCTCTTATGGGTAGATTTATATTTTTGACAGAGCAATGTGTTAACTCAGTTATCTTAATGGAATTTTATAACTACCTCCTTCATGCTGCCCTTGATAATGACAATCACCACCATCATTTTTGTGAGCTTGTAAATGTGCAGGGATTTGTGCTGTATCTCCTCCCACCAATCATATCTAACAGTAACTTTAAGAAGGCATTGGAGAAAGGATGCGGTATGAATCTCACTATACAGAAATTTGTACTTTGTTAGGATACACTTTACCTAAATTGCAAAGAGCATTGACTTTTCCTCGCTTGCTTCTGTAATGTAGTCTTTTACAAGCTGATGCCTGGGAAAAAGACTGAGACAGGTAAGAGCAGCTCTTGCTTTATAGCTGCAATATCTGTAAGAGGAAAAGGAAATTCCTGCTCTTTTTAAGCAATGTGTGTTAATGTCAAATGCTTCATTTATCAATAACGAAGGTTTCATTTCATTAAGTTAAACCAGCTGATAAACTATAGAAAAGTTTCTTTTTTTAAAATCTGAATAATAACCAAGGTATACAAGCTGCTATGTTGAGAAAATATTCTGTGCTATTTTGTTCTTTCATGAAGCAACAATAGAAAACTGGGTGAGGGGAATCTAAATCCACAAATCATTAAGTCATAGTTCCATCAGCTTCCATTTATAAGAAGTTTTAATGCCGTGAAAGTCAGTGTACGCAATGGTAATTACCCCAGTGTGAAAACAGTGAACTTGATTTTTTCATTTCCTCATTTTTCCTCAAAACTATTGTATTAGTGCAGAATAGATGTATAAAATGTTATTGTATTGATTTGAGTGTCTCTACTATCTCATCAGCCACAAGGCAGCAGTGTGTAATGACAGCAGATCAGAGCATCAGGTATCCATTGTTTCTAGTACTGTCTCTTCTAGAAGAAGGTCTATTTATGCCTATAGCAGCAGATTGACTCATTTTTGCCAGATAAACTGTATTGTTAAACTAGTGTTTTTCAAATTTCTTATTGACAAAAAATCTGGAACATCATTTAAGATATATATAAAAACATATAAATGTTTTATCATCTTTTTGATGATTTAGGGATAAAAATTCCAGTCATTATTCTTTTTCCAGTAAAGTGCAAGAGATAATTAAGAGGAGCATACATGTGTGAAGTGCTGAGTACAGCCTGCTAAATGTCTTAACAAAGTTTATTTCACTGTGAAGCATTTGCTAATCAAATGTAGATAATTTAAATTATTCTAGATTGATAATTAGATTTAAAAAATGAAAAATAAAACAAAGATAAAGGGATCATGAAGTAGTTTACACCCAAAGTGTGACTTGCCATAGAATTAGCATAATGGTTTTGGATTCCTAACACCTTCCCATTCCAAGGTCTACCCATTTATTGCAATGAAACAATTGACCTTATTTACATAAAAGTTTCAGTATCTTGGCTTGACACGTTTTTCAACAAAGCCTTGCTCCATACACATTATTTGTCTATATAGCCTACATTTTGCATAACTGCACAGTAATTAACACCTTATAAACAAACTACGGCAGCTGTATTTATTGAAGCAGAGATGACAGAGTTGTGTTGCTGCATTTGGCTTTTTAGCCTAAAGCCATTTTAAAATAGTTCATGGAATTTCATTTTTTCACCCTGGTATTTAAACCATGATAAATTTCCCCATTAAAGTTCCTGACATTCTTCTATGACAGTAGATGAAACTGAGTGACATAAGCTTCCGCCCTCTTGTGGCAGATCAGGTTGGTGAAGTAGGTTAACAGAGAATATTTTCTTTAACTTCAACAGTGTTTCTATGAAAAGTTTTAATCGTTCAGTTCTGTAGGCACGGAAATCTTTGCCTACTCTCATAGCTTCTGAAGGAGCAAGGCCCATGATGCAGCTCTGCCATTCAAACTGCTTTGAATACAGGTTTTCAAGTTAAAAAAAGGAGTCCCTGTGCCATGGTGATGGGTAAAGCTCTGCTTGCAAAAGGTTGCTCAGACATTCTGCAAATTCTTTACTGAGACTAACCAAGCTGGTTTGTCATTGTAAATATCCTGGCATACCCTGTTTACAGCAGAGAAATCATAAAATACAGGAATAAGCCATAACAGTTCAGTCCCATCTTCCAGAGATACCAGAGAGAGTTAACTGAAGGGATACATAATCAAGGTGTACTCCAATACAAATGTTAAACAGAGAAAACTAGTGCATGAGTGTACGCACATTACAAGGAGACTAAAGAGTGTAATTTGGACATTAGGGCAACGAAGAAACTTTTTGCTTCTTTGTTGCCCTAGCAACAAAGTATTTTTCAATTATATTTTTCAAGGCACTTGCTGATTCAGCAAACTCCATTGCTTATTTTGAGCTTCTGACACAGTTTGTGTGTGGTTCACAATGAAAAGAAAAGGTATAATAATAGAAAGAGGGGAAGGGCACAGTTCTGAACAGAAGTAGAGGGTCATGAGAAATCTGTGGAGACAAGCTAAGAAGGTCTGGGTATATCAAAAGCCACAGAAGGTTACAATAAATCAGTGATAATGGTTAAAATGTAGAAATACAGAAAAATGTAGCTAAGGGAGACTGGATGTCAGGTTTTGCTTGTCTGTGCAGAGCTGCTCTTCTAATTCACTCTTGAAACCAGATCAGAAGGGTCTTTTTAGCTCCAATTCAGTATAATAAAAGGCTGGGAGACTTTGTAAGGGAAGAGAGATGGATAAGAAATCATTTGTAAAAAAAAAATAATAAAACAAACAACATCAACACAAACAAAAAAATCCCCAACACTCTAGGTTCAGCAATTAGAAAAATAAGCTCAGGCTAAGTATAATGTTGTAGTAATGTATTTACTATCTTGGAACTTTGTGATATAAATTAACAGTAGATTTGAACCACAGCAATTAGTTCTGTTTCAATCTTGTGTTCAGTGCTTTAAGATCAAAAATCCCATCTATTTAATTCACAGAATCACAGAATCATTAAGTTTGGAAAAGACCTTTAAGATCATCAAGTGCAACTGTTAACCCAACACCACGAAGCCCACTAAACCATGTCTTGAAGTGCCACATCCACACGTTTTTTGAATACTTCCAGTGATGGTGACTCCACCACCTCCCTGGGCAGCCTGCTCCAATGCTTGACCGCTCTCTCCGTAAAGAAATTTTTCATAATATCTAGTCTAAACCTCCCTGACACAAGTTGAGGCCATTTCCTCTCATTCTATTGCTAGTTACTTGGGAGAAGAGACCAACACCCACCTCACCACAACCCCCTTTCAGGTAGTTGTAGACAGCGGGAAGGTCTCCCCTCAGCTTCCTCTTCTCCAGACTGAACAACCCCAGTTCCCTCAGCCGCTTCTCATAAGACTTGTGCTCCAGACCCCTCACCAGCTTCATTGTCCTTTGGACACACTCCAGCACCTCAACATCCTTCTTGTAGTGAGGGGCCCAAAACCGAACAGCCAAAACTTTGAGGTGTGGCCTTACCAGTGTCAAGTACAGGGGCACGATCACTTCCCTACTCCTGCTGGCCACACTATTGCTGATACAGGCCAGGACACTGTTGGCCTTCTTGGCCACCTGGGCACTCTGCCGGCTCGTGTTCAGCCAGCTGTCAACCAGCACCCGCAGGACCTCTTCTGCCGGCCAGCTCTCCAGCCACTCCTCCCCAAGCCTGTAGCATTGCATGGGGTTGTTGTGGACGAAGTGCAGGACCTGGCACTTGGCCTTATTAAACCTCATACAGCTGACCTCAGCCCATTGATCCAGCCTGTCCAGGTCCCTCTGCAGAGCTTCCTACCCTCCAGCTTGGTGTCATCCACAGACTTTCTGAGGGAGCACTTGATCCCCTCATCCAGATCATTGATAAAGATATTAAACAAGACCATCCCCAAAACTGAGCCCTGGGAAACACCACTTGTAACTGGCTGCCAACTGGATTTAGTTCTCTTCACCATAACTCTCTGGGCTCAGCTGTCCAGCCAGTTCTTTAACCAGGGAAGAGTATACACCTGTCTAAGCCATGAGCTGCCAGCTTCTCTGGGAGAATGCTGTGGGAGATGGTGTCAAAGGCTTTACTAAAGTCCAGGTAGACAACATTCACAGACTTCCCCTCATCCACTAGGCGGGTCACCTGGTCATAGAAGGAGATCAGGTTGGTCAAGCAGGACCTGCCTTTCACGAACCCGTGCTGACTGGTCCTGATCCTTTGGTTATTCTGCACATGCCCTGTGAGCGCCCTCAAGATGAACCTCTCCATAATCTTCCCCAGTAACGAGGTCAGTCTGACAGGCCTGTAGTTCCCTGGATCCTCCTTCTGTCCCTTCTTGTAGATGGGCATCACATTGACAAGCCTCCAGTTATCTGGGACCTTAAGAAAATGATAAAATTGTGACACTCGTTTAGAAGTTGATAGTTTTTGCTGTAATGTAATCTGTACAGTTATAAGGGTCTGCCTGCTACCTAGGTTTTTAGCTTGGTAGTACAGCGATCACTCCCCCAGACGCCTTAATGAACACAAAGTACTATGATGTGCTACATATTTAAATACTAGCAAACATATCCACCATAAATAAAACCATATGGTATCCAGATATCAGATTGCCAAAGGAAACTGGCTATAAACAGGGTAGCACAAAAAAAACAGCTGAAAACCACAAGAATAAAAAGTAAAAATAGGAAAGTAAAAAAACCCTGTTCCTGAAGTTTGTAAGGCCAGGTTAACAATGTAATAACATTTGTCTATCTGTTTGTAATGCAGTATCTGCTGAATGTCCTAGCCAGTCAATACCAGGGAATACTCCAGGAACCAATCAACAGAATGCTATTGATTTGGAGATGTATCAGGAAAAACAACAACAAAAGGCAAAAGGAAAGACAGTGGAGCTTTTGCCATGTATTTGGCAGAATCTCAGCTTCAGTATTTCTGCAGTTGTGTGTACTGGATGGCACCCTTAATGCCTTCCTGTCCACCTTGCTACTCCTTTAAGATATCTTGACACCAAAATTATTATTTCCCAAACAAATAATAACAGAAAGGGAAAATAAAAAGGTGTGTGCACAAAGACTGAAAATAATTTGTTCATAACCTCAGTAGGGAAGCAGAGGGACTGAAGGAAGTTGGGGAAAAACAGACTCTACCATGGAGTAAAGTGGAGCAAAGGGCCTAGAGGCATGGTAGCTCCCACTAAGCAAATAGCATAGAAAGTGGTGGGCTCCTCTGTGAATGGAAAGGGAATGTGAGTGCACAGACCCCCAAGGGTGTGAGACATGCTGTCATGGAGTGGTCTCTAGCGGGTGCAGTGCATGCAGAGCCCTAGCTGACAGAAGAAAGCAAAGGGTGTGAGTGGGTGTTGGGACTGGGAGGGTCCTGCCCAGACATGAGAGAGTGGGTAGGAAAGCTGCAGAAAGAGGTGAATGGGAGAACAGAGGAAAACCAGGAATTACTGGTGTCTGTGGTGAACTTGGCCATACAAAAACTATTAGGCTTATTGCTGCCTTATGCATTTAATTGAAAATTAAAAAGAAACATTGTGGATTAGCATCCGTGTAGTTGTGAGCATATTTATTACTAAATTCTACTTCTTCATGTCCTTCGTATACTGCTACCATGAGCAGACAGCCTACCATTTCTCAAACATCTGTTTTGAAAGGCTTGTGAATATTTGCTTACAATAGCATGTATTTAACATTTAAGCACTTTCAGCAACTCTTTGAAACAATTAGCTCATAATGAGCAGCTTCCATGCTAGCAAACTATACTAAAATGCTTATTAAAAACTTTAAAATATTAAAAGTCTCTCTTTGACAAGAAAAAGGCCACACAATCATCAGCTCACTCAGGGGAGTCATTTTGAGGTGTTGTTTCTACAAAGCAGAAAATAATTGCTGCAAGGAAGTTGTATTTCACGATAAGCTTTTGTGCAAGGACAATGTCTGAAGGTACATCAAAGCCTGCTGAGGTTGAGTGCTTTGTGACAGATTTCTGAAACATCTTATGAACAGAGCTTTGACATGATACATAGTTATATGATACATACAAAGTTATTTGGGATTTTCTTGGGCTTCTTTATGAACTTCATCACTTCCTTCATCATCATCAGGCCCAAGGTGCTGCCTTGCCAACCTAGCTGTAAAAGCTGGAGTTTGACAAGATACTCAACACACGAAAAAAAGGAAGACACGGAAAGTGTTTCCTGACACCAGCTGTTTCCAGAGAAGGGGGTTGGCAATGAGGTCTTGCTGCAGGGGTAGACCATCAAAAAGAGGAACTTGGCTCATAAACAGGGCTTTTCCTTGTGTTTCTTGACCACAGAATAGTATGGACAATTTGAGAACTCTGACTTCTTGAAGATGTCCTTGAGAATCAGTAAGGCTTCTTTGTGGAGATCCTTCCCAGAGATGTGAGGAGTCCTAAAAAAAACCAACCCAGATTAAAGTTCAGCCTTGGAACTTGAATGCTTTAGTTAGCTGAACCACAAACATAGAAATGGAAATAAATAAATAAAATCTCTCTCCTCTTTTTCCCTAAACTTTAGGACTATTTATTTTTGTCTTGAGATGCTGTGCTCATTTTGGCTGGGATAGTGTTAATTTTCTTCATAGTAGCTATATGGGGCTATGTTTTGGATTTGTGCTGGAAACAGTGTTGATAATACAGGGATGTTATAGTTATTGCTGAGCAGTGCTTACACGGAGTCAAGGCCTTTTCTGTCTCTCACCCCACCAGCGAGTAGACTGGGAGTACACAAGAAGCTGGGAGGGGACACAGCTGGGACAGCTGACCCCAACTGACCAAAGGAATATTCCATACCATACGGCATCATGCTCAGCTTATAAATCTGAGGGAAGAAGAAGGAAGGGAGGGGATGTTTGGCGTGATGGCATTTGTCTTCCCAAGTAACCATTATGTGTGATGGAGCCCTGCTGCCCTGGAGATGGCTGAACACCTGCCTGCCGATGGGAAGTGGTGAATTAATTCCTTGGTTTGTTTTGCTTGCGTGCGTGGCTTTGCTTTCCCTATTAAACTGTCGTTATCTCAACCCACGAGTTTTCCCACTTTCACCCTTCTGATTCTGTCCCCCACCCCACCGCAGGGCAAGAGAGTGAGCGGCTGGGTGGTGCTTAGTTGCCAGCTGGGGTTAAACCATGACAGATGTAAAGTTTTCACATCTAAATGAACCTAATTTGTAGTTTGCAACTTCTGGTCACTTTGCAAAATGGAAAAAAAAACTAAAAGGGACTTACCACAGTTCATTTCAACTATTCTGTTAGAGGTATTGTTTCACATCAAATATGCATAAGAGGGGGTTATTGTAAGGTTATTACAAATTTAGAACAAAACAATGCTATGCAAAATATATGGAGTGAATGTGCATAACTGTTGAAAGTCTACATTTTAATTCTTTTTTTATTAATCTATACCTCTGCATGCTTAAAGCTGAATGTAAATTTTCAGGACCTTAGTGCCTGGGAGGCCCATCTATTACTGTGTCTCTGTTGTGCTGGAGACTGTGCAATTGCATAATATGAGCTGTTGCATGCCATGAAGAGATGGTACTTTACGGAGACAAGAGCGATGAAGAAAAGCGTATTTGGGGATTATATATGAAGAAGTGAAGGCCAGATAGAATAAATGGCCTTTGTAAGGCCATATGGCTTTCTAGCCAAATAAGAAATAAACCTTGTTCACATGCTCTGCCTTCTATAAATGTTGAGTCACTTCAGTTGTTTACTCAATAAAAATCTCTCAAAGCCTTAACAGGTATGAGGTGTCAGTATTCTTTAGCAGAATGTACAACTTGGTACTTGTACCGAATGTTTCCTGGTATAGTCAAGGGGAATTTTATCATTCTCTGAAATAAGAATAGGATTTCAGCCATTCAGTTTACGACAAATGTTTTTAATGTGTTAATCTTTGAAATGAGATGAAAGGTTTTCCAGCATAGAACTCTCATGATTGTTCAGAGTTTGAGATACATCCTTGTTAGTTATGTACCTGCCCTAATACCTTGGATCCAAACATCTATACACCCACACAGTAATTCTACCCAGAATCAGATCTTGTTTTCTTGAGAGTTTAAGCATGCTATATAAAACAGCTGCTAATAGGATGTGCAAACTCAAGACCATTAATCTATTATTGATAGACTACTAGGTCCAGAAGTAGCCACAGTGCTCCCACTAACAAGAAGCAATTTTTGTCATGACTTCAGTGGCCTTGTGCATGTAGCTTAGATGCTTCACTCCAGCACTCTGTATTTTGGTTCCCTTTGTCTTATGTATGTGAATTGCAGTCCCACAGATATTTTGTGCTGTTGAAAGATACTGTGCTTATGAGAAAACAATGAAAATTTAGAGACATTAATTTGTAAGAAAGACCAGGGGAGCACATATTTGGAAGAACCTTCCTTTTTCCTTCATGTGCAAACACATTTGAAACACTGTCATAAAATATGTATGCATTGAGAATCACAGTGATAAAATGTTCCTTCATAGTCTCTAAATGGGCAAAAGAGTTCTTGCAAATTATGCAGATTTTAAAGATAAATCAAATAACCAATGCATCTTCAGTATACCTTGTTTTCTTTGGTTATCCACACAATTACCATAATTTCTCATTGTATTCAATGCACTGTAGTAATATTCTAATCGCTATTATGTTCCTGAAAATGTCATATTTCTAGTCATTGCCAACAGTCAACAGATGGCATATGTGCTTGGCATCATAAATTATATATCATATCAAAGAAAAATATCACTTTATCCTTTGCTAACTTTGGTAACTGGAAGGGAATCTACTTTTTTAAAAATTCTATTTTAAATATCTAAGTATTTCTTTAGATCATGGTTTTGCATATATCATAAAATTAATACCTGTGAATAAATTGAGCAAAATGACCCAAAATAGAACTTGATCAAAATGCCATGTGAATATATTTTCTTTCAACTTTGATGTCTGCTTTCACAGCAGATAGAAAAACAAGGTACATAGTAATAATTTTTAAAACCATAATAAAAAAAATATGCTTTGGTCATTCAGCAAAAGTTCTGATGTTAGGTCTTCTTCCACTGTTAGGTATGTTTACCTGAGCTTTTAAAGGCAAACATGATTTCTGCCTGACCATTCTCTGAAGCCACATGAGCCAGTTCTTACTAAATATGAGCCATCCAGCAGCTATATAGCTTCAGTAGCATGACACCAAGCATAGCTACAACACCCTATATCACAAGTATGCATTTGGTGGTGAAATATGGTGTAGGTATATCCTCTGTTAACATCATCTGATTTAGTGTGTCGTTAAGTAGGCCTGGACTCAATCTCTTAGTTAGTTCTAATCAGAAGATTTCCACTTCCCTTGTTGGGGATTTTTCATACAGAGTCCTCTGGATACATAAGACAACCTGCAAATCCAAAACCCTCTTATACTTAGCATAAGAATATTTTTAGGGGATGAGTACCCACAGTTACCACACCAACATCAGCTGGGTTTTGAAAGCACAAACCACTCTGAAAAATCAGGCCCCAGTTTTGCATAGGTTGGACATGTCAAAATTGAAGGCTTATTTTTAAATCTTTGTAATTATCTCTACCTGTAGAGTTTATAACCCATTAAGCCTAGCTACAAAAATTTCTGAGGCAAACAGATCCATTATTTTCTGTGTTAACCTGCATGATAGCCGTTGCCTATGAAGCATCATGTCTTAATAGTGGAGGGTTTATTTTGCTCATATGCCTTTTGTTTTATTTTTAGAACATTATGTGGTACCTAAAACAACAGGAATACAATTATTCTTTGTTTTCTTGGGAGGGAGGTCTAATTAAGCAGATCTCCACTGTTACAGGCACAGCTGTGAAAGAATTGACTGTGACATGAGTTATGTATCCCAAACTGGAGCAAGTTGCTCAATAGAGGATTGGGTTTATTATTTGAGAGTAGAATCCACAACAAAAAAAGACAATTAACATCAGAAGAATATAAATGCCATTATTTTCTTGTTTTAGATGATTTATTTTTTTGACAGGTATGGTAAGCTGTTCTTTTAACGTCAACCTGTTCTTTTAAAGACTAAAATCATTACTGAGTAAGCTTCTTTGATGGGTTAGAGTGGATTCTATTTAGTTAAAATATCCCATAGTGCTCAGATGTGTTAAAATGACCCAATCAATGTATACACTTACCAAGAAAAAATCTAACTGAAATATCCAAAACTATTGCGGAGACCAAATATCAAAAACTAAATTAAGTCAAGGGTCAACCTTTTTTGTTTTAATTACTGTCATTTCCTCAATTCCCCACCTATAAAAAGTGTGTATTTCCTTCTTCGCCTCTTTTCTGATATTTTGTAGTTAGGCTGTTTTAGACAAGGACACTTTGCCTCAAACAAAGAGATATCGATCTTGGTTTTGTGATGCAAATCTTAAACACTTCAGGCGAATGTTTTCAACTTCCTCTGTCATGGGTCAATGGCCAAGTCTCATTTGACTTCTACAAATGTGGGTGCAGATGCGAGAGGTCCATTTCATTATACATGTGTAAACAGCTAAAAATATTTTCAACGGGAAAACAGGACTTCAAGGAGCTAAGAACTCTTAACTTTGAAATCTTCAGTGTAGTAAGGGAGCTGTAGCAGATTCAGTCTCCAGGCTACTATAAAATGGAGCCAGCCTATAAAGTATTTTGGGAGCTGACAAAGTGTTACTAGCTCACTTAGAAGTATTACAAGTATCATTTTTTCATAATTTTATGTTTAGAACCTTCCACATTTCCTCAGATTCATTTAACCTGGAATGATTATAGCTACATATGTGAAAATGAAGGCCAAATAATTTTATACATTTAATTAAATAATTTGCATTTTAGATATATTTATTTATTTTTAATCATGGCCATTTCCTTTTAAATGTTTTTTTTTTTTCCTTGACACTTAGGAAGTGTCACTGTCCTTCCTAGCAGAAGGACACTGCTACAAAGCTTTTTTTTTCAGCCAAGGACTTCAACATTTGAGGTCATGGAGCAAAACTGCTTATTTTTTAAAATGTCATTAAATAACTGTCAACCACACCATACAGATAAAGGAACTTCAAATGGCCTAAACTTTACAGACATGGAGAAGTAAGCAGGAGGAAACACGTAAAAGATGGTGGAAATAAGATAAAGGTATGGGATATGATTTTTGTTAATATAATCATATACCAGTCTCTGTTTCACTAGGCTGATTGGTAAAGACTTCACATTTTCCTTTGAAAACAGTGGATTTACCCTGTTCTTTGCATTAGTCTCTTCTGTATCTTTTACTGTCATCTCTTAAATAATAGTGAGCTTTTATCCTGATAAGAGGATAATGACCATTCATAATGTCTGGATAAATAAAATCTCCATCTAACATTTTCTGAGCACCTACATGAACAAAGCTAAGTTTAAATGAAACTTTCAGGAAAACAAACAGACAAACAAACAAAATTGGTAAGGCATTTCTTATTTCTTAACAGACTACTTTGTTCTCATTTTCCTGCTTAGGAAAAAGAGAGAAAATGATTTGCCAAAAAAGCCTAAACTGGAATTGTGCCCTCTTCAGTTAAGTTGCAAAGCTCCATCATCTTTTTATGGTCCTTACAAAGGGCCAAGTACAGTCCTTCAACTATGATCCCATAAGTTCATGGGTCACCCTTTGCCATTTCCTGCATTCCGAGCTTCTCCAGGAGGTAGATACCTTTGGAGCTATGAGCTTGTATCTGCTTTCCATATGCCACTCAGAAAACTTTACCTGATTCATGGAGTTTGATTCCATTGTAGAATTGCATGCATCTGCCATCTATCTGCCATAGAGCACTAAGAAGAATACACCTCCTTTCCTTCAAAGCTTCATGTGAAATGATGTCACGCCATGCTTACAAAATGGACTGCTGATGTCAATGCAAAGGTTGTCTTGTAAATTATTTTAATGTGGGTATATTTCTTCATATTTGCTGTACTGCACTTTACCTGAACAATCTTCTGGAACAACAGTGGCAAGGATAGTAACTTTTTAACCTTGCTGTCTGAACTCTGTTTAGAACAGCTCTAAGAGTAAATGACAAAGTTGTAATAGTCTAATGACTTACCTGCATGATTATTACGACTATTGACAAAGAACAGAAAAAGAAAAAATTCTATCATAGATGGATTTAATGAGCCAGCTAAGGCTATTCAGTGTTACCACAGCAATCAGACTGACTGTATATAAAATACTTCTCCATGAATATTTTTTCAGCCTGAAGAATCAGTTACGCATCAATGTAGACTGACTAACCATTCCACATATCTTGCATTACAGACAAAACATACTGTTTTAAAACCCTCCCTTTGACATCATTATTGCATCTGGAGTTCAGCAGTGTAGTAGATGATAACAAATCCCAGGCATCAGGAGGCTGAAACTCTATACCAGTTGCTTCAAAATACAGGAATTTAATATATGATGAATAGCTATTTATGGTTTATATAATACCATCAGTGTGAGTAGCAATTTATGCCATAAAAACTGACAGGTTTCTATTCTGATTTTCCAACCGAGTACAGAAAACACTAGTGAGACTCAGCTTCCCTCTTGACTTCACAATATCTGTAGAATTACTGTAGAATAGATGATTGGCAACTATGAAATAAAAGGAAATACATACATTGAGGAATTGTATTGACATAGTGTAGTACATAAGAGTAAAACTATAGATTTCTCTGAAGTCAATGGGGATTTTCCTACTGGGTTCCACATTGCCAATATTTCACTGTCAGTACACAGAGTTTGGCTATTTTTACCTTGAATTAATGTACAGTTCATCTGCTTTCCTATCCTTCCCCACTCATTTTCTCTATTTCCTACTCTCCCTCCTTCCTTACCTCTTTTTGGTTCCTGATCTATATCTGCTTCAACTGCCAGGCAGTTAAATTTTAAAATAGCTTTTCCCTTTGAAGTGCTAATGCCAGCACTGCTATTTCTATAGCAAGTAACTTCACTGACTGTTGTGGTTTGTTTTTACTCTTTGTTTTATGTTTTGGTATGTGCATATGTAGGGTACTTCATGATTTTAACAGTGAAGAGCTGGAAAAAATGTAAAGAAAGAAAAAAAATCTCCTAATTAAGTTTTATAAATAAAAGTTAAATCCCACCTGCTCCACCTCAGGCTGTGATTTTGTCAGCTCTCACGAGCTAAGCAGGTCAAACTTGTTGAGTAATTAGGTAGGAGACCTCTGAGGAAAACCCAGGGTGCTGTATGCGGTGGCACAGTAGCTGCCACTGTTCCTTTTCAGTAAGTGTTAAATTGTTGCTTACGTTGTTATTTCTTCATTCAGTCCATCAGTGGCTATTAAACATGACAAGTCAGTACAGAACCTCTGTTTCAGAAAACCTTTACACTGTTTATTGCCAGAATGTAGGAGGATGTTCTTCTGAAAGGACCACTTTGTACACACGCTCTTCTTATAGTCTTTAAGTATCTGCTAGTGGCCAAAGATAGGAAAGTAGATAAACTATACGTTGGAGACAGAGTACTGGACATTTGATCAGTTCCAGCATGGCATTTATATGCTTCTTTAATAGCCAGAATTTTTTGTGTATTGAGCACTTGAGCAATCACTGTTTTCTTCTTCAAGGTGTTCTTTTTGCTGTTGAATAAAATACATATGTGTATTTATTTTAAACATCTGTACTTAACGTTATTTACAGTAATGACCAACTGCCCTGTGACCGTTATACAATATGCTGCACCTTTATGTAGCAAAGTAAAAAAATATGCATTCCATACTTGAGTGTTAACCTAAAAAAGTTTGGGCATCCTTACTGATACTGTGAGATTTAGAAAGCTCAGAGGTACCGATTTTAAATATTTATGTTTCGTTCTTTCACACTAGGAATGTTTCATTCATGAGTGTGTGCATCTTCCACTAAGTTGTTTCACTTATTTACAGGTATAGAAGAAAACCCACTTCATTAATAAGGAAGTCACCAGTTATGTGTGCACTGAGAAAATCCATCATTTGCACTATCTGGATTATCCTCAAGGTTTGCTCTGGGAAAGATAATTTGAGATAACTCTTTCCTGGTCTGTGTAAGTCAGGAATGTATTCATACTTTAGTGGGTTGAACAGTGGGTAAAAGCTTGACGTGTTGTCCTCTTGGATGGCTGTTTCTCTGAGCTGATCCTGTTTGTTTACAAGAAACTACAAAATCCTGGTTCCCTGAATAAGGCAATGGAGTAATCCTTCACCGCTTGCTCCAAGCCACTGTCAGCCCACTGCCCCAGAGGCTCCCTCCTTTCCTAAGCTTTTTTCAAGGCTCTGGGGGCAAATTCAAATGATACCTACCTACATTCTCTCTTATTTTTTCCTAGACTTGCTGGAGTGGGGATGTAAGTGTCTTGAGGAGGTTACAGACACCTAAATTGTCACATAGAAGTTGGGAATTAAAAACTTTTTCTCCTGTGTAGGAATGTCTTTTTGATTTAGGGGGTCTGGGGTATTTGAATGATAGCTAGATATACCAGTTTCAGCTCCCAAAGCATAAATAACTCTTACAAATACCTTAAAGGAAGGTGTTCCTCTGAAAATGTGAGGTGGGAATTCTGTAAGTCAATTAATAACAATATGTGTAGTTATATCTGAGATTTATCACTTTAATAACATCATGTATATTTACATCTGAGATTTATTACTCTGTCACACAGCTTTGTTATTGTGCCCAATGGCTGGTCAAAATTTGGGGGTTTGTATACTATTCCCCCTAGAAGGAGGAACTGTTAATAGAGATTTTTTTTTTTTTCAGTGCAGTCCTGTTTCTAAAAAGCAACATTAAAAAAATCCTGTTTTCTTGAGCATAGCAGAAATCATACATAACCATACATATTGAAAAAACTTCTTTTTTTCAGGGATTCAACCTGTATGCCAGCAGTCGAAAACCTGACCAGGCTTTCTCCTAGGTACCTGTTCTTTCACAGTAATTTGACATGAGCTCCTTCTACATGTTGGCTGTGTCTACATGTTTACTTACGTCCTACATACATAGCCCCTATTTGTTTCACTTGTATTTGTTTCCTGCTTAAAACAGTAAAACCACCCACTTCATTCACATTCTGAGCTCTCTCTTTCAAGCTTTTGTTTTGTACAGAGAGATGTAATTGTGCTTGGGGTTTAGAGACTACAGTCATTCTAGCTCCTTGTTTCTGCAAAGGAGCATAATGACTTCTTACATCTATCTTAAATGAAGAGGGACAGCTATACCCAAGAGCTGCAATGAGGTTTACCTGACCTATAATTTTACAGCATTATAAACCACATTTCAGCTGAAACTTCAGGGCTAGCTAAACAATAAAATATCTTGATTCAGCATTGTGGTGTAGTGAGTTTTCCTTCCAGTGATCTCATGTCTGTTCCTCCAGAAGCTGGAAATGCATTCAGTTTCTGAAGGGCAGGTCTGCAACATCCTTTACTCTTTGGCTAATTGCACAGCTTCAGGAGGATGGAACAGGTTGGCCAGAGAGGTGGTAGGTGCCCCATTTCTGGAAACGTACAAGGTCAGGTTGGATGGGGCTCTGAGCAACCTGATCTGGTTGAAGGTGTCCCTGCTTATTGCAGGGGTGTTGGACTAGATGACCTTTAAAGGTCCCTTCCAACCCAAACTATTCTATGATTCTGTGATGTTAAGAGATGCCATACTGTGGACAGCAGTCCTGTCTGCAACTTACCCTAGCTGCGTATAGATAATTTGGGACTGTTTTCAGGGTGAGAGAACTGCAAAAGCAATTTTACTTTTGGTAAAAGTAAAGACGCTCGGACGTTCTGAGTCTGCAGAAGGTACAACTCAGCTGGACTAGGAATTCGGAGTAATGTCTTTTTTTGGATCATCTTATTCCTTGCTGTGATGGTTCATTCACCCTTCCTAGTTCCTCTCTTTTCTTTCTTCAGTTCACTGCCTCTGGTGACACAATTTAGAGCAGTGCAATGGACATACGAGTGAGGATATGTAAAATCAAGGGCAATTTTAAAAATCAGAAATTGAGTATATTGCAAAGTGGTTTGGCTTCAAAAATTATCTACACGTGCTTAGAATGCCCTCAGTAACACTTCAGGAATTATAGAATTGCCTCATTTTTGGAAAATAAATTCCAGTCATCTTTCAACAGCATTGATGTCCTCTCAGTAACTTGTGTCTATTGCTTTACTATTAATAAGGACTTCAAACAGTCTTTATGACTTCAGTGAGAAAAAGTAATTTAATGATGATTAAGATGTCAGGAATTACAATACTCAATCACTAAATAAACGCGAGAGAAGACGTACTTCTCTAGAGCCTTTCAAAGGTTGGTACCCTATTGAATACCAGATGCTGCCTATGTCAAGCCCTGAGGTTTCATATGATAAAGTTCCTGTAAGTTTTATGCAGATTGAAATCCAATTTGTCTAGACAATCTCACTTTATTACAAAGCTGAGAAGAAAAGATCTTTGGAGAATGAGGAAATGTTGAGTCAAATTCACTCTTAATGAACTCTATTGACTGGAGTACAGAAAGGTTGATTTGCCCCATTATTTGTCAGATGTTTAATTCACTTAAAAATTAATTGAAAATCAAGACAAAAGACACTCTTTATGCCTTGAGTTTTAGTCTGTGCTTCAGACTGAAACAAATAATCATAATTCAACTGAAACCACAGCTTCTGTGTAGTGGCAAGAATTAGCAGTGAATCAGACCAACTTCATGAACCTTAGTAGGTGAGTAATTGTGACCAAACTTTGAGTATTAAGCCTTGAACCAAGCAAATGTGATACGGCCTTCAGACCAGGGATAATTCACATAGCTCTACTAATACCATTTGCTTTTTAAATCAGAATTGATCCCATCATAAAATACTTTTCCTTCAATATACTTAATTTCCTAGGAAAAAATCTAAAAAACTTTTATGTTTATATTTTATGTAAGCTACTGTAATTAGGAATTTCATGGCAAATGCACTGAACCCTCAGAGAAAATTCAGTGAGTGAAATCCTAGCCCAGTCAAAGGAACTAGCAGAATTTCTATGATTTTAGTGTGATCAAGATTTCATCTACAGTCTTTGATAGAGATGCACCAAGACTAAATGTCTAGATGTGACAGCACTGAAACCTGAAGTGATCCATAATGTGAATGCACATATTACTTGAAATATTTCAAATGAACCCATGTCCCTATAAATTCAGATGTTGCAGTAGTGGAACTATGTATCCATATGTAATAAATCTGTCCATCTTTCAATACCAATAGGTATTAGAGAAAATAATGCTGACAAGGCATCAGCAAGGATGTTAATCATTTAGTTGAATCATAAAGTTGTACTTCAATAAATAAAAACAATATAACAAATGCAGGCTTTGAAATTTTGAATACTTTTATAGGTACATAGCTCTACAAAAGTCACTGAGATGACTCATTAATAAAATTTCCCATGCAATTGATTTCTCTGATAAGGAATCTGGAGAATTTCCAAAAATACTCAGAAGAAACAGGTGAAAAGCATTGAAAATAGATCCTTTCCTGCCCCCTCTCTAGCCACAGTGATTTTTTCTTTGTGCCATAGTCCTCAGCCATTTGTAAGTAGGAAGTTTAGCACAGCAGGTAGACTGGACTTTCACCAGGCTAGCTATACACATTTTTCTCCTCTATCCTTTTAATTATACTGTACCTTTTTCCCTCTGTCACAAATGTATGACACCTCATCCGCCATCTCATTTCATACTTTTCCTTTTCCAGACTTTAATGCTGGAAAGCAGGCATCTGTATATGGGCAACTATTTAAATGGAAGAGATGAAAACTAGTACAAAAACTGTGAAGCGATAAGGACCTGAAAAAGGAAGAGGGCTTATGTTGGAAAGATATCAATGCATAACAGGGAATTTCCTAGATTTTTTAAGAATCAGTCTTATTATTTCAGTATCTTTTAATAATTTCTCTAGTAATCTTAGAGAAAAAGAAAATGTGAAATTTACTGTTGATTCCCAATTGTCAACAGCACAAACAAGATATTGGAGCCAAGAAATGGTGTTATATTATAGGATAACAAAATTCAAGATTATGCACTACAGCCTAAGAAAAGCTTTTTGTATAACCTGGTAGCTTGTAAGTCAGAAGTTGTAGAGCATGAGAAAAAATAGTTGTTAGTATTGAGCACAGGACAAGGTATAAGCTATCAACATCACTACAAAAAGAGTAGTTACAGAAAAAAAGCAAGGCCAACCCTATCTGTATCAGTGTTTAAATACAGATGAAAAACTTAAATCTATTATGCATGTTACTAGTAAGACTTTACTAGAATACTCTAAAATTCTGTCTGTCAGTGTTTAGGACAGACTAAGATAAGCTAAGACAAACTGTAATATGTCATAGATGTCATCAGGGAAAAAGAGAACTTGTTTTATGAAAAGAGATTAAAAGAGGATCTTGTTCAATTAAATAAAAACTGAGTGTTGTATATAAATACATCAAATGGTGAACAGAAGAAAATAACACTTAAGGACATTACTGAGAGAGAGATAAATGAGACAATTTCTAATCAGAGGAGTGATGTTCAGGCACTGCCTTCAATAGGAACAGTGAAACAAACATTTTAAGATGAACCACTGGATTACAGAAGATATTAGACAATGAAGTCTGCTGAAACACAAAGAGTTTTGGTGATACAGAGGTTTTACTCGAGTCCCTTTTTTTTTACTTTTTCCTGCTAAAATTGTACTCACCTGAAATTTTCAATTCTGACAACCTGATTTTTTTTTTCAATAAAAACTAGATTGAACAGTTCCATCTAATATTATGTAGTTATGTTGGAACACCAGTACTAAGTGCAATGAAGTAATATGGTGGTTACAGCCAGAAGCAGTCAGCAAACAATGAAGAAAATTAAATCCATGTGAAAAACAGACACTAGAATTAAAAGAAAACTGTTTCATCACAATGTTAATCCAAGACAAAAACTTCTAAAAAAAAAAAATAGAAACAGCTTGCTCTGACAAATCTCTGTCAAATTTAATTGGGCTGTGACAAATAATGGGATGGCTTTATATTTCCTATTTTAAAAGTTCAAAATTAGCTTTACCTGTGTTCTTATCCTACAGTAAGAATGGCTTGCAACACATGGGAACCCTCAGAATTCACCAATGTGAAGAAAATGTGAAAATTTTAAAAAAGAGGGCAATTAAGATTTTTGTCTGCAGAAGGCAAATAAATATTATTAAAAAAAAAGCAAATTCATCTGTAAATCTCAAGTGTTATTGTGCCAAATGTGTAACCTAAATTCAAGCATTCAACTATGAAACACAGAGATTTTAGTCCTGCTATAAGTGCAAACCACAATGCAACCTCAGCTGTGGAGTTACAAGTAATGACTCTTTTGTATACAAGTAACACAAAATCTACAGCATAATGGGAAAGAAAAAATAACAATAACGTGTCATGTAAATGAAATTTTCCCACAAAAGCGGTCTACCTTTTCATTTTCTTCTCATTCTTCCTTACACAGCTTGTCTATGATTATCTAACTAAGGTCTGATGACAATTTGGGGGATCTCTCTATGTACAGCTTATGAATTGTGTTTGATACTTGGGAATCTCCAGATGTAGCTCTGTCAGGTTGAAAATTCTTTGCTGCTTTGCTGATCTAAAATCCACAAGAAGTGACAGCAGAAATTTTTACTCTTGGCACATGATCAATAAAGAATTGTTAAACCTTGATAATATCCTATTCAAATACAGTCCCTTGAAGCACGACGATGCTACCAGGTAGGCAAACCAGGTTTTATAGATGAGGTGAGGATGTAATAAATATGTGATTAATCACCTCTACCACACAAACTTCATCGTCTGACAAGGGAGCTATCTGACTAAGAGGGAAGCTGTAGGAGCAAGTGTCTCTTCCTTGGTGTTGTAGACTAATTACATCTGGTAGTTAAGTATTGGAGGGGTATGGGGGACTTGCAGCACTTCTACCTATATTTGGAGTGGAAAATAAAGGTAAAGAAATATCTGGGGTTCCTGGGTTCCTGCCTTTAACAGCTGTTCTGAAACCCTTAAAATCTGGGTGTTTGCTTACCCCTTCTGTGAATAAACTCCAAGTCCAGCGTACCTCAAGTTTAAACAAATGGTATTTGAAGAAATCGGCCACTACCCCTTCAGAAGAGAGGTCAGTAAAGCCCCGTGCTAAGATGGGTGCCGGAGGGCTGGGGAAGCAGTCGGTGTTGCTACCTCACCAGACCAAAGCAAGCTCACATGCACACCCGCAGTGTGCTGCGTGGAGAAACCCGGCTCCAGCAACTGGCAAGCAGCCGAACGGTTGTTTTTACCGTGGCGGGGGACAGTTGGATACTTTTATGCAAATGAGCCCTGGTCCTGCTAATGGGATCACGGCCACATGGATGCTCAGTGGCCTTTCTGCCATTAGGGATGCTGGCACTGCCCGGCTCACCCCCTCCGTGCTTGGCAGCGGGCACTCGGGGCTCTGGGGCCTCTTCTCCCCGACCAAGACACCTGGCGGGCCGCTGGCAGCGCGAAGACAAGCGGCACCTCCCGGCCGCGGCCTCTTTCCCGCTGAACTGGGGAATGCCCACGACGTTCAGCAGGGCGGTGACTGAAATCCGCTCCGTGGCGTGGAGCCTTTGCAACTTCCCACGGCTACTTCAGCTTTCACCGACCGCTGCCCGCGCGCGTCTCGGGCGAGGCATCGGTGCCGCGCCCGTTGAGCCCTAACGGTTCTCCGCGCGGGAGGCGCGCGGGGCGGCTCGCGCCGGCCGGGGAGCCAGGGGTGCCGGCAGGGCGGCGGAGCGGGGAGATCGCCCGGTCACCTGCCCGGAGGACTTCCCCCTCCCGCAGCGCTGGCAGGGCACGGGCCGCCGCGGCGAGCCGGGCGCTCGGCGCAGCCTACCGCCCCCTCCCTCCGCGCCGGCGGAGCCCCGCGCCGGGACTGAACTCCGGTAAAAGGGACGCTCCCGTGCGCCCTGCCTCTCCCCAGCCCCCGCTCCCCTCCGCCTGCCTCCTCCTCTGGTCACCGGGACTGATGAATTAATCATGATGTGGCTGCTGTTAATGCATTTATGTGGAGCGGGCTGTGCCACCGGCTTGAGGCGTAGCGCAGCGGGGTGAGGGAGTGAGGAGAGTGCCGGCCCCCTCCGCTCCGGCGCGGAGCCGCCGCCGCCAGCCGCGCGGAGCCGAGACCGCGGCCGCAGCGCTCCCCATGGCTCCGGAGGAGGTAACGGGAGTTGGGACTCGCTCCCCCTTCCCCCGGCAGCCAGGGAGGGGGCCGGGCTGGCGGGTGTGGGGTGTGGAGCGGGCACGGCGGCGCTGGCGGGGCAGCTTTCACTGGCCGGGAGAGGGGAGAGAAACGCGCATGTTAGTGCGGGGGAGGTTCGCCTCGCGTGCCCGAGGTTCCCCCCGGATGCTGCCCCTGGTTTAAAAATTGCTCTTTTGGCGTAACCGTGCGGGAGCCAGGCTCACTTCTATCGCCGCTGCCGCTGTCAAAACCGCTGTGGCTTCAGCAGTAACAACAGCGAGCCCCCTCCCTCCGCTGGGCAACCGGGTCACCCGCTCCGTGTGAGAAATTAAAGGCTGATAATCATTAGCTTCATCTTCCCTGCTTACGCGAGAGTGATGAAGACTTGCTAATTAATTTACATACGAGGGAATGATCTCTGAAGGAAGGAAAAAATACCCCGTTGCACCTGCTCCGCCGAGACTTGTCATCTGAATCTGGAAGAGAGCTATAAATCATGTAAAGTGTTCGCGGTGGAGCCGGCTTCTGAGAGCTGTAGGATTATGTATCCAAATGCTGAATTTATATTTCCCACTAGGAAAAGACTGAAACTCAGGTCAGATATAAACGACATCATTTCATTTAAAACTAAACTGCACTTATTTATTGTAATTCTAGAGGGCTTTTTTCTTCTCTCCTGATTAAATAGAAAGTACTATTAGAGCATGTAGTAATGATTTACACATTATAGCCTGAAATCTCTTGCAGAGTTGAAAGTGGTTGATGGTATAAGGATGATGCTTCAGAATCACGTATGTCCTATTATTTTTGTTACACATGGAAAGACTGTTTTTTTGCTGTTAGATTTTACTTTCTGGTTTTAGTCTGTACAAAACCATATTTTCTGAGATACAGAGTAGAGAAAACTTGGACTAGGGAGACTACAACTTCCACTGAAAAGGTTACTTTCTCAACAATAGTAACTAAAATCTGTGTGATGTCTGCTTTGATTATTTCCAACCTTTGGGAAAAAAAAAACTTCAAAAATGTGATAAGCTACTTCCAAGAATTTCGCTTACTGCCTCTAAGGCAATACTGTAATAGTTCTTGACACTTGCCTGTTAAATGAGCTGAACTGAGGAAAACTACTGGTCACTAGGATGTTTGTGTTTAGGGATATTTATTCCTCTGGCAGGTATTTCCTCATAAAATAGGAAATGAGGGCTTAAGGCTGATAAGATTATGGTTTCATATTGTAGAAATTATTAATAATTTTGTTTTATGACATCAGTGAATTTTCATATATTTTACTACTTTTGTTGCTGGCAAAACTAGGCTGAGATTTTGTCATTTCAGATGGAACTAATTTAGATTGGGGTTAATGGCTTTAGTAGCCTAACATATTTTTGATAATACTGTAAATAGCAGATATTATTCATTTCTTTTGTTCCCATTATGTAAAAATACTGCTTTCTGATTAAAAAGATGTTGGATGTCATAGATGGAGCCTGCACATTGCATCGTCATGTCATCAGAATGAGGGAATTAAGGAGTTTTGTTCTTCAACAGCACATGTGATTTGCAAGTTTCATAAATTAGTGAGCTTAGTGTAAAAATGTGTGTATGTGTGTGGCAAAAGAGGGCTATACTAGTAAAATGAACTAATAATAACCCAGAAATCCATGAGGTAAGCAAAAACATATGAGCTAGGCTAACCACTGAGCATGCTTACTTTGAAAACAAGGTGTGTATGCAGTAGTTTTCATATAACTGTTCTACAGCAGCTAAATCAGGGAGCCAAAAATAAGCATAAGACAGAAATGAAAAGACAAAAATTTAAAAGGAGACTAGTCAGAAGGGAAGAAGCATTTTGTCATGGAGTCTTTTTGTCAAACCCAGGACTGCATGACGTTGTTGCACTAAATCATACTCTCATATACAGCAGTTATGACAGGTCTAGTCTATAAGAAACCAATTAAAAGAGATTCTGGTGTTGAGGATTTGGTTTATCACAGAAGAAGAGATGGTAGAGGTCAAATGACAGTCAATAAAGGTAGACTTCATCTCTGAACTTGGAACAGGAGAGCAATTTGTTTTCTTCTCTGATTCTTCTGTCTCTAACTGGAAATGGCATAATGAGCAACAGTTCCCAAAGTGGCCAAAGAATACTAAGTGGTGGACATTTATTGGTCTGAGATAGCATTTCAATAGAAATACTTTTTCTGTGTAACTGGCATTGTTCTGGCCAGTGCTTTGGCTGTGTAGGTCATATGTTGATAACATGGAAGTTCTGAAAAATTAAGGGTTTGAACAGTTTCTGTCATAGCTTAAGTTTCAGTCCAGCATATATTTTTAAGTGAAATTTATGTTTGGCTGCCAAAGTGTGGATCAAGTTACATTGGAAAGGCATTTGCTTCTTTTCTAATCTAAAGTGAAAGAATCATTTGTCAGCCAGAAGGATATAGGGAAATGTGTTTACAGTCACCAGACATTATTGTGCGTACAATAATGTCTTGCTTGTGTTTGATTGGTGACTTCAGTGAATGACAAACCAGCCTACCTTTTCAACATTTGCAACTAGTTGAGCATGCTTTTTGTATCATGAAACCATAGTGCTGCACATTTCTTGATGGACATAGCTTTGAAAGGAACTGAGTGGAGAAGAGTTATCTATCTGCAACATTGCTTGATGTTCTCTGAATGCTATACAAATAACTATGTGGCAACTGGTCCGTATCTGTAGTCATGTGAATATGGCGTCTATTTTCTGTAGCTCTTTTTGAATTAACACGCTGCCATAAGAGAACTGTTGAATGGGTTGTTCAATGGTTAACATAAAATTAGTACGTTACGAGGGGCATGTGTAGCTGTATGTCCTAACAGAAGCTTATGTGAAGTTTTCAGAGAGCAACGTCAATGTAGAAAGGTTAGTGCCAGCATTTGAGGCATATATGCATAGAGTACAAATGTCTTTTTTTTTCTGTTTATTAGTAAGCAGGAATCCATTAAACTGGCAAGGAGGACAAATATTTAGTGAAGACCTAAAGAGGCAATATCATTTCATTATGTTTGCAATGCACTGCTCTGTTTAGTTGCTGATTAAATCTTTTGATCTCAAGGAGAGCTTCTAGTCATCTGCTTTGATGCAATATTCTATAAAAACATGTGAGCTAGACAAGTAGGAGTTTAAATCTTAAGACTGTTTCCTCTTAAAGGTAAAAAACTGCATGTAGTCATCCCATAGCCCCAGTTGAACTTTAGTGGGAATAGTGGCAACAAAAAGACCGGGAAGAGGGGGAGCAGAATAGGGAGCTGTTCTTCATTGTAGTAATTCAGGGCTGAAGAAAAGGCCTTTCTGAGTTAGGCAACAGTCTTATCTAATCCCAGTCATAAAGTCACCAGTGTAGCTTAAAGCCAGTTAAGCACTTTGCCCTGCTGCTCTTTCTGGAAAGATGTTTCAAAACCTCTCTCCTAATGCTTAGAACTTCCTTTAAACTTCCAGACTAAATCTATTCTTTGATTCCTAATTTTTAGTATCTCAATGTTGTTGTTTTAAAAACTACTTCCTTGGTATGTAGCCCTCAATAAATTATAAACATTGATCATGTGCCTTCCTCAGCTTTAATGCACTAGGATCCAACTAGTGCAGGCTCTCCACGCAGAGCAAGCACCTTTTAGTGTGTCTGGTAAAACAAAAAATAAGAAGATACAGAGCCTAGTAACTTGACTTTCCTGAATTCTGAACATATCTCACTTACATCAAGTACCTTGTACCTGAAGTGTTCCTCAAAGTCTTGAATAATAATGCTAATGCTCCACTTGATCTACTGAAAATACTTTCTCAGATACTGGTGAAGATCAAGTTTGTTCTACAGGTATGCCAGTTTGGCTTAATCTTCTTGTAGTAAACTAGACATGACTGTGTGATTTCTCTTTTCCTGTTGCTCTCAAATGATAAGCCACCATGTAATCACAGAAATTCTGCTATTGGTGATCACATGGCTTTGAAGAGTTGCTCAATGTTTTCCCATTTCCAGTATGCCTATCCCAATGGTCCTCCAATTTCTTCTGTAAGTTAGTGAGAGCCTCCCCTGCATCCAGAGTGCTTCCTGTAACCAGTTTTTATCAAAACACCTCTACTTTTTGCCAGGTTCACAGATAGGAAATAAGATGGGTCTGAAGAAGGATTTTAAATAAGTCCATTCAACATGTCACCATTAGTCAGTTTTATATCCACTTTATTTTTGTGTTATACCCTGTCTGTTCCAACTCAGAAAATAATTGCTGGGTGATACTACATCAATTCTTTACTGAAATCTGGAGAGACTGGACTCTGGATTCCCTTTGCCTTAATATTTTCTTTTAAAACTTATTTTTTCCTGACTAATATGTCTTTTTAAAACTATGTTGAAACTATTCTGATTTTTTTTAAATTGTCCTCCTTGTTAATTACTTTTTAATTGAAAAAAAGAAAACTCCAGCTTTTCATACATTGAAGTCAGGACAACAATTGTCTAGGTCACTTGCTTCTCTCTTCTTACACCTAAGCACCACGTTTTCTACTCTCCAGTATACTCTCCACTTTGATCTAGTTTGGGTTTTTTTTGCTACTCACTGTTTAAAAGGAGTAGTACTCTACAGATTTATGATGATGATAGTAGGTCCTTTGTAAATTCCCTACCCTGTGGCCAATCCATTAATAATCCAGGGAGGAAGCATAATTTAATAGCTCAAAAGCCATTATGCCTTAGTTGTTGGGAATAGGGGCTGATCCAAACTTTTTTTTTAGTATTTGTTTATTTTCCTGGGTCAGCTTTGTGTCCATACTGCTTCTTTCTTTCCACGTTGCCCCCTTACAATTACTGTCCATTCTGTTCAGCTGCTCAGATGGTGTTCTCTTGAGACTTAACGATAAAACAGCATAGAGGTGGAATACAGCGGGTTTTTCATGGTGACATGGGCAACACTTGAAAACTGAGTCATTGAATTACTACTGAAAATGTACTATAGAAGTGGAAAGTACTAATTGTGACTTGGTAATTTAAAATTTACTTGGATTATTTTGTTCAATAACAAACTGACCTATGTTTGTGATGATGAAATTTGTTGAAATTATTTAAAGATATTGTAATTCTCTACATATCACTTTAGGAAGACAGCTAGTCGTGTGGCTCCACAGAAGAAAATTATGTCTTGTTGCTGAAACAACTTTGTAACCCTTTTCTCAGTTTTACGTCCAAGTTTCCTTGACCTCAGAAGTGAAGAATCTCTCCAGGATTCTGTTTTTTGCTGGGGTGTCTGTCTGTCTTTTATAGACCTTTCTTGTCTGTTAAAGCAGGTTCCTATTTTCCATCCAGTCCTTATTTTTATTGGTATCTCTGAAACAAGTGACAGTTACCAGAGCTATATCAGTTTTCCTGCTGCCTACAAAGTTTTGAATGGAAATGGTGGAACTGACCAGAATCTCTTGCTAATGTTGCTGCAGGGGTGGGCCTCCATCTGTAGCCTTAAAAAGCCATTACCTTTCATGCATATTTAGAAGTTTAGCTTTTCTAATTATTAATGAAAGAATCTATTCTTTTAAAATATTGAATAAATTTCTATAGGGAAAAAATGCAGTTAAACCCCCTTGGCTAAAACTAACAAATAGATTAGGAAGTTTTTAAGCCTAGAGAAGAAAGGTAAGCCCTTCATATTAATGAAATAGATGTTTCTAACTGAAATGTGAAGCAAGTGAAAAAGCTACTAAAGGGACATATGTACTGCAATGGCTTGAATAACTTGAGCTGGAATAAGAATAAGGGTACATTCCAGTAATTAAGTTAAAGTGTGGTTTTGAAACAACTATACTTTTTAAATTTTCATTTTAAAAAATATAAATAGTATTTTGTATTAGTCTTACTTTTATTGCATTTTGACATTGCAACTTTTTTTGTAATCATTCACGAGTGTTGATTTTGCTTAATCCCCAAAGTGTAACAAGATTTCCATGGAAATATGTTGGTGTAGTATTACTCTTACTTCATACTTAAAATTTTTAATTGTAGATAAGAAAGCAGAGTATGTCATGTAAGTGACACATTGAAAATTCAGGATAGGACATTATCATGCTAAATAGCAGTAGTTTGCCTTTACATATGTAAAAAGATCGTATGGATATATAACCACAGAATCACAGAACTGGAGAAGGTAGAATGGACCTCTGTACATCATCTAGTCCCATCTCCTGCTCAAAACAGGACCACCTACAGCATGTTGCCAAGGGCTATCTCCAGTTAGATTTTGAATATCTCCAAGGATGGATACTTTACAGCCTCCTTAGACAACCTGTTTCAGTGTTGGACAACACCCTCACATGAAAAATGTTTTTTCTTGTGTTCAAATTGAATTTCTTTCACTGGGTGCTACTGAGAAGAGTCTGTCTGTGTCTTCTATTCTCCCTCCCATCAGGTATTTATACATACTGATAAGATCTCTCCTGAGCCTTCTCCAGGCTAAACAACCCCAGCTCTTCCAGCCTTTCTTCATATGACAGATACTCCAATCTCCATATCATCTCTGTGGCCCTTTAATGGATGCACACTGATATGTCCATTGGGGAACCCAGAACTGGACACAGTACTTCAGATGTGACCGCACTGGTACTGAGGGGAAGGATCACCTCTTCCAGCCTGCTGGCAGTGCTTTTCCTAATACAGCTCAGGAGGGTGTTGGCCTTCACTGCCACAAGGGCACTTTGCTGTCTCATGTTCAACTTCTTGTCCACCAGGACCCCCCACATCCCTTTCTGCCCAGTGTCTTTCCATCTGGTTGGTCCCTAGCCTTTTACTAGTGCATGGGGTTTTTCCTCTCTGGGTGAGAAATCTGCATTTCCTTTTGCTGAACTTCATTTCTCCAGCCTGTTGAGTTCCCTCTGAATGGCAACACAACTACTCTGAACTTCGTATGCTCTGCCAACTTGCTGAGGGTGCACTCAGTCCCATCGTTCAGGTCATTAATGAAAATGTTAAACAGCGTTGGTCCCAATATAAACCCTTTGGGGTGCACCATTAGTAACTGGCCTCCAGCTGAACTTTGTGGCACTGATCACAATCCTCTGAGCCCAGCAGTTCCACCAGTTTTCATTTCACCTTACTTCCATACTCCATCAGTAATAATGTAGATTAATACTGTTGTGCGGCCAGGATAATTAACAGATGGTCTTTTCACCATCTTTCCTTGTTCTAACAACACTGGCACACGTGTGTACACACACGCTAATTGACAGTTGTCATTTTGTCTATGTTTTAGTGTGACTCACCCATACCATGTGTTGACAGAGGGAAGGTAGTGTTATTTTATATGTCTCACAGACACTGCATTTTTTTGCATTAAATTTATTTCCCCTCCTCATTTCTAAGGGAGAAGGACCCTCTGGGCTTGATATAGTTATGGAGATTTTGAAATGTGTAGTCTTGAAATTGATTGTGGAATGGGGGTGAATTAATCAGGCTATGGCTGAAGTTCATGAAGCCTAAATAGCCTTTTATTCAGCTAAAGCAATTGTGTATCTTATGCTAGAATAATGCAAGGTCTTTTAAATATATGTTTGCTTCAGATAGTGAAAAAAACGTGAGAAAAATTGCATCTGTATTCCACATTTCCTCTTGCTATGCCACACTCACCTGCTTTGCCAGCAGCAGCAAACAGAAGAAACACTGGACTACCCCCATTGTAAGCAAACGTTGAGATTTTTAGGGTGATACTCAGTGCTCTGTTTAAGCTTGGTCTAGGATCAAGATGTTTTTTCTCAAGAAAATTTACTCAATATTGCTTGAAGAGAAGGAGTTTTCTGTTGGCTTATGAAGTCACTGGTGCATTTGCTTTTAGCTAAAAAGCTGTATTTTCTTTGTGTGTGTGCATAGAAGAGTAAGGAAAAGGAACCTTTTCATCAAATGAAGGCTTTCCATTTACAGAATACTGCAAAAGGTAGCACTTAAAATACTGTAACTGCTGATTCTCTTTTTTCTCCCCCACAAAATGAAGATATGGTGTCCTAGGGACACAGTGATGAGCTAAACTACACTTTCAATTTAATACCTTGACACTGATTTCGAGAAGCAATCTAGTCTTTGCAATTTGATGCTGAATTCACATCCTGTAGGAACTCCATTAGAAAAATTGAAGAATTTTACTTCTCTGTGTGATGCTGAGGCATCTCAGGATGTCTCCAGAATTTAGAGAGAAATGGCTTTTGGCATCTAAGCTGTAGTGAACAGGTGGGAATCGAAAAAGTGCTAATGGGCACCTGTGCAAGGTCACAGCTCTAGCCTTTACCTTTCTTTCCAAAATAAAAATAAATGCATATGCTCATCATCTGAATTTCAGAAAAATAATTGCTTTTGGTTTTTCTTCTTTTTGTTGTTGTCCAAAATTTCCTGTTAATGTTGTACATCTGTTTAACTTGGAAAGGCAGAGCAAATCCTTTCCAACTGGTGCTATAAAAGGTGCAGATATAGTTATTAGGTAAAATGTTACACATTACCTGCAGAACAATGGAGAAAATTATTTAATATTTTTCCCCTACTATGATTCTTCAGAGTGCTAACAAACCATTTTGTGTATTACATTTAGGTCTCTGCAAGTAAAGTCTTACCATTTTCTCATCTTAAACAGTGTTTAAAGGGGAAAAAGATGCCTAGTTAAATTTTGTACAAAATGCAAACAGAAGACAGAAAATGTGTTCTAAGATTCTATTTATTTACAATGGGATCTTACTGGATATCTGAAAAAATTTGAAAGCCCCAAAGCAAGATAGTAAGGAGATAGATTGTGTTGATAAATAACAAAATATCAGTATCAGTTGTATAAAAAGATAAGCTAGTAGAGATACTGGTTTTTAGGCATGAGTGAATAAAGTAATCCAAATAATAAGCATAACTTTTTAGTTTCTGGGTGGAGAGAAACTGTGCTACTTCTGTCCTAGTCATAATTTAGCATTTATATAGTGCTTATTAGGTACAAAACTCTTTATAGATATTAATGATCTTCATTACACCCTCTGAAGGACGTAGGTGATCTTCTACAAATGAATGGTATAGGGCAAATATATTTTAGACCTAGAAATCTGATAGGAGCTTGAATTTTGATATAAATTTGTTTGAAGTCTATAAAGGGCAGACTACATCCCTCAGTATCCAAAATCAGCTCTTAGAAGATAATGTTTTCATTTTAAGGAACAAAAATACAGGGTTTCATTCTGAACACTTGAATAACATCATGCCTCTTTGATAATGGAGTCTAGTCAGATGTAGTTTTTTCCTGAATTAATGTGGTGGTTACTATACAGAACAATATTTTAAAGGTTCATACAGAATATATCGTTATTTTACAAAGATAATGTAACATTTAGCTTCTATTTTTGTGGAAAGGTGGTTACACATAGAAAGAGGGAGCTTGTCTTTCCTGTCTCCACCCTCCTTGGTTGACAGACTTTCCCTCCAGCAATCAGTTGACAGCAATCAGTTTGAGGACTATTTCTGGAAGGAAAAGGTTTACAGCTTTACTTCAACAGTAAGATTAAAAAGAAAATAGTGGTCATCTATTTCCTTGGTTTAAGTAGTTAAAATCATAACCATAAAATACTGTATTACTCAACTAAGCTGTTCTGTGCATTTTATACAGTAAGCAGGCCTTATTAAATGAAAGGTGGTCAAGCCTTTCAAACAATAGTTTGTAACAAAAAATAGAAAAAAATAAATTTTGACTGGAACTTTGGAATTTGTTATTTATTTTTTCTAAGTAAACTAATTCATTAAAATAAGCCTCACACAGATATTGTAATGAAATATTTTATCTCTGACCTTGTCATATATGAAAGAAACATAGATAAAGTTCCTGTCTTCTAACAGCCAGATTCTAGAGCATCTTCCAGACTTGCCTCACATTAATTCTCACACTGCCATATTTCCCATTGTACCATTTATAAAGGAAAGTACAGTCAAGTTTAAGATGGAAAATAATTTGCAATTGTCAACTTTGACATTTTCTAAGGATAGATTCCTAAGATACAGTATGAAAATAAGCATTTGAGATTTTTTTTTTTCTAGGTTGCAACAGTTGGGCATCTTTTAGACCTAATCCCCAAACATTAGGTTCTGTAAGTCTCAGAAAGATCTGACTGCTTCCTTTGTACCACATGCTACCTTTAGTTTATGCTGTAAATAAATAGCTCAATTTAGTTAGACGGTGTTTTGTTGGGGTTTTTTAATCTGTTTACTTAGTTTACAGAATTTAATTTTATGGCTTTGGTTTTGTTCTATTGTTGTGCTATTAACTGTTGAGTCTTCCAGTAGTTTTGGTAACCTGTGCATCACTGATTTTCTGGCTGTGATATTTTTCCCTCTCATCCTGTAGTAGATTAATGAAATATGCCTACAGTGTGTAGACTTTTTTTGTGCTTCTAGGGTTTTCTAAATTCAAAATGTGCACTGGAGAATGAAGAAAAAGAAAAGGCTTGTTATTTTCATACTCTGCTGCATTCTTATGTTAGCTCCAAGTTTCTGGATGCTAAAGTAAGATCTGTGCTTGTACACTGCAAAAAGTCCTGAGAGATTAGGCCTCTTTAACAGGTTAGAGCGCTGAATGTTTTTGTTGTTTTCACCCATTTTTTAATCTACCCTCAACAAAATTATGGAAGTTTAAGACATTTATTTAAATATTTATTGGCTGGCTTTTTATGCTTGTACTTTATCTCCTGTATCGATAGCATAAATAATGCCAGTGATGGAAAACAGACATTTCAAAACTAAATTTGCCTTGAAAAGAGGCAAAATTATAATTACGATGGAATGTTATGATAAATATGTATGGAATTTTAGAAAATGGAAATAATATAAATCTTCACTAAAGAGTAGTGAAGATTTCACCTCAAAGTCAGGTAATCGGGTATTCAGAAGAGCGCATTGTATCTCTTTTCTTTTGAATCCTTGTGTGGTCATATGCACAGAATATTGTGCTTTAATACTCCAAGGAATTGTTCTACTTTGCTTCTATAATGAAGCAGTTTCCTTTAATCAAACAAAAGCCAATAGAAATACACAAGCATTGAACATAGCTCTATATTGCCCGCTGGGAGATATTTAAATTTGTGCTAGCTTGCACTATAAGGAAATGCTGTTAAAGCGTTTTGTTTTGTTTCTGTAAAAACTTTGATATTCAGTGTGTAAAAATTCCATTAAAAAAAAATCAGATAATATTGTATGTACTGATTAAGGCAATTAGCTCTTTGGCCAATTGTAGAATAATACTATACCTGTTTTAATATGTTATTCCTGTACAAGCTGATCGTATTACTTTACACTGTAGATAAAGAAATATGGTCTGCTCTGCTGTTTCTAATTTACTTTTTGTGATCCTAGGGTATTCTAACTTACTAAATGGAAATAATTATTTGTGTGTACGTGTATATGTGTGTGAGGAAGGATAACTGTTTAGGTCTTAAATTGCAAGTCTTTATTTTGATGGAGGTGGTTTTGCATTTATTTTCAAAAGATTCCTTGCTAAAGAGGTTCAGACAAAAACGAATGTTAGGATTGCAGAGTAGTTTTTAAAAATTATGAATCTAAAAATACCAATTGTCTCTGCATACAGCTTATTATATGCACATTAGTATTTTGCCACAGTTTCTGCTTCTGCGGTCATGTGCTGTTGATCCTGGTCCCATGAAATGTGTTAATTGTGCGCAGTTAATAAGAGCAACAGATAGTTTGTAAGTTTTCATTTGTAGATTTTAATGAGGATAATAAACTTATAACAATGTTTATTTTTACAATCTTTTTTTTTTTCTTTTTTTTTTAAACAGATGGAGCAACCCAAAGCTTCCTATGTAACAATTCACTGTCTAAGTTTCGGTAAGATGCAGAATTAAGTTTTGGGTTTGCAGCTACTGACTGAGAGATTTTCAATATGGGTCTTCACTGAATAGTATGCCTCATGTACAGTGGTTTAAATCTACTGTAGTGTGTAATTGAGGTGAGCTTGGTTTTGCCACTTGAAAATGTACTTACCTAAAATTCCTTCATGCCTTATGTATCAGTTTAGGGTTGATCAGAAACTTTCGGAGGGAATGTATCTGTTGACACACTACTTCAGCTTCATATTTCAGGAGAAATATTAATTCTGTCTAATATAATTACTGTCTTTCCTATGCCTAGCTGACTTTAAGGAAACTAAAGGTCCCAGGAATCCCAGTTGTAAGGAAGAGTTTTCCATGCTGGCAGCAGGAAATCTGTATAGCTAGGGGAGTTTGTTTCACCTAACTTAATGGAAAATCTTTTTTCTTTTAACAAAGAGCTTGGGTAAAACTTCCATTCTCCAAATTACTTAAAATTTTGCTTCTTAAGTGGAATAATTTCTTGTAGTACTGAAGCTTCAGAATTCCTCAGAACACAAATTCTACCTTCCAGTTAGCAAAGTATCCAAGTATAAAATACCTTCAACGTGACCTCTTAATGTCTAACTTATTCTAATTTTGATGCTGAGTAAATGCTTATCTTTAATAACATTCCTGTCTGATGTGGGATGGCTCTGAAAAGTGAATATTGAATATTGCAATCTAATCTGTAAGGTCATAAGGAAAGCATTTTGCCTATTTGAAGTTTTATAAGTTGGTCCCTTTTTATGTAATGTCAAGGGAATGAATTTAGGAAGGCTGAGTGAGACGGGAAGGGCTATAAGTGGTTTTCCCCCAAAATAACTAGACAATCCTTTCTAAGGCCCATTCAGTGTTATTCAGACAGCTACGGCAGAAGGTCCTGCCCACTTTTTTGCTGATGATAAGGTTTCTTTTCCCCACTTAAATATATAATGCAGGTATTTTTTTTAGAAAATGCTTTATTCTGTGTTGAAGAGGGGGGAACATTTAGGGTAACTGAGTTACATTTTCTTTTGAGTTACAGTTTTTACATTTCTTAGGAGTTCTGATTTCTTGTTCATTTTTCTGTTTCCTGTTGTCTGTCATTAAGTATAATCAATATCTAGTGCAGACTTTATGCAGTCTGTTTTTTCATATTTTTTTCCTTTAACTCTCTGTATTATGCTTTATTTTTCTGGCTTCTCTGGGGGGGTTTTGTGGGTTTTTTGGTGGTGGTTTTTCTGGTTTATCTATTTGTTTGTTTATTTATTTATTTTATTTTCTTCACACTTGCTTTCCAGTTCTGTTTTTGCTCTCTGCTTGTCATTCTTCACCATCTTCCAATCTCCCATATCCAGTTTTATGAGTTCTGAAATGAAACCTCAAACACTGTTGAACTGCAAGTTTTGATTAGTGCTGCTTGGGATGGAATTTTCTTCTGAAATGTTTCTCACTAGATGTCACCAGTTTGTCCAAACCCTACCTGTTCACCTGTATTTTGACAAAATCAATAATTCAGTGGTTCGGGTCCTCAGCTGGTATTTGGATTGCAGTAAACTGGGCAGAATCAGGGCTTTGTCTTGCCACGTTTTGCTTATCTGTTGCACTTGTTAAATACATCTCTTTTTTTTCCTTTTTTTTTTTTTCATTTAATATTGAGAAACTTGTCTTTATTATGATGCAGCAGAAACTGTCTGTATAGTATCATATTTCTTGGTCAACAAATCTTTCTCTGACCAACTTTAGATGCAAATGAACTTTGGATTTGGGACATTTTTGTCACATCTTAAAGTAAAAAATTTTGGAAGCCAAAAGATATAGGTGCCTGTAGTTCATTTTTTCTGAAGGGATCTTCAGTAGATTATCAGTCATTTCTGTGTCGTAGCTACTGGCTATGACAGTGCGTATATAATTTAGCAGCATAGCATATAGGAGCATAGGACTTATTCAGCATTTGAAACCTGCGTTGTCTCCTACGTGCTTTTGAATCCACATCTCCTACCTGCTGAGAGAATGTCCACGCTGTTAGTTCATGTAATGTTTTGTGGTAGAATGTTGGATTTGGACCTTTACACTGAAACTGTTTTATTATTTTAAATATGAATGAGATGGAGAATACAACCATAGTGCTGATATCCCTCCCTTGAAGAAGTGGATTGCACCTCAGATCTTGCTGTCTTAAGGACAGTTGCCTCAGAGACGATTTCACTTTTGAACTTGGGTTAGTTAATTAATGCCTGCAAAGTAAATAGTTTCACAAAATGAGTAAGGAATGGACGTTATTTTCCTGATTTTCCTCCAGCATCTGAAAATGGATGGGCAGCTATAGTGGAAGGTTAATGTTCCCTCCATGCAATACAATTGTTCTTTGTTTCCCATTGTCTCCTGAATGCCACCTCTGACAGTTGGAGAACAATGGTGATATTGGCATTACCCAAAAAGCAAGGAGAACTTGTGAGTTAGAAGGAGCTAACGTGTGCCAAGTGCAACCGAGAGAGAAGGCTGTGTCGTGTCTGGTTCCTGTGAGTTCCTTGGACAAATGGGCTTGCAATGGGACAGCTGGAAATTATCTGATTTGCTGTAGTGTGCTTTTCCCAGGGAGAAGACCTGGGAAGTATTTAGATGGCAATAAAGCTGTCTATTTAGTACACTTGAGTGAAGTAAAGACATAGAGATTTGAATGTCCAATAGTGCTGCTACCAGCACAGTCTCAGAACTGGCTGGTGACTTTGGACGCTCTCAGTTTTGTGCTACCAAATGGTATCTTTTTAAAAAATTACTTACAGAGAACTGATATTTAATGTTTCTGAAAGTTAGGTTGACTTTAAAGGAGTAAATTTTTCAAATTCTGGCTTCATGCTTAAAAAATCTAGTACTATATATTCATGTACTTTAATATACGTTCATGATGCTGTTTCATAGGCTTGCTTACAAGTAAACAGAATAAACTGCTTTAATGATGTTCTTCCTTTTTTTCACTGAAGGCAGGTAATAGACCTTCTTTACATTAGTAATTGAAACACAGTGGGTGTTAATTGTCAGATTTCACCAGACACTTTAGCATGAGTACTTGCAAACTTAACATTAGTTCTGCTGAAATCCATGGAGCTGTATGTGGTTGAAGTTACAGTTGCTTAAATTGAGCTTGCATTGAGTACTTCTGAGAGGGGTGCTTGTTTAATATTGGAATGTGTTCTGTATATTCAATTAATAGTTAAATGAGACAAACATTTTTTAAAAATTCCCATGGCATATCAAATTTTAAAAAGGACCTCAGCAAAAGAAAAGCAATATATTGAAATTTTTTTTTCAGATTAAGAATGTTTTAAGGAGCTGGCACAGGGAAAACTTCACTTTTAGGTGATATTTGGATTGTGGTATTGAAAGAAAGGCTTCCAACTTTGCAGATTACATTAAATTGGGAGAAACAATATAGTCACATTTTGTACAAAAGAACTTGATTAGTTAAGCATTCAGGCTAATAACTGTCAGATGTAGTTAAATGCAAATATGTAATATTACTCTGAGGCAAGATTAAAATGGAGTGTATCTACTGAATGGAAAAATCTTGGAGTGTGCTGACCCACAGAGGGATAGAAGGACCTGTTAGAAGGATACCTGGTATATAAAGTACTGATTTAGTACAGCTGTACTGTAGCTAGGGAAAAAGAAAAGGGAGAGTTACGTACATAAGTTGAAGTCGCAGAAGTTTTTTACTCATATATATAGGGGAGCATTCAAAGTTAAACTGAACTAAACATTTTTATTTATATCATATTAAGTCAATAGATATATAACACTTATTCCTTGTCTCCATTCAGTGTATTTCACTGAATGGCCATTTAATTTCTTAAGAAATATGGGTACACATGGATCAATATACTTTAGATTTAATTTGGTTTAATATTCCTGAATTTTCTTATATTGATATGACCTCAGATCCTATCTGTCAAATTAAGGTGTACGGTGTGCGTTTGTCTGAGAATAGTTACTTTGTGTGCTCAAGTCATAGATTCACATTATCTCCCAGTGAAAATGCAGACAGGTTAAAAATACTGTTGTACCTTCTTGCCAAATAACAGATTTAACCTGTTGCATGTGAAACTGTTGTTTTGAAGAGGGTAGTAGAGAGTAAATAGAATATAATAAAAATATGTACTGTTCTTTCTGGGGGGAGCAAAGAATATGAAACATGTTGAACAATAGGGTCGAAAGATAGATGTCCATGTTTTAATGTAGTCTAGGTAAGAGGAATGTCTGGGATTAATCCAGTGCTAAATTAGGTTCTAGCCTACTCTCATAGTATGTGCTTATTGGACTTATTATGTGGTAATCCCATTTCTCCATTTGACACCAGTATAAAAGAGGACTGTCTTTGCCAGCAGAGCCCAGTGCCATCCATTTTCCTGCCTGCCTCTCTTACAGACCAAAAAGTGATTGTACATTGGACTCCATTTCTAAGTATGGCATTCTTTGCCCTTCATCAGATTCTGCATTTGGCGCAGAAAACACAAGAACTGAGAGTCTGTTTTGCACCTACTGGGCTTGACTTTATTGGTGAATCAAAAAGATGAGGCTCAGATTGGCTGTCAGTGAAAAAGCTGAGCTTTCTACTGTGAATAATCAACAGTTGGCCGGCAGCTGTGTGTGGAAGGGCTCAACTGCAGAGCCTTGTTGTGGAAAGCTAGTGTTTTATCATCCATATAATTGGTGTCTGAAATCCATCTGCAGCCATGTGTCGACAGATAGCTGAGGTTAGAAATTAACAGTCTCTAGCAGTGATAGCCAATTCCTGGAGAAAAATATAGATGCTATAAGAATGTGATAATGCTTATAGTGCTGATGTTGAACCAGCGTTAGATGTTGGGGGAAGGACAGAGCCTTAAGCCAAAGTTTTAGTCCCAGAACCTTGGCCAAATTCTAATTTAAATATATGCTGTCTGCCTACCCTGACTGTCTTACTTTGAGAACGGTGTAGGATGAAGAAAAGAAATTGTAAAATGTTCGTGGTGCAAAGGAGCAACTCTAACTCTGGCATTATAAAATCTGAGACACCCAAAATTAACCTTGTAAAGTTAATCTTGCATGGCCCCCATACTCAGTTCTTAATAATAGAAAGTGGAGGGTTTTGGCTGCGGCATATGCTCATATTTTTCCCTGCTCTTCATTTGTGGTCATCTTAAATTCTGTGTTTAGTAATTTCTGAGGCTAATGTAAGGAAATAACATCTGTTCAGCTTTAAATTCTTTCTGTTTGCTTGTAAAGTAGCCAGTTCCCTTTGATCCATCTCTCTGGTTTTGTTTTTTTTTCTTTCCCAAGCATGGTGAATGTGTTGTTTGGGTTTTTTTTGTGGAAGACATCCTGCATGCCCTAAACATCACCCTGCCATTCTAGTTTTTAAAGTGAAACCTTTATTTTTAGGTTTTTGTATATCATCTCAGTGTATATGCTGTCTTTCCCCTCTATTTGTCAGAAAGATTAATGTGAGAGTAGACTATTAGCATAGCACAGCACAGGATTGTATTAGGTAGTTCTTGTCTCTCTACAAAGGACCCCTATTCCTTTATTGTATGTTTTCTGTGAATTTGTTGACAGCAAGAGCAAGATCCCACTAAAGGAAAAAAGTATCTCTTTGGAAAGCTAACAAAGGAATGATTCCATATAATGAAAGTGTCAGAGAAGAGTGGTCGTTGCTTGCATCTTTAGAGTAAAAAGCAGAAAGGGATACAGTCATTTAGTGTGATTCTTGGATACTACAATCGCAGTAGTTGAGAATAGTTGCGTAAGTGGACAGACAGGAAAATAGTAAAAGCACTTTAGCATTGAAGGGTATATACTGTTCAAATTCTTCCCTGAAGAAGCATGGGGTCACTATTTTTCACACTTAGGTAGGACAACAGGATAATTTAAACTCTATTTGTAACAACACTATCTGAAGCTGGTGAGCCACTGCTTTTCACTTAAGCAGCACCAAAACAAAGGCATGTCACTCGGTAAAATAACAGTACATGTAGCTGAGGGGTTTTGCTGAATAATTCTTAGGAGAAATGAGGAAATGACACAAAGGTGAAAATGAGCCAAATGCTCATGACCTTGCATAAATGACTACTTGAAGTGTGAATTCAGACACTGCTTTGTGAGAACTTTTTAGATGGAATGGTAGATGAAGGTGAGTAGTAAGGCATAGAAAACAATTGCCTGCTTATGTTTTGTTGTGCTCAGAAAAGTGGAAGTTAAACACTCTCTGTAAATAAGCAAGCTTGCATCAGGCACCAAGTTCCATTTTCTGGTTTGTTTCTTAATTGGAAGAAACCTTGAAAACATTGTAATTTTATGCTGCTGTTTAGGTCAGCTATAGTAGAGCGGATCCCACCTTTAGCAAGAAACAACTCTTCTCCTGCTAGAATAATCAAGATAAGAACGGAAAAAAACAAATTTGTCTAAGTGTCTAATCTGAGTAATTGTCCCAATGGATATATAGAGAACTTCAGTTTTCTCACTTATTTTTTTAGAGCACCAGGAACACTTTAGTCAGTTGGGGAAGCAGTTACTAAATCTGCACAGTGCACCCTAACTCACTTTTGAAAGACCTGCACCTGCTTCCATTGAAATGTCAGAGAAGCCAGCCTAGGTATTGGATGAGGAAAGGTCTGAACATGCCTCTTGCATCTGGCTTGTTATACAACTGCTCAGTAACAAGAACTATAATTGTCAAAAAAAAAAACCTTAGTCATGTTGAAACTGGGAAGAGATTAATTCTTGCAGAATGGAATGTTGGGTTTTTATGTTGTTTCATAAACCTAGACAATTTTGAAGCTGTGCTTAATATGGTCTTTTATCTAGGCTGGCTTAAAAGTATAAGTCTGTAACCTACAACATAGGTAATTTGCAAGATAATGATCTATGTCTACTAAAAGTGTTGATTCCTTTAGCATTTTGACTCTTACAGCATGTGTGGATACTTAAAAGTTGTTGCAGAATTAGCATTTAACATCTATTTCTCTTACTTACGTCTACTTTAAGGCCCTTTTTCCTATTCCTATACAGTTCTTATGGGAGTGTGTTATTTGTGTTCATATTGTGTGTATTTCCAGAACATAGATATTGGGTGTTTGCATTGGATTTTTTTGGTTTAACAGTGGTAGAGCTAGCTCAGACCTGATTCAGTTCCTTAAAAATTAATTGTGAACACTTCTGTCATAGATTATAGGCTCATACAATAAGTCAGGTTGGAAGAGACCTTAGGAGGTTATCTTGGTCCAGCCCTGTGCTCAAAACAGGGTCGGTGTTGAAGTCAGGCCAGGCCAGGTTACTCAGGGTTTTCCTAGTCTGGTCTTGAAAATGTCTGACAGAGACTGTACCACCTCTTGGGGCAACCTGTTCCAATGCCTGACTATCCTCATAGTAAAAAGGCTTTTCCTTACATGCAGTCAGAATTTCTCGTGTTTCAGTTTCCATCTGTTGCCTTGTGTCCTTCCACCATGCAACACTGAAGAGCCTGGCTCCACTGTTGCGATCACCTCCCTGTCGGCAAGCTCGTTTGTTGTTAATAGTAGCATGATAGAAGTTTAAGTATGCTGCCCTATTTAGAAGATTGGCTTCCTTTTTTGTGTTTCTGATACCAAAAAGGTACTGGAGGTAATTAATCCGATGTGTCTAATCTCTGTCATAGATGTGGGTGCTTGAAGAGAAGTCTCAGGGAGACCTTATCAGTGTTTATAAATGTTTGACTGGAGAGTGCAAAGGAAGATGAACCCATACCTTTCTCAGTGGTGTGCGGTGGCAGAATAAGAGACAATGGGCATAAAATGAAACCCATGAATCCCATCTGAACATGAGTCAACAGTTTTTTACTGTGAGGGAAGTGTGGACTGGGAGGTTTTGGGTTTGATTTTTTTCATGATTTGGAAATAATCTCAAATAATCTCATAAAGATAAGGAAGTTTTACCTGGACAAAGAGATGAGATGCAAGTTAATGGGAGCCAACTGAACAATAGCTAAAATACTGTTGGAGGAAAACAATTTTTTTAACCATATGTTCTTAATTAATTGCCTTTATTCAGAAGCATGTATCTGTTGAAATGAGAATAAAAGACCTTGATGTTCTTGTTTCCTTCTGTGAATGCACTAGGACTAATTACTTCAGTAACGTTAAGCATTTCAGTAGGATTTGTGGGCCATGTGTCCAATCAGTTCCTATTGTTCCAATAGGAAAAAAGATAAAGTATTCTGAGTCATCATGTAACAAAAAATTATTCTTGTTTTTTGATTACATATATCTCAGATTTTATAAAGCAAGTAAGGCGAGTAGAAGTTCATTCTGTTAGATGTACAAAGCAGAACAGACTTTTTTCTTTTTTTAAGATAAATTCAATTTCAGCCTGAACTAAATTTTCCACAGAAAAAAGTAATTTGAAAATGCACTCCATTTTTCATAAGCGTTTTAAGATTTATGGCTTGTAACTGAAGATATTCAGAATTACAAGTTAATTACTAAATTGCAGAAATAGTATATGTTGAAGGATTGCCAAACATTTCTAATCTGGTATTTAAGTCCCTCATTTCCAGACAAGTGTGTATCCTGAAGTATCAACATTCTGTGCTACTATTACTCCTGTGATTCAACACTAATGAACTAATTCATCTAGAAGGAAAATTTCTGGAAGATGGTCTGGTTGGAGCCAGTGCTTTTGTTGCACATAGACCATCCTTCCATGCTACCTTGATTAGCCAGAACTCAAGCACAGAATATGTCACCTGTGTTAGACTTCTGCACAACACAAAGCATGAGATGTAAAGGAAATAAACTACAGTGTAAGAGTAGGCATCAGAATTAAAACTTTTGACCACACAGAAAATGTTTGTACTGTTTCACTTTGTATACAAGCAGTAGATGCCAGCAGAGGGTAAGGTGTACAGGAGTTAGTCTTTTTTTTCCAAAAAGTTGTTTGTATTGCATTTGGTGGTTTTAATTGTGTCTTAGTTCATTTGATCATCAGAATTCATTGTAGACATCTTATATAGAAATTGAATCAACTTTGTGCTTTGTTACTCCTGTCCAGTGTTGCCTGCACTCAAAGAGTTTGTTGCTAATGTCAATTGGAAAATCCTATTTTGCCATTACTACCAGAGGCTCTGGTCAGATCATAGACTGAGATTAGGTTCTTGGGCAAAATCATTACATTACTGCAAGACCCAGAATTCAACATTGGCAGACATCCTAATTATTTTGTCAGCCTAAGGAACTTACTCAGATGCTTAGGAAGAAAAAGTCCTGTGATACAGCAGCCTGTGATAGAGAACTCAAGATAATGGTTCATGAAAATGAAGTAGCGCTTTTCAGAGTGGGAAACACAGTGGTGTTGCAAGAGAGACTAGAAGTTGTGTGAAACACAGGCAACACTGTGAATTCTTGACAGCAACCACAGTAGACTGAGATTTCTGGGCCCAAGGTAGGATTCAGAAGAATAATAAATTTTTTGCTGCCTTAATGAAATAATACTGATATCATAGATTCTTCGGGTTGGAAGAGACCTTTAAAGGTCATTAGTCCGACACCCCTGCAATGAGCAGGGACATCTTCAACTTGACCAAGTTGCTCAGAGCCCCATCCAACCTGACCTTGAATGTTTCCAGGGATAGGGGCACCTACCACCTCTCTGGGCAACCTGTGCAGTGTTTCACCACTCTCATTGTGAAAAATTTTTTCCTTATATCTAGTAAAAATCTACCCTCTTTTAGTTTAAAATCATGACCCCTTGTCCTATTGCAACAGGCCCTGATAAAAAGTCTGACTCCATCTTCCTTATAAGCCCCCTTTAAGTACTGGAAGGCTCCAGTAAGGTCTCCCCGGGGTCTCCCCGGAGTCTCCCCTTCTCCAGGGTGAACCCCAGCTCTTTTGGCCTGTCCTCATAGGAGAGGTATTCTATCCCCCTGGTCATTTTTGTGGCCTCCTCTGGACCTGTTCCAACAGGTCCATGTCTGTCTTTCCCCTGCTGAGGACTCCAGAGCTGGAGGCAGTACTCCAGGTAGGGTCTCGCCAGAGTGGAGTAGAGGGGAATAATCAGCTCCCTCGACCTGCTTCTTTTGATGCTGCCCAGGATTCTGCTGGCCTTCTGGTCTGTGAGAAATCTACAAGTAGCTCAGACATGAACAGAAGACTGTTTAGTTATAGGTTATTTCTGTATGTCTCAAAGCTTATTCGGTAAAGTAAACTTGGGGAGTTGTATCTCATGCTAGAATCATTTGGAGCTAATGGTGCCAAGGTAATTATTTAGGTAATGCTGATCCATTAGAAATCAGAATGTTGAAGCCAACAAATCAGAGATAACTGTTTCCATCGTGTGATTACACAAACATCCCTCTTTGTGCCCTATAACTTTGGCACCCAATAAAGCTAAAATTAGGAGTCTAGGCTCGCCAAAGTCATTGGTGGCTTCAGAGACTGATTCAACTAAAATATGAACACTATCTGCGTTGATTGCACAGAGAATCCTCATTTCATGCCAACTTAAATACCTAAAGAACAAGTCTTCAATTAAATTATGGATCTAGGGAGACGGGAACATTCCTTCTATCCCCATCTATACCTGTCTCTTCCTTATAAAGAACCTCTCTGCTCTCCCAGGACCTGGGAAGGAAAGCAGTTTTCAATAGATTGTGCTTCTGGTTTTGGTTTCTTGGGGTTGTTTTAAATGTAATCACTCCCCGCTCCACTTAGTTGAAGACAGGTCAAATGTTCTTGTCATAGTAGATAGAACTTTTGAGTATGACATGATGGAAAATTTTTCAACCCTGTACCACCCAAAGAGGTGATCTTAGCTATTGTCATCTAACAATCTTAACTGATCAAAGTGGAAAGAAAGAATCAGTGTGAATACTTCTTTTCTTCTTTTTTCAACCAGCAGCCATTCCATATTATTGTCTGGGTAATTGATATATATACAGAAAATAAGTGGCATGTCACTACTGACATATCCTAAGGCAAAGCTCTGTGTAAGAAATACTCCTTGAGACCAGCCTCCTGCCTGGAGATCACTTCCCCACCTGTGAAGTGGTCCTAGGGAAACTAAGCAAATCAATATAAATGCAGAGAAGAAGACCTAGATTTTCCCATCATAGAATGTCTGCCATGTAAGTTTTCACACAAAGATTGTCAGGATTCTACTTTTACATTAGGAAATATGTCTCCAGTGGATTGAATGGCAGGGTTTTATGAGGACTTTATTTAGCGGGAATAGTGAAAACTAGAAACAAAAACTTTCTTTCAGAAGCTAAACCTTTAATCCTTGATAACTTGGCTAGGAAAGTGACAGTTAATCCACTGGTACCATTAACAATTATATCTCTGTTCTAGTTTTCATTTTCTCCTTGCGTAACAAAACCCAAAGAATTTAGTATGTTTGTCATATATCCTTCCCCTGTCAAAGTAGTCATGTTAAGACAGCTCCCATGGGAGTAGGCTGTTTTGCCAAATCCTTTACATAGATTCATAAACTTCTCAGTAGCTATAGTATTCTTTATGGGTTTTGGTGTGTGGTTTTTTTGAGGTGATGTTTAGCACCCAAGGATATCTGGTGGACTTCACATTGTCTTGACTGGGAGTAAATGACATCTTCCAAAATTAATTTTTTTTTTGCAGTTGTGCACAAAGCAAAGTCAACTGCTTAGAGAAACTATTTCTATAATAATGCTCTTCAGTTTTACTGGAACTTTTGAAAATGAGGTACTGTACATCTCAACAGCCTAGATTATATTTCAGGTATGAAACTCATGATTAGAAGGATCTAACTTTGGGGATTTAGTTACTTGAAGGCATCAGAATCTGTATCTGTAGTGGAGTGATTTGATAAAGGTGTTTTTGCAAAAAAAAGTATAAACAATCTTTGAGTAAGAACAAATTTGTCTCAGCAGCATTTCTGGTACTATCAAGTTTCCTCTTTCGGCCATGAAAGAGTGATCTCATGCTCTGAGATAGATAGAAAAAGATTGCCTTTGATTTTAGAAATTTTTTAGGTGAAAGTGAATTTTCCTTGTTGGTCTTTTGTTATTCATCTGTGATGAGACTGTGTTAGATAAGATGTTTTCCTGTATTGATAAGCTTTATTAGGAAATCACTTTTTGATCATTTCACTCAGTAAGTTTTAAATATTTGATATCCCAGGCATTAAGCGTAAATGAGGTTTTATTCAGGTTTTTTGGTTTTTACGCATTTCCCAGAAAATTAACTGCAAATGCAAATCAATGCACTCAGGTTTAGCGATAGGTGTATATATAGAGGTAGATGTTCTTGAAAAAATGTCTTTAACCTAAATTTGAATTTTGGGGTTTTCTAAAATGTTTTTTGAAATGTTTTTTGAAATGTGATTATTCTAATTGTTTCTTCAAAGAGAGAAGAAAAAGATGCTCTCTCCAATCCTCAAAGACACTGTCATAGAAGCACATTTGACATCTTTCAATTTTGTTTTGTAAAAATATTTTTAGAAACAACATCAAAAAAAATTTTTCTGCACTGAAAAATCATTGATTCATGTTTTTCCCTGTCTCTTACCATCCTGATAATTATTATTATACCTGCAACTCTGTTTTAAAGAATGCTTTAATTCTATCTCATCTATCACTTTAAAAATAACACATTTAAACTCACTCCAGATATCAAAATTCTTTTTTTAAATTTTAGGATTTGTTTCCAGGAAAATTGAAACGAAATAATGATAGATAGTAGTATTACTGATATATGCTGCTTCCTTCCTTTACACATTGACACTGTGTAAAATTTTACCAGATTGCCTTCTGTTTCAAATAGATTGTAAAAAGAAAAATTTTAACATTTTATATTGACTTGTTTTTAGTTTGCCCCTCTTTTCCTCAGATTTTCCTTTTTGGGACACTAGATATGGGTTCAGACAGCACCTTTTTAGCTTTTGCTAATTGGTAACACAGCAATGAAACTGAAAATGCATTTTTTTTAAATGAAAATCAGGAAGGACAGTGTAGGGCACAGCTATGAAGTATAGCGTACAGTATTACAGAACACCTGCTAGTTGCTGTTGTTTATGTGCTTGAGCAGTTGGCAGTACTTAAAACAAATATGTCACATTGAGGTTAATCAGTTTGATATCAATGAATCCCATGGTCCATGCTGTGGGCTAACAGAGACACTGGTAAAATGTAGGTGGGAATGAAGTGCTGTGGCTGCAATTGTGACCAACAGTGATCCCTACCAGTTCTACAAGAAAATAAATATGTAAACTTCCTGCTATGCACCTTTTAATAGCCTAAAAGTAATGTAGTTAGGCTGTTTTTCCTTGTCTGAGGAATATAAATTAAAAATGATGTGATGTTTTTGAAATTTTGCTTTTTCTTCCTTAATCTATTCTTCAAAAAACTGAGCTACATTAAAGGTGTTACAAGCACATCAGAGTATTCTGAGCTGCTTCACTTAGTGATCTGTTTTGAAACGTGATGCATACACAAAGGCAACAGTTTATAACCTCAGGAAAGTAACTAATTTTGAATAGAAGCTCTACTGCTAAAGAGATTTAGTAGTATCAACAGTGGTAAAGAACAGTGCTTATTGTTTCAATAAACAATGCTACCCTCTAGATACTCCACAGTATTTTTTAATCTATATTTATATATACACATTCACTTAGCAACTTTCAAATTAAAACATAGTTGATGAAGCTTGATGAATATATCACTTTTACTACAGATTGAAGTATTTTGCAATGGCTCAGTGCAGGGCTACTTGGAAGATTACATATTTTAGACATGAAATGATACCAAGTATGCTTTAATTGCACATTCTTCAATCCCAATCTTGATGTTTTCTTTTGGTTTTTGTTTCCTCCATCTACAGTGACCTGTACAGATAATATGCGACACAATAGAGCTCTTAAGATAGTTAAGAAGGGAAGGAGATAAAACCAGGCTCACTAGAGATGAGCCTAGGGGTGGCATGCTGGTGTTGGGAGTGAAATTGATAGCCCAGCTCAAGTGCATCTACACCAATGCACGCAGCATGGGCACCAAACAGGAGGAGCTGGAAGCCATTGTGCAGCAGGACAGCTATGACTTAGTCACCATCACAGAAACATTGTGGGATGACTCTCATTACTGGAGTGCTGCAATAGACAGCTATATATATCCTTTCCTTCCTCTTCAGAAGGGATAGGCATGGAAGGAGAGGCGGTGGGGTGGCTCTGTATGTTAGGGAGTGTTTTGATTGTATAGAAATCAATGATTGTGATGACCAAGTCCAGTGCTTATGGGTAAGGATGAGGGGGAAGGCAGTGAGGCAGATATCCTGCTGGGAGTCTGTTATAGACCACCCAACCAGGATGAAGAGGCAGATGAAGCATTCTATAAGCGACTGGCGGAAGTCTTGCAATCGCTGGCCCTTGTTCTTGTAGAGAACTTCAATCTACCAGACATCTGCTGGAAGTATAACACAGCAGAGAGGAAATAGTCTAGGAGGTTCCTGAAGCGTGTGGAAGAGAACTTCCTGACACAGCTGGTAAGTGAGCCCACCAGGGGAGGTGCCTTGCTTGACCTGCTGTTTACAAACAGAGAAGGACTGGTGAGAGGTGTGGTGGTTGGAGGCTGGCTTGGGCTTAGTGACCATGACATGATAGAATTCTCAATTCTGAGTGAAATAAGGAGAGGGGGTCAGCAAAACTGCTACCATGGACTTCCGGAGGGCAGACTTCAGCCTGTTCAGGTCATGGGTTGAGAGAGTCCCTTGGGAGACAATCCTGAAGGGCAAAAGGGTCCAGGAAGGCTGGACAGTCTTCAAGAAGGAAATCTTAAAGGCGCAGGAGCAGGGGGTCCCCATGTGCCGTAAGACGAGCTGGCGGGGAAGACAAGCCTGGCTGAGCAGGGAGATTTTGCTGGGACTCAGGGAAAACAGGAGAGTTTATCACCTTTAGAAGAAAGGGGAAGCAACTCAAGAAGAGTACAAGAATCTTGTTAGGTCATGGAGAGAGAAAATCAGAAAGGCAAAAGCCCAGCTAGAGCTCAATCTGGCCATGGTTGTACAGGATAACAAAAAATGTTTTTCCAAATATGTTAACAACTAAAAGAGAGGCAAGGAGAATCTCCATCCCTTATTGGTTATGGGGGGAAACATTGTCACCAAGGGTGAGGATAAGGCTGAGATACTTAATGCTTTCTTTGCCTCAGTCTTTAATAGCCAGACCAGGTATCTGCAGGGTATTCAGCCCCCTGAGCTGGAAGACAGGGATGGAGAGCACAATAAACTCCCCATAATCCAGCAGGAAACAGTTAAGGACCTGCTATGCCACCTGAATACCCACAAGTCTATGGGGCCTGATGGGATCCACCCAGGAGTACTGAGAGAGCTGGCGGAGGAGCTTGCCAAGCCACTCTCCATCATTTATCAGCAGTCCTGGTTAACAGGGGAGGTCTCGGATGACTGTAGGCTTGCCAATGTGACGTCCGTCTACAAGAAAGACTGGAAGGAGAATCCTGGGAACTACAGGCCTGTCAGCCTGACGTCCGTACTGGGGAAGATTATGGAGCAATTCATGGCTCCATATAGTGGTGAATGGCATTAAATCCAGTTGGCGGCTGGTCACAAGCGGTGTTCCCTAGGGCTCAGTTCTGGGGCTGGTCTTGTTCAGTATCTTTATAGATGATCTGGATGAGGGAATCGAGTGCTCCCTCAGTAAGTTTGCAGATGACACCAAGTTGGGTGGGAGTGTTGATCTGCTGGAGGGTAGGAGGGCTCTGCAGAGGGATCTGGACAGGCTGGATCGATGGGCAGAGGCCAACTGTATGAGGTTTAATAAGGCCAAGTGCAGGGTCCTGCACTTCGGCCACAACAACCCCATGCAATGCTACAGGCTTGGGGAGGAGTGGCTGGAGAGCTGCCCGGCGGAAAAGGACCTGGGGGTGCTGGCTGACAGCCGGCTGAATATGAGCCGGCAGTGTGCCCAGGTGGCCAAGAAGGCCAACAGTGTCCTGGCCTGTATCAGCAATAGTGTGGCCAGCAGGAGTAGGGAAGGGATTGTAACCCTGTGCTCGGCACTGGTGAGGCCGCAGATTGAATCCTGTGTTCAGTTTTGGGCCCCTCACTACAAGAAGGATGTTGAGGTGCTGGAGCGTGTCCAGAGAAGGGCAACGAAGCTGGTGAGGGGTCTGGAGCACAAGTCTTATGAGGAGCGGCTGAGGGAACTGGGGTTGTTCAGCCTGAGAAGAGGAAGCTGAGGGGAGACATTATTGCTCTCTACAACTACCTGAAAGGGGGTTGTGGTGAGGTGGGTGTTGGTCTCTTCTCCCAAGTAACTAGCGATAGGACGAGAGGAAATGGCCTCAAGTTGTGCCAGGGGAGGTTTAGACTGGATATTAGGAAAAATTTCTTTATGGAGAGAGTGGTCAGGCATTGGAACAGGCTGCCCAGGGAGGTGGTGGAGTCACCATCTCTGGAAGTATTCAAAAAACGTGTGGATGTGGCACTTCGGGACATGGTTTAGTGGGCTTGGTGGTGTTGGGTTAACAGTTGGACTTGATGATCTTAAAGGTCTTTTCCAACCTTAATGGTTCTGTGATTGTAGATCCTATAAAGTAAGACGAGTCAATATTTTTAATATCATCCTAACTCACACCTGTAACTTTTGTTTGCAATTTTGAAGCCTTGAAAATGTGCTACAGAATAGGTTATATATTATAGTCATTATTACAGGAGTTATCCATATTGTACATTGTTAGAATTATAGATTACTGTACTTTTAATTAGTGAGATGTAAAGTTTTTTACCACTTCTCATAACTTTGATTTCTGATTAAAATTAAATAATGCTAACAGTTGTTTTCTGAAATTCTTGCTGCTTTATAATCGTTTCTAAGAGCATCAAAGACTAGAATTAACCTGATATTCTTATAACTTAATTAAAATCTTGTTTTATTGCAGAATACTAAACATAACCTTCATGATCAGACTGCATATGAAACAATACATTAAACTGCAAAAAAGAATCTGCACAAATTTAAATACAAATAAAAGGTTCAAGACAGACTTAAGTTCACAGTTGAGTTTATAACTTCTTTCCTTAAGCTTATCTGTTTGCTCAAATGTATTGACATTTGATGACTTTTCCATGCTATCTTCACAAATATGTCAGTTTTAATGGGAAATATTCACAGTATCCATGGATAGCTGTACTTCTTATCCTGGACTGAGGTCAAATCAAGTAAATCCCTGTGTCCAAACATAGGCCACGGAAGTCATTAAATTTTTATATAGATTGTAAAGATATAAATACAGTTTCCTCCCCCTAGGGAGGAGAAGACTGCCTATGTGTGCACTAGTGAGTTCATACAGGTGTAGTAGCTCTAATGTAGGATGCATTGAAGCTGTTGTTGGTGCACTTAGCAGCTTGATGTGAGCACACACGGCAACTTCATGTATATCTGCTAATGTTGTGTAGCTCATACATTAGCTCTTAGGGGGCTGTTTTGTTTATAAACAATATTATGTTTTGTTAATAAAAAATTCATATCTTATGCTAGTAGAAGACGCCAATTTTCAACAAACCCAGATTACTGGAAGTAATAATGCTGTCTGAGAGCTATAAAAAACAACTCTTGAATGACTGAAAGTGAGGAATTTGGTATTCTTTTAAAAATATATTTGCTTTTATGCACGTTATTAATATTTCTTGTTTTTTACCTATCAGTTGGGGGTTTTTTCTTTTTTTTTTTTAAATGGTCTGGAAATGTTCTATAGGTAAGTAAATACCAGCAATGCCATGTCTTCAGAACAGGTAGAGAACAAGGTAAAACTTACAACCAAATTGTATTTAATGAATTTTATGTTAAATAATAACTTCCAGTAAAGATTTTTTCCTTTTAACTACATTCAGTTCCTGAATATTTGAGAACACCTATAGTGACCATTTAGCAGTGTCCAAGTTAGCCCATATTGAGCATCTGGCACTTCTTTATAAATAAAGTTTTTGGTATATTAGTTTTTGGATTGAATCTTATGGGGATTAGATGTTCTAAACTTCTTAAAGCTTCCCGTTCTACTTCTTTCAAGGAAAATTTAGGGGAAGAGAGGGTGATGCTTTGATATCTGTTTCTTTTTTTCTTTTTTTTTTTACTATGTTCCTGCAGCCATCTGTTCCTTTTAATTTAGTTTTATGCCAGAAAGTTCCTACTCAGGGTGAAACTAGCTTTATGCAAAACACTCTGCTTCTTGCGTCTTCATAAAAAGGTGTTGGATTTTTGCACAGGGATAACACTCCTTTGTGCAACACTCTCAAACAGAAAAAAAATGTTAAATTTAACTGGTGGCTTTCTTGTGACCTTTTTTATTGGTAGGTTTGGGGTTTTTTTAAAACATGGTTTGTAATATACTGATATTTAATAAGTGGCAGTTGATGTTGCAAGGAGCTCAAAGGCTTTTTGTTCTTTGTTCTCTGATACAGGTTTTCATGGATGAGGCTACTGTTTGTCAGTACTGCTTGCTTTAACATTTCCTATCTTACTTTTTTCTGTGGTGTAGTTTAAGTGGATCTTTAGACACTTCAGCAGGATGCAGCCTGAATGCTTTGGTTTATAGAAATTAGTTTTTTCTATCTTTTTTTTGTGTCATTTTATGTTTACCTGTTTCAACATACATTTCACAGAGGACAATAGTTACAATCAAAAAAGTATGCTAATTTAACAAGCAATCACTGGAAGCCAAAAATGTGGCATAAAGGTAGCTAAATACTTCTTGGAGAGCAAATGGTATAATTTTTCATAACATTTGATAATGATTAATCATGCTTTACTTCAGAAAATAATTAAATGACCATATGTGACATGATGTTCTACATGTCCTATATGTATCAGCTTTATAATCAAACAGAAACCACATTATACTAGAAACTCTTGTAATGCAATTGCTAGTTGAACGTTACCATTTTCCATTTGTTACCAACTTGTAGTATTTAGATTTGTATTTTAATGAGCATTTGTAAGGGCTTAGTGGCAGTCTTGCTACCATTCAAACAGATCAGACAGTACTTTAAACCCAAAGGGATTGAAGCTGCTACCACCTTGCTTTTGTTGTGAGGGTTGCTCCTTCCTTCCCACACATCCTGGCAGAGAAACTCACTGACTGTGCGTTATATCCTTGGAGGTAATAGGTTTTCTTCAGCTTCATCTCTTGATAATTGCTGTGGAGTCCCAAGATCACAAGAGTAGGAAATGCTCAATGGGAGAAAGGGAGATGAACAATACATGTTGTAGAAAGACTATGGTCCCTTTTGTTTTTATCTGGAGAGATAAAATTCTCCTGATTTCTGAGAGCTGGGCTACAGGGTAAGGAAAGTCCCAGAGATTTCATTAAGCTATTGCTTTTACTGTGTTATTCAGTGTGTTTAGTAGAAGTCTGATTTGAACAGAGAGGAAGGAATTTCATAGAGAGGAATATCAGCTTCTAACACTAACTAAATTGTATCAGACAGGTTCTGAAAAGTAATTCTCCTAAAGTAAGCCTCTTAAAGGACCATTTACCCTCTGACACTTTATTTGAATTTGATTTCTTTAATCTTAAATGACAATTTCTGAATCTTCTTGTCTCACCAATCCCAACATTTATTTCTCTGCTTATGTTTTCCTTTGAGGTGGCAAGTATTTGGGGAAAAGGAATAGCAAGGCAGCTTGTCTGTGGATGTTTCAAGTCATTTTCCTTGCAAGCAGGTGAAAACTTGAAGATTGACTTTCAGCATGGGTGATTATTTGCAGCATGCTGCAAGTATACCAAAGCAGAAAATATTTCATTATAGGTGCAGCCAAAATCTCAGTCAAGAGGTGCATTTCAAAGAATAAATAACAATCAAGTGACAAGGTATTAAAAAAAAAAAAAAAAAAAAAAGGGAAAAGTTTACAGCAGAAAGGTGGAATAAAATTATTGGAACCAGATGGGGGGAGCTCTCTTTCAGTACAACATTATCAAATTGAAATTTAAAGGCTTTCTAACTCTTTGGAAGACTTCAATTAAAAAGTTTTGGTATATTTTTTTTTAATGTATTTTTCATTCTGTCTGGATTTTGATTCTTTATTTAACTCTACTGTGTATTTTCTCCAGACAGCTTAGTAGCTCAACCTCATTTACTATTAAGAAAATTTTAAAAATGGCCAAAGGGCAGCAAAAGAATATCCATCTTTAAAATGAAATCTTACACATTTTTTTCCTGAAGTCTTTTTGTTCTATTATCTGTCCAGGGGATCTTTAGTTTGTAACTAATAGAAAAAAAACTATTTAGGCTTCAAAATTAAGTCTAAGTGATTTTTAAAGTATTATTTTCTTCAAAAGCAGGTTGACAATAATACTATCAAATTTTTTTCCTAGCAGAAGTATATTATAGAACTTGTGCTGAGCAGAATAGACATTAATAGCATTAGAGAGTGTCTGGGCAGGAGAGCTACCTCACCGCCTGCAATATCCAAACTAAAATCAAGACTATTGAGAGTGAGAAGGTGTGTACCATGGCTGCTTCTTAATGGTGGATTGAGGTCCCTGTGTGCATTGCCTTGTCACCCAGTAACACTCTCCTTTTGGAACATTACCCTTTGTTGCCAATAGGAGCTGTGTATCCTTTTATTACATTACTAAGGTAGATAAGGCAATTCAGTAGCTGGTAGAAGCTGCCTGTTTCAGGTCTGATCTCTGCCACCAGAAGTATGGGAAAGTCCTCCACTTTTCACATTTTTTAAGTACTAGACTTTCTTTTTAACACTAGTTGCCTTTACAAGCAGTATCTCCTGTTGCATTATTGTCCTTAGGATATTTTAAAACATATATTTTATTGTTATATTTCTTGTCCAAAATTGTAAAAGGTACATTTTTTTACAATTATGGCAGATGTCCTTTTTTAGAGAAGATGAATGTAAGGCATAGGTGGACAAGAACTTAAAACTACTTATAAATAGACCATGAACTAGATCTAAATAAATGTTTTGGTTTTTTTTTTATTTAAAGAATTTGGGCATGGCTTGTAAATTATCAAAAACGTGCTTGGATGTGATATCATTCCTTGTGGAGTGAGTTTTGGCTCTGAGTGGGAAGAGGCTTTTCAATCACCTCTGGTAGTTCTACTAATGCCTTTGCCATCTGAAGACTTCTGTCAAAAAAGATTCATTTGTACTGATGTATTCTATTTCCTTACCTACTCAGATTAAACAGCCTGTTCTTAATTAGTAGTAAGATTTGGTTCCTAGCCACTCCAGGTTTGTCCTCACTGCACTCAAGGAGCTTAACAAAATAGTGAGATCTCAACTGTTGGAGTAAAACTAACCTGTTTCTTTTTTTTTACTGCATTACAATTACATTCAAGCCTGGGACCACTGGGTGGGACTGTACAAATGCCAAGGACTTCTGTCTACAAGAGTTTATAATCTAAGCATGAACTGAGAGACAACAGATGGATACATACCAAGAAGGAGGAGTAGTATGAGGGAACAATGAGATGTTAGAAGGTAATCATTCAGCAAAGGAGCAACTGGCTTTTGAAGGCCAAGAAAGCAAAAAATTTAAAATAGGGCAATGAAGTAGATTTGCTGATACTTTCTAGGATGTTTTGTGTGCAGAAGGGCACCATAGAACACTCTGAAATCTTCATGCAAGTAAAGGAGTGGACAACAGAAACAAGTTACAGTTGGATGATTACAAATGAAAGATGGCAACAGACAAGGGTAGATTATGAAACGCTGAAAAAAATTAGAAGAAAAGAAGACAATGCAGATTTTTGGCCTATATTGTGATAGCTTCAAATCCGTTTAACTTTTAAAGAAATATGTTGTGGAACATTAGGGTTAAAGCATCCATTCTACAGTATCTTATAGTTTATCAGAAAAATTGCATGTTAATCTGGCGTAGTATTTTCTGTTATCTTTAAGTTGTGGTAACTACAGAATCCAAATGATTTAAAGATCCAAGCCTTCTGAGAATACATCTGATTCTTTCCTTCTGCGTGTCAGGTTATTGAAAATTTCACTCTGAATGGCTACTGCCATGCTTAATTAGCAAGCAGATCATAAGAGAAACTGCTTCTTCACCAACTGTGACCAGCAGGTATTGACAAGAAAGCCATGTAAACTCTACAAATGACTGCTGGTGTGCTTAAAACAGCAGAAAAATATGTTCACTTCAATGTCCCCAGGGCATTTAGCTTTGTATATCAGACAGCAGTTTTTATGGAAAATGTGAGCACAGGGCTTGTGAACCTGCAAAAATCTATAGATTATGTTCCAGCTGTTTGAAAAAGCCCACACACTTATTGGTAGAGTATTGTCAATATTTAACTCAACGAGTTCAAAACTTTCTTCTAGGGGATACAAAAACAAAAAAGAGAATGTTCATTTTTCCACTCTTCAAAATAGTTTTTGATCTATTTTTGGTACCTTTTTCTTCCAGGTATCAGGACTAAAGCTGTAAAGCAGTCCTTTTCCCGTAACAGCAAGATCCTTCTCTCTCTACCACCATGAAAATTTTAATTTGTCTAGTAAAATCATTCTCATAAAGCAGGAAAAAAAAAAAAGAAAAAAATTAGAAGCCTTAATTAAGCTGTATTAAATTCTGGAAAGAATTGATGTCTTTGCAAATAAAATCCTGCTGTTTGTTATGCTGCTAATAGAGAATTAATTCTGCATCCTAATTCCAAGCAATGAACTATTATATTGACCCTTCAGTGCAAGTCAGGATGCAGACAAGTTTCAAGAGCTGTCTGGCTTGACCATAGAATCTTCATTTGTGAAGGTGCTAATTTGTTTATCAGTAGATCATTTGGCTTCAATGGACCTAGGCCCCCTGGGAAGACTTTGCATTATAGATTTGTATTAAACCACAGCCCACCATGGCAGGGGTGGGTGTGGGAGGGGGGTGTGTGTGTGTGTGTGTGTGTATAAAATATATATGTGTGTGTGTGTACATGAAACTATCTTCAACTTTCTGTATAAAAGTAATATGAAAGTAAGATACATAAATGTATTTAGCACACAAATTACACACTGTTGAAGAATGCAGTGTATTTGTACATCAATTAATTGTTAAGTCCTCTGTAACTTACTAATATAAGAGCACTTATGATAAGTTATGCAGAATTTCTTTCTTTATAAAATTTAAAACCAACATATATTTTGTAGGCCTAGTCACAGAGATATGTGTGCATTGTTACTATCTGTATGAATTCAAGAGTAACATATTATGCATTGAAACTGGCAAAGAATTAATCTTGCAGACCAGTGTCAGTAAGGAGCGTTTGCTACATTGAATTATTAGTAGGTGCAATTTGTAACAGTATTTTTGTAGATTGCCTAAGGAAGCTGTGGAATTTCCGTCACTGGAATTTTTTTACGATTAGGTTATACAAACATCTGTCAAGAATGGTTTCAATATAGTTGATCCTGCCTTGGGGCAGAGAGGCAGACTAGGTGACTTCCTGAGCTCCTTTCCACCCTGGTTTTCTGTGATTCTGCGGCATTCTGATGCCACATATTGTAGATATGTATATAAAAGTTACTCAGTTATAAAAGTTTATTTGTGCTGGTTTATCCCACTCCTGTTTCTTAAGCTTAGGGGATTCATGTGTGTAAGTAGAAAGGAAAGGAGAATGGTTCCTAATTAATTATGGAAACTTGAAGTACCATTTCACTAGGTGCTGCATTGGAAGATCTACCTTGAGACTGAAAGAGAACAGAATGCAAGGAAGAGGTAAAAGTGAAGCAGCATAGATCAAGACTTGAAAGTTTGCTACATTAACCTTTCCTACTGAAATATTTTTTAAATAGAATGCATTTGTAAAGACAGGACAAAGTATTCTCATGACAAGTTTGTGAGGAGTCAAGACTGGCATTGCCTGAGAGGGGGGTCAAATGTTAGAACTAACAGTGGAGTCATGAGTTTAGTGTGAAGTCCCAACCATGCAGGATGCCGAGTATTCACAATTCGTATTAAGTTCAGCATAATCTTTCGGAGTATAAAAGTTGCAATGACAAGTACTACTTTACAGAGTGAATTGTCTTGTGCCACAGATTTTCCATTTGTGCATTCATAATTGTGGATGAAAGAACTAGGATTCAAAAGGTAGACTGCTGCAGGGAAATAACATTTATTGAAGAACATTGCTTCTGTTTCTTCCAGACAATGATGGTATGTTTGACAGAGTTTACTAATTGGTCTTTACTAGTTGATGATACAAATAACATGCTTGTTCAGACTGTTCTTCTGTGAAGTTCATAAAAATGTATGTTTGCAACCTTGTCCTGTTGATGGAATGAGTGGTGCATTTACCGTTAGGACTCTTCAAAACTATAGATGGCAGTAGATGGCAGCAGCAATGTTTATGCCTATGCAGTTGTGTCTGCAATTTATTATCAACTTCCCAAGCTCAAAAACTGAAAACCCAAGGGAGGTGGTAATTAAACTGGAGTTGAAAAAGCATACTGTTATGTAAAATGTTTCTCTTTTGAGGAAAGGATGGAAAAGCTGGGGTATAAGGAGGAGAAAACACAAGCATTATTCCTGAAGTGGTGTGGTCTAATAATGGAAAATTATTTCTCAATCAGACAAATCGGGTACTTGACTGTTCTCCCAGAGTTTAGATTAGTGTCCTAACAGAAGCCTATCAAACATGTTTTAATGAAATACCAATTTTGTTAAACATTGAAATGTCTCAGGTTTGGGTTTTTTTGCAGAAGGATCATCAATTTGAAAACTTGGGAATTTATGTGGCTTTGCAGCAGTGATCTCCAGTACATGTTGTAACTACAATTAACATGACTTAGTAGGTATGAGAAACACAGTGTGGCTTCGTTCATCCAAAGTAGGCTAAACTTGCTAGAATTAACTGAAATTAAACCTCTTATGAAAGTACAGCAGTAGCTTCACTGGTAGAACAAAATTCTGGTATTTTGACTTTTGTAGTGTGCCTTAACCATAAGTCATCTTTCAAGCCTCGTAAAAATTTGTATCTATGCCTATGCATGTCAGTGTTTGTTGGGTTTTGGTCAATTGAAGTCATCTATTATTTTGGGTAATGAGATCCCCGGTGAATATTACTGCATTCTGATTTTTTAAGTAAATATTATTTGATACTATTATTTAATATTTCTGTCATTAAAAAACATGTCTACTGTTAAACATTAGTTGTTGAAAATGCTCTTTAAATACTACTGTATAACAATGGACTGAAAGTATTTAGGTTTTTGCAACTGACCCATTTTTAGAAATTTTTGCAACATTTACAGGTTCAGAATACAAGCAACTACTCCATTTGTAGAATGGTCATTAAAAATGAAGTAGCAATTCAGTATAGGAATAGATAAGACATCAGTGAAAGTACCTGCAGCATGGGACTAAAGCATTTCCTTTTATTTGTTATACATGCCATTTTCCATCAGTAAGGTTAAAATATGGTTACATGCAGGTAACATAAGCTGTTTCTTACCTCAGATATCTACATGCATGATTAACTTTCTTATTCCAAGTAGATGTGTTAAAATAGTAAGTGCTGATAGTGGTAAGCATGTAAGCAAATATTAACTTTCGAAGAAAATAATATGACAGTATATTTTCTGTTGCCTTGAAAAATATTTAACATACATTTTTAAAAGTACTTATTAATTTTATATGCCTCTCTTCTTAGCTGTTTGGCATAGTCATTATCAGGTGATATGTACCTGGCTGTCTTGTTAAAATGGGCTGTATTTGTGGATGTCTTGCATTTGTGAAAACTTGTACCTTGATATTAAAGACTGTCTCTTTAAAATGGAAACATTAAAATATACTGGAAGTTTCTGAAAAAGTTGCCCTATGTTTCCTTCTCTATGGAGTCATGAAGTGTTGTTGTGTATATATTTCTGAATCTAATTTTTATAGGACATGACTACTTTGAGCCTTTTTGGTTCTGGCTGCTCATTTGTCACAGTTAATCAAGTATTTAAGAATGTGTGAGCAATTCCAATGGATTTTGAAAGTGAGCTATTAACATGAGTCTAAAGGTTTATACTTGTTGAAGTGAAGTCCAAGTGCCAGACACAACAATTTATTTAAAATATTCCAGGACTTGATTTGGAAGATATAACAACTGAAGATGTTGCTGAAATTGCAGAATGATATAGAAATAATTATATACATATTTTGCTTGGTTGTCTTTATTTTGTTATCAAAGGTTTCAGCCCCTAATGTAAGTATGCACTTTTAGACTTAAATATTGCTTTTTTGCCTCAAGGAATTCTAATGTGTGCTTCAAGAACATGGCTAAAAGAACTTTATTGGGTGTTTCTCTTCAGTCATGTCTTGAATACAGAGAAAAAGTGAAAATGTAGTTCTAAAAGTTGTTGAGATACTGACAACTGATCTTCAAGAAATAAATTGTGGATTACCAAATGGTCTTTCATGGATTGTGCTTCAAATGTGTATTACGTTAGAGACTTCTTATGTTCTTATGCTGAAAAGGGTTACAGCTGTACACATTTAAAATGTTGTATGTCAACAGGTAAGCACTCTCTCTGTTTTTAAAGTCAGTATTATGGTCATGCTTTTTAAAACACTGTGGAACCCTAAATACATTGCAATACTCTTGTCAAAGGCATAAACTGCTAACATTTTAATAGCATCAAAAACTATTTTCTTCTCTTCTAGCAAAGGAGAAACAGAGTCAGTGACTTTTATTACTTCTTTACTTTCTGAAGAACCTTGAATCTGTATGCATTAATTTACTTAAATTTTATACGTGACCATTTTAAGCAAACTTTTACTATGACCAGTACACTGAACAGCTTATTTCACTAATTTCAGTTGTTGTAGTTCTTGATGATAATAATAATAATAATAATAATACATATTTTATTTGGAACATTCAGTGAAGTTTGTTAGTGACGCAAAGTACCAATGTACTACAAATTAGATTAAAAAAAAGAAGTTGCATTGCATAGAAAAAAATAAGAGCTTTATTAAAGAAATAGTAAAGTCTTAGTTATAGCAAACAGGCTTCAGGGGTTTTGGGGAGGAATGGTTCAGTGTGGGTGTAATTTCATTTGCAATGTAAAGAAGAATCAGTTCACACAAATTTGGTTTGGACAGTTTTTGTTAAAATGGGAAGAAATCCTTGGAGGCTTCCATTTCAAGATGGAAATGGCAGTAAAGTTGAGCAGGTTTAAGAATAGTCAAAGTTGGATTAAATGTTTTCTTTCTTCAGAATTGCAAAAGGACTGTGAGAAAATTAGAAGGTTCACTGGGCATCAGATCCCAAAGAGACAGTTAAAGACTTTTTATGTTTAAAATGGAGTTTCCGTGATGTCATATCTTTGAAGTAGCTTCTGGGTAGACAGATCTTGGAACAGCTCCTGCTCTACAAGACTACCACCAAGAAATAATTGTTCAACTTTTCTCTTTGTAGGACATACATATGTTCTAAAGTCGAACAGTATGGATTTTGTTGCATGGGCAGTATATTGTATGGGCAGATACAACAAGCACTTTGTTAGGTTTTTCACCAGTGTTGGGGGTATATACTTCCCTCATGTAGGTGTGCTCTACCCTTCAGTTGAGTTCTTGTGCTATATATTAACTAAGTCTCTGAAGCATGCTTTCTTCCTGTCTTGGTTCTTCTGTAAAACAGAACTCTTTTGCACAGTAATGTACTTTTTTCTACAAACTGCTAATAACCTGTAAATACGTGCGTATTACTTTTACACAGGTAGTTAAGGGAATGTGGGGATGCCGCTATCTATGCAATCATTTAAAGAAATGCTAAAACCATAAGTGCAGCAGTTTATTTAGGTAGAATACCTATAATTACCTAAAAATAATCTTAAAATCTCAAACAGCTGGTTAGCAGAAATAAGGCTAAATTGCCTTTTGTCATTTGTTTGTTTGTTTTGTTTAATGATATAAGTACACCTCAGACTATTAGTCCTCTTGCTCTCTTTTAGTTCTTCTGTTGTGCTTGGTAGTACTTGTTTCATGCATATTGTTGTGGGCTTTGTAAAGCTTTAAATATGATACAGCCGCAAAGCTGTCAGTCTAAAATATTACCGTAATGCTATACATGATGGAGACAACCAATGGAAGTAGAAATAGAGGGAAAAAAGTTTAAAAAATAAATTCAGAATACAATTCAGACATCTTATTTGTGTCTTAATAATACCTCTAAATAGCAACACATCAGTCAGCATTTGGAATGCAAAACACAGAATTTCATATATTATTCTTCCAGATTTTCCAACAACACGGTGTGTGGGCATCCTGTGTGCAGCAAATTTAGATATAGATATGAATTATTGCTCATGCTCTGATAATTGTTTTCTTCATGCACAGCAGAGGAAGCTGTTCATTCAGGATTTTGCAGACAACAGTGGACAGGTCTGTAAATGTTTATATGCAAGTGCCAGTCCTATAGAGGAAATAGAAATGGTGCCTGTATTTCATACTGCACATTAGTAGCATCATATTTGCAATTTTTCATAATGCTACAATTATCAGCCGTTAGAGGAAACTGTTTTATGTGGATCATCTAGCTCAAGTACAGTGTTTCTCCATAATAACCTATTTCAACTATATCTAAGAATGGTTTAAAAATGAAATAGGGGAAAATATGGTTATAACCTCTTAAAAGGCTTGAAAGCTCTGTTAGTTGTAGAAAGGGTTTCCCTCTCTTGGGTTCACTTTCTGGAGTCTGTAGGGCAGGGCTGTTAGTGGTTACAAACACTTAAGCCACCAGCTCCTCTTTGGTCCTGGTGGTATTGAAACATGTCTCATCCCTTTCGGTCCTTTTTGGCTTCTTCAGCACCCTCATGACTTTCATGCTCCCTCGCACTGCACATTTTTCATTGCAGTGCACCCGAGTGTGGCTGTTGCCGCACAGCCTGGGTGCCAGGTGGGGAGAACTGAGCCCATGGGGGGGTGTTCCTGCTGCTCCTGGCAGCTGCTGTGCGGAACAGTGGGGCAGGTTTGGGGTAAAAAAGCTGTGGGAAGGTGCAGCAGGCTGTGTGTGATGGGTAACTCGGAGAGTTTTGGCAACCAGGTTTGAAAAAAGATGGTGTGTGTGTTTATAAACAGAAATTAATAGAAGCTCTGCAGATTGGCCAAATTTGAGGGAAGTTTTCACAGGCTGAGTAAAATGCTGACAATTCTTTGTCATATTACAAAGCCCCGTTTAACAAAACAACACTAAAGCTTCTCAAAGAGCCAGTTCCTGTATATTTTTTTATAACCTGAACAATGTGATTTTCCCCAGATTCATTCTTGGAAGCAGCTCAGCTCAGTAAGTTACTATTTAAAAAAAAAAAAAAAATCACCTTGTGCAGGCACCCAAGCACAGAGAATTTCAGCTGACAGTTTTTTTGGCCAATTTGCTAATAAATGGTGTTGAGAGGCATTGGTGCTAAGTCATTCTAACAGTAATTAAAGTGACAAAGATAGGTGGGATTTGGGGGTGGGGGCTGAAAAAGAAGGAGGGAGGAATAAAGTGCGAGAGCAAAATGAGAAAGGTAAAGCCATGAAGGTAAATGCTGAGAGTGCAGAGCAAGTTAAACAGGAGAGATAAAGGTCATGGAGAGCATACAATAGTTGGATTAAGGTAGATGATAGGTGTCATTTTACTGTAAATGGGTGTCTGCTTAAGTGTTTTGGAATGAGCAGTGCATAGAGTCATAGCTCGATTTAAGAGAAGTTGCATAGTCTTGTTGAAACCAGGACAGGCAGTAATAAAATATCAAGAGTGAAGACATTATGGGATTATTACCATTATTTAACCCATTCTTATCAACTGTTCCAAAGCTACTGAGTTCAGTGTAAATAATTCTTACTGACACATGGGGTTTGTATGATATATTTACTGTAGAGGAACTTTAAGCAAAAACATCATCAAATCTCAACAACTGAAATGCAGAATGCTTTCATCTAGACCACTTCCAAAGCAGTGTATTGGCATCTTGAACCATCTGCTTGTTTTTGGTCTTGGGCCCGAAGTACCAATTTAAAATCCTTTAGAATGCAAAAAGGTTCCATTGAATTATTCTAATTCATTTGACTATATCTTAAATGGATTTATTGAGTACTTTTGATACAACTTGGGTGTGTGTTTAGTCTGTTCTAAAATTCAGATTTTGCCTAAACCTTCTTACAAGGAGGCACCAACCAATCAGTATGTAAGAAATGAAGACACGCCTGTTATTCCATTATTTGAGGATAATAGAGATCTAAAAACCACAAGTAGAACATAAAACCACAATAAGGTAGACTAAAAAAAGAGATTACAAAACAATTTGTTAAAGACGTAAGACTAGTATTATTTCAAATGCGCCAGGAACAGGAAGCCTTGTCTTTGTACAGCAAAATTTGCAGGTGATATGCAGGAGAAATGAAAGCCAACTGCAAAGTACCTCAGTGATACTGAATGATAAAATGACACATGAAATTCATTGTAAATACATGTAAAGTAGTTCTCAAAGGGGCGGGGGGAAGCCTTTTTGTGCCCAAGAATGGAATTCAAACTGACAATTACTGTTGAAGAACTGCACTGTGAGATTATATATTCACAGAGATGTGTATTTACTATGAAAACAGTAGCAGTCAAAAAAGAGGCAATTTAGTATTAGAAATTTTTAGAAAGAAATAGAATGAAGTAGACAACATCATGGTTGTAAGCAGTGTCACAGTGGTGCACCTGCACCTTGGCAAGGTAAAGAGAAGAATGAGTAAGATGAGTAAAGGATGATTAAATCTTTCAAACAAGGAACAAGTGGAAATACGAGCTTTCAGTCTGGGGAGAAAAAAATTGAAGGAGGCTATGACAAGTTTATAAACTCATGAGAGGCCTGTAAGTAGATTATGAGTGATTGTTCACTGACTCTTCTACTGCAAGGACATTGGGCATGAGATGAAACTAGTAGGTGGTATGTTTAAGTTAAACCAAAGGAAGTATTTTTTCATATTTCATATAGTTATGCCATGGAACTCCTTGCCTCAAGCTGAGTTTACACTGATTCAAAAAGTAGTAAGACTGGTTACTAATATATTATCCATTAAGAACTATAAAGCTGATAACTGTCTTAGAGAGCCACTGAAACTCAGACTCGCTGGAGGCTGGAAAAGTATGCTTGGAAAAACCACAGTGTGTTTGCCTTGATTTTGTACACTCCCTTAACGTGTGCACGATGGGACACTGCTAGAGAGGGGATACAGGACAAGTGAAGTGCTTGGTCCAACCAAGTATAGCCTTTCTCAGATTAATCTTAACAAATGTTTCAGTTAAAACTGCTGCCAAAATGCAAGCATGCTTCAATTTGCATGTAGCTTCAGAGATGAAGAGCTGGCTTTGTTTCTTTTGTGTGTTTGCTTTAATTTGACTTAATCTGAAATTAACATCTCCATTGAGATGAATGGGATAGCATTTCTAGATCTTTGTTGTTATTATTACATGAAAGTATGTTACTTTCATGGCTAATTATATTTTAATTTACTCACTGCATATATTCATATCTTTTTTTTTCCCTGCATTTAATCACATATCAATTGTTGCCTTGCATACTTTCTTTTTAACACATGATGAATGAGAGTTCTGCTCTAGAGTTCAGTGTTTATTGGCAGAAAGCAACATTGGAATACACAATTTTTAAGCATAAGAAAAACAATATGTAATATCTTCTATTAATGATCTGGATGACGGAGGAGACATAGGTGACAATAAGTGAGGAAGGTTGCAAGCACACTGGAGCACAGGACTGGGTGTCAAAATGTTGTTGCTATATTCAATGAACGGTTTGAATAAAATGGGCTGCAGTTTAATACGGACAAGTACAAGTAGAAATAAACAGAAATGTTTAACTGTACAAATCCCAGGTGTGGAGTTATTGACTAGCTAAGAGTGCTGCACCGAAGAATTTCATGTGATTTGATGGATTAGAAACCGCCCAAGAATTAACGTCATCCAGGCAAAAAAGCAGGAAGAATATAAGGATGATTTACACAGGCCGTAGTCTGGAAGCCAGTTCGGGTGGTTGGTTCTTCTCAGTGTTAGTGAGGTCTTATCTGAGGAAAGAGGCCTAGGATTTGGTGTCATGGTGGAGGTGGATGTGAAGCAACAGAAAGAGTCTAGAGATCAATGAGAATGGTCAGAAGTCTAGAAAGCATGACTCACAAGCAGAAATTAAATGCACTGTGACTGTTATCATGTACTCTCTTAGGTTTTTCTTCATACAGTATAACATCTTCAAATTCATTAAATGCTGTTACAAGATAGTTGTTTAGGATTCATCACTTAATCATGTTACTTTGTGCCCTAGCATCTATAATATGTAGAAGGACCTGAGTTCCTAACTTTCTCTGTTAGCTTGCTGCTTATTTTATATTGACAGCCTCTTCTCTGGCATGTGACTCTAGTTTGTCATGCTGGTGCCCTCTTTCTTGTCTTCTGTAAGTCATCCAACTTTGCTTATACTTTCAATATCAATGTCATACTGTATGCTCTAATTGTACATAGCTCCTGGTCTTCACTAAAGTTAGTGAAACACAAAAAGTTGTGCTTTGAGCTATGACAGTGGAAACTGTGGTCATTTAGTCAGAAATTGAGATTTTTCTCTGCCCTTCTTTCCACAGAACTCATTAAAGAAAACAAATACATCCAAACTTATTAAAATTTTTTAGTCTTTATTTATATGAAATTTCTTTGGAAAACTTATTAAAATAAGTTGTTACATATTTTATATGCTCTGCCTCCTAGTTCTTATGATCCCAGAAGTGCAGATTTCTCAAATTGAATTCTCTTTCCCCTTGAGATCTTGTAAAATCAATTTTTATAGTAGATTGCTTATTTAAGATACTAAATACTGTATTTTGAAATACAGTATTAATACAGCTTAGAATGTCCTTTTTATTTGTTGGCCGTTCTTTCTTTCTTTTTTATTTGCGTTACATAGGTCTTCAGTAATATTTAGTGGCAATGACACTCCTAGATTAATTGTGCATTGTTCTGAGCATATAACTTTTGTCAGTTTTAATTTTATTGCTTTTTTGTTTCACTGAAATGTGTTTTTCCTGAAATTCAAGGGGATGAGCAAAGGTTATCCCAGTTCATTTATCTAATGTAGCAGTCAAAGTATAAATTCCTGAGAAAGAAAAATACACACATCTTTTGACTATCTCCTTATATGAACAAATTATTAATGCTTGCAATCTTTTGTTGACAGCCACCTCTGAACTCCCTCTCTCTTTTGAGAGAGATTGACCAGAATGAAATGCACTGTTCCTAGTCACTCTGAACCATTAGTTTACCAAAATACATTAAAATGGTACTGGCATTTTCTCTCACTTCTTTTGCATACTAATAGTGTGCTTGCCTTTGTCCACAACTGTGCATCAAGCTGAAGTTTTCATTGAGATTTTTGAGTGTTTCACAAAGAATCCTAAGGGTAGGGCTTTCCAGGAAGCCTGAGGGATCTAGGTGTCCATGTCTCATTTTAAATTCAAATTTCAAATGAAGTAGTAACTGACGCTCCCTTAGGCTCCTTTGAAACTCTCAGCTTGTATCTTTTTCTGAAGAGACACATGGTGCTGGATTTCCTGCTGATTTCCTGCACATTCCCACACTTTGGTTTCTGAGCTTTTTTTTAATCCACATTATTGAATCTTTGCTTTTTACCCAGAAACTAATAGTGAAGTACATCAAAAGGTCAAGTAAACTATGTCAACATGTTTTTTTCCCTGTGCTATTTAGCTTGCATGGTTAATGGAATCTAAAAACTGTGTAAAAATTTTGCTCAGCAAAAAGGGATGTGTGTTTGATTATATGGGAGGGGGTGTAGTCTAAATAAATCGATTTAATTTTAGCATATCATGGTTTCCTTCCATTTTCCTACTTTTTTCAATGTAATTTCTCCCAATTTATATCAATGACCATGACCTTTTTTTAGTATTATTCATAGCTTTAAAACTGTTATCTTTCAACATGGGGGCTGATATTGCTTGACAGTTTGTCAACCCTGTAATTTAAAATCCCTCCAGAACAATGGTGATTTAACATTTCCTTTATTGCTCAGCTGTAGCAACACAACTCACCATTACAATCTTAAGGAATCCATTTTATGGTTGCCTCTGTCTTTCTATCCCCTGGACATGCGGAAATTGAACTCAGATTCATTCAGTCTTCACTCCAATCAGCCACGCTACCATCCTTACCACTTTTGCCTTCCTACATTCTTGCACTACAGTAGAATCTGAATTTTTCTAAGATTAGATATGTTGTAACAAATCTAAGTTCTTCTTTGCTTGACCGGCTGTTCATGTTTCCAGTGTATACACAATTATCAGTTTGCAATAAACTTTTATAATCTACATTTATCAGCAACAATTGCATTGCTTGTGAACCCAAGTAATTTAAATTCTTGAATCGGACTACATTATTTTCTATTACTGCCTGTTCTTTATTTCTCTGTGTGCTATATATGTGTGTGTATTTGCACAAATATAGAACCTAACTCACCATTAAAATAATTAATACCATGGTTTTGCCTACAGAAGCTTAATTTTTTGCCTTTCGTAACTTCCGTTGCTTTCTCCAGTCCTTTCCTCTTTCAATACCAGCTATGTGCTGCTTTCAGTGTAAGTTGGTTACATGTTATAATTTAAAATACTTCACACTCAATTTCTCTTGCATACTTAAGAACACAGCAGTTCCATAATGTTTTATGAAATAGGTTGGACTTCATGATTTACTTCTCCTCCTACTTTTAAATTTGGCCGAAATTTCAGTTCTGAAACATTCTCAGACTATGAATGACAATTACATTAGTAATTTTTTTTAAAATGTCAGGGGAAATAATAGCTTCATTTTATGATTGTTTGTGATGTGCTACTCTCTAATTTACACAACTTTGGTAAGCTCCATAGTATAGTAATTGAGACTCTTTCACATTCAATAATTGAACCTCTTATTTCTCACACACTGACAATTCAATGTTGCTTGATTGTAACATCTTGATTCTGATCTCAAAAATTTGCTCTGAACTGTTTGTTATCTATAAACTCCGAGTTAGTGACTTTTTCTTTTGATTATAATTTCCTTGAAGGCATCAGTAGGTGTGACAGCTTTCCAAGTACATCCATGTCAAACTTTCCTCCCTGGGCAGAAAGGTTCTGGAAGAAATTTAACCTACTCTTAATGTTCTTTTTGCTTGAAATGTGTTTAAATTGGTAGATGCCATAAAGTAAGTGTAAAAGTGGGACATGAGTGTAAAAATATTTTAGCTAAGAAACATCAAACTACAAATCTGAGATGAAAATTCAGCATTAAAAATGTGAAATAATGTATACAATTCATAGTTTCTAAAAGAAATACTGTCCTCCCTCGAGAGCAAAAGCTATTACCATTGCTTTAAAACAGAGCTAGCATCAATAACTGGTAGCTTACACTGCTTACTTACATTACGTTTTTTAGCATGCTATAAACAGAAATAACTATTCTGTATTTTACAGTTACAAATTAAATTTAAAATCTAAATTTATTTTCCCCTGTGGAGAATGGGATGTGGGCACATATTTAAGGTAAGAGGACTGATCATTCATAATCAGAATGCAGACAAAATCCTTTATGGCCACAAAAATAAACATGATGTTGCTTTAAATAGAAGTATACATTTTTCACAAACTGGACTGGGAGGAAACAATATTATGACTATGCTTTGCAAACCACTTTATGTATCAGCGACTAAACAGTGAGATACTAAAAGCTGAGAGTAGCAGGACAGATAGGTTGTGACAAGTAATTCTGAGATTTCAGCAGAGATCCCCTTTCCCTAACTAAATTTCATGTTAATCTTTCCAAGTTACTATGTGTTTGTGAGTTTGGAGGTTTTTTTTAATTTAAAGATCTTTTGAAACAGTGCAAGGTTTGAACATGTCATCAGCTGCAATTGAGTAGCCTGCAACTTTTTGCCAAGGAATCATTACATGTACTTGTGTGTATAACTCATCTTGCTGAGTTGGAAAATGGTTGTATCAGTGCCTGAGAACAGGCCTTCGGTGTTCTCAGCCATCCTAGAGATACAAAAGCTTCAGATGCTCAACATCTTTAAAGATTACACCACCATTTACGCAAGGAATTAAGATTCTCTAGTCTTACATTCAACACTATCCAACTCCATCTTATTAATGGAGTAAAGTACTATTCACTGTGATTAATGGCAGCAGACTGCCTTTCTGATTTTATGTGCTTTTAGGCAGCCTCATTTGAAAGTGTTGGGTTGGTGCTTCTCTTTCTTTTTTTTCTATGAATCCCACTGGACTTGCAAATGAACTGATATTCAGGTGTTGACGTTTGTTCTTCAAAAGGTTTAAAGTAACTGCTAAGCTACGAAGGAAGGATGCTGCAGAAAACCTGCTAAAAATACTTCTGTTAACACTCCGGAAAAACTCAGAATGCATTGAAAATGGAAAAAGTAATGTACTCAGAAGTAAAATGTACAGTGACATCATTATTTTTTTTTTAAATTGCACCATGTATAAGGGCTGCTGATTGTACTCATGGGGCAAGAGAAAGAAGGATCAGGGTGCACAAGGTGTGTATTTTATATTTAAAACCATCATATACAAACACCTACATCCTTGCTTTATATCAGTGCTTTAGTGGTAATGGAGAACAGGTAAAAGAGAAAAAAGGATTCATGGTCAACTTTTCATTTTTAAATTTCCTGAGGAAAAATTAAATGCACCACTACAGTATGGAATGTGTAGGTTGTAAGCTATATAGTAAGAAAAAAAATTTAATTGTGCCTAGAAAATGGCAGTAATAGACCACAAAATCAATCACTTCCTCCTCCAGAAAGTAAAGGTCTTTTGCCAGTCTGGAACTGAAATAACAAAATTTTATTCTTTCTTTTTTTGTCTCTTTTGTTTGGGAGGGAAGGAGACAGAGGGAGAGGGAGAATGCAAGATAATGGAAATACTTTTTGTATTGAAGTATTGATCCTTGGGGAAAAGTCTAGTTGTTGTCGCAATATAAGACCAGTCTACTGTCATACTGTAGCTGAAATCAGGGTTTTTACAATCAATTAAAGTACATGTGCTGTACAACCTACCCACTGGTAAGAGAATGACTTTGAACATTCGAATGTTTTATTGCTCTAATTAATATGCATTTAATGATGAAAATATATCAGAGCTCCTCCCTACCTCTGCCTCTTTCTCCTCTGTTACAGGAGTTTCTAGCACTTTGCCATATACTGGAATACTGATAACACCATTCAGGCTTAAGGAGAAAAATATTAAAAGGTCATTAAAAGATATCTAGGTACAACAGATGTTTTCCAAATTGATACTACAATTTCAAACCAAAAAAGTACTAATGATAAATTTTATCATCACAGCCAGCAAACACAATATTTGAATCTGGGAAGGATTCTTACCATGCTCCGACTCAGTCTCTGGCCACATCTATTGTGACTCCTCCTAGTCAGAGCTTCTAATGTTACTATTTGTCATAAATCTCACAAATCTGAAGTCTTAAAGTCCAGATCCTGAATGCATGTGGTGGCTCCTAAACATGATTTTACCTTAAAGACCTAGATGAAAATTGACAGACAAAGCTTAAAGGCTCCAAAGAATTGCTTTAGGCACTCTCAGCCATCAGAGAGTCTTTCTGGGAAGTTGTAACTGACTTGAAGTGAAACAGCATTTAATGTATAGTGCGGAAGGCTTATTTGGGTGCAAAGTAGCACTGAGCTATGGAGGAGAAGTGATGCTGTACGGTGGGGAACATGTTCTGCTTGAATTAAACATGCTGTTTGATGCAGTGGTACTGCAGGTATTTTTCCCCTGGCTTTTCAGGTTTAGAGCACAACCACAGACAGTGGTTTTGTGGGGAGACAAGCCTGTAGATGCAGAGATTGTTTTTGCACAGGGAAGTTGTCATAATAACTGACTGGACTGCGGGAAAGAGGAGGAGGAGTTGCTTTGTTTTCCAAGGAAGTTTAAGAGATCTTGACATATGTTTGTATATCTTTGAAACTTTGTCTTTGGTTGGACTACTGACATGCCTACAGGTTCAGGCTGTACATCAAAGTTTGAAAGATTGAGGCTGCAGAGAAGCTTTTCTAAGTTCTGTCTTTCCTAAATAAGAAGTGCAAAAGACAGTCAGCTAGGACTCCTGCTAAATCTCGGAAATCCTGGAGATAAGCATAAGAAGTGTTTGGCATTAGCTATCCACTCTCAGACTTTTCAGAGTGGTGAGTATTCTTTTACTGTGTTTTAATGTGTTCAGCAGTGGGAACAGGTCTGGTAAGGAGCAAAGGATCTGATTTCTACTTTTTTCTATGATGTCAGGAAAATAAACTGTCTTTTACTTACTCTGTTTTCAGACTGTCATCTTTGACTGGTTTAGCCTGAGGAGCAGTGCCGGAGAGGCGTGAGTTTGGCACAGTGGGCTATTTTCTGTGTTGCACTCTGGTTATTAGGCATTTTCAAATGTTTCCTCAATTGCTTTCTTTCCCGTGTCTCTGTAGCTGCCTGCTGGGTTGAACATGCACCTGACTCAATAATGGATATGTGTTGAAGACAGACATTAGTTGAGTTTTTATTCAAGAAGAATATTATATATCTGTTTCTTTTGTAACGTGCTTTCCTGTTCTGTATTATATTTACCTTCTTTGTTAGCAAGGATTTGCTTACCAGTGTAAGAAAAGCTTTTGCATTTTTACTACTTTCTGCATTAATCAGTTTTAAGAATTGCTAGGCAGTTGCTTTCTATGGTCTCTGACTTCAAGCTCTTCATGTTCATTTACTTGGAGGAAAGGTAAACTATGAGGCTTTTTCTGTATAAATTTGGATTCTTTGATGCCCAAAATCTGTCCGCATACCTAAACTCAGTGTGGACTGGGTATGTTTTAGTTTTGTAAATCTTATTATTTCATCAAACATTGATATTCAGGCCTTTTGTCTCTGATCCTTATCTTGATCTTGTCTCTTGTGCCTATGCCAGTACACAAAATTTCAAAATTAGATTTTCAGCCTTAAATGAATTGTCTAGATGACTGACTTACATTTTCAGCTTCTTTATATTCCCTCACAACTTCTGTTTTATAGTCACACTTTAAAAAAAAAAAAATCACTCAGCTGGTTTCTATTTTTCTCTGCAGTATTTGTCACAATCCTGAGTTAACTAAAAACTATTAAAAATATAAAGTACTTAAGAAGTAGCTGTAGTGAGAAAAATAAATATGTCCTTTGGTTGCATGCAGTGCTGAAGTACTACTTAAACTTTGTTCATCCATCCACAAGGCCAGATCATTTGAACTCTGGGTTCAAATGGGCCTTTCAGCTGCTTTGTTTTATTGTGGGTGAATTCTCAGCTCACTTTACTCCTGTGCTTTTCAGTGTGTATCTGAGCCAAGAAGCTGGTTCCTTCTCTTAGTGTCTGAATGTGACAATAGAAGGTCTCCAACCTGCTGACTGTTGGATAGTAGGACATATTACCAAGGGAAGGATCAGTTTATTTCATGCCTTGCATAATGGGGATATACAGCAATTATACAGGACCCAATACAGCAATTCTTATCTGTCAGCATCATCTCACTACTTCCCAGAGACTAATGACAGAGCCTTGGAAAAGTTCTCCAAGAAGGTATTCTAGAGGGTAAGATACTGAGCTTGGCTCAGCGGGCTTGGCTGAAGTGCTTAACTGTGGGAGAGCATTCAAGGTGGGGACAAAGGAGCCTCCTTTGCCTGCAAGACTTCTGCTTCATGGCTTCTCTCCCTGGCCAGCTCCTCACAGGTCACTCCTGGCTGTCTTAGGTAGCAACTGCCAGTGCCTGATGAGCTCTGCCTGGAGTGCTCACACCCTGCACTGGGGCACTGCTGAAAGTGTAAGGTATAACACTGCCCAGAAAAACTCTCCTGTGAGACAAAGTCTTCCCTTCTTGCAGTCCTTGAAGCTGTAATGCTTTAGAATCCCCACCAATTCAGATTAGCAGGTGTTTATGTTTCTCCTTGGTTTTTTTTAATGCTGGGAAGCTATACTCTTTACAAGAGAGCATAACAGGTTCTAGGGTCACCTATTTGACATGGGTGTTCTGCAGGAATTTGATGTTTTTTATAACAGAGAGCTAACCTGTCCTCCTCCCTATCGAGTGCTTCTCTGACCCTCTGAGGAATCTTTTCATTTGAAGGACATAAGACCTCTGCAGCAAATTCTAATTTTAATTCCTAAACGTCAATGAGTAGTAAGGTGTGCATTGTGAGAATGAGTGTGGGCAAATGAATAATATTCAATTAATTATACCGGAGGTAGAGAGGTTGAAGTCTTACCTTAGTAAGATCTGTAGAAGTAAACACAAACACTAGTTATCAGCCACACATCGTTACATCTTGCACCTTTATAATTACACAGTTACTGCTTATTTGGCTGAAGACCTGGCATGGCATCTTTGTTATTTCAATTTATATTAGTTCTCATGCATAATTAACAATTAGAGGTGTAAGTTTGATTCAACAAAATGATAATGTGATTCCATTTAAAATATGCCAATGTGATATGTTAAGTGATTAGACATATAAAATTGGCCTTGTCATCTTTATTAATCTGACCACTATCTGCACTTTATATCTTAATAGGACCATAATTTTTTTTATGTTTATTTAGAGGTATGCTTAGAATGTGCCTGGCTTTATAGAATAAATATATTAAGGGCCTTTACAAAATTGTAATTCAGTAACTTTTATGTGGATGGTTTGAGTATGATATGTTTCAAAAATACCGTAAAATAAAAGCATGTAGGCTACAGCTGTAGAAAGTTTATTTAGCTCAGAGATATATTATTGTATTTATACTGTATATATTAACGTGTATATAAGGTAATGTTACATATTTGCAGTCATGTTATCATCAGGCAATTTTCTTTTTTGAGTTATCAGAAAAGGGAATTAGAAAATATAATGCTAGCCTTAGGGAAGCAAACTTTTTTCAAAACTCCTATCTGCTAATATCACCTGCCAATGATTTAATGTGTTTATACTTTATGCTAACCTACCTTAGCTTTCCTTTTCATCCATTATAGTCTGTGTACCTGGTAGAAGGGAAGCCTGCAGCAATTGCTGTGACTTTGCAGCTCCTATCTTTACTCACCTAAGAGCGGCTTTCTTTTTTATTCCTTTCTTATTCCTTTAAGGTAGTAACTGTTGGCTGTTATAAAACTGCAATCTCATTAGAAAAGGTTCATCCAAGTAAATTCACTGCTGATATTAGGACTTTAAAATGTTAATGTCTTTGTCTTTCTTTGGGATAACGTATGTTTTTATATTGATGCTTAGAGAGACACCTTTAGATTCTTTCATTTCCAGAAGAGCTGTTATGACAGCAAGACAGCATTTTGGGAGAGTGTGTGGAATCATGGTTTTTTAGGTAGTGCCTCATTTAAGAATTCTTAGTACATGTCCCTGTTAAAAATATTTCCATAGTTTGTGTAAAATGAAAGTGAACAAAACTCTTAAGTGCACACAAGAACATTAACGTTCAGTAATATGAACTGCTGCAATATTTGTTTGGGAGCTGTGGTCCTTCTTATACTTTCTTAGTCCTCTACTCCCTGTATAGACAGAGACCAGTGTAGTGCAACTTGAAGCTCTGTTACAAAACTCCAGTGTCATATTTTACTCACACTTAACCTTTCTTGCTTTCTCCAGTTTGCATCAGACATTGCCACGATTACAGGTGGGAAGTATTCTTCATGTCCAAAGTGTGTATATTCATGGAAAGTGACTAATCTCTTCTGACAGATTTTGATAAAGCCCAGTAATGGCATCATGGTAATGTTATTTAGTTATTACACTTAATCTGGCAACAGAATATAGAGTTAAAGTGTAGCAGAATAGTTTCATGCGCTATCTGAAGATAAAGGGTTATCATGTGTTGGGGTAACTGTCCTTTCACACATAGTCTTTACACAGCTCTAAACATATTCAATTGCACCTATTTCTAATTGAGCTCATTCTAACACAAACCTAAAATAATTGCACTGCTTGTAATAAAATTAAGTTCTACTCAACAACTGTTTCCATGTAGGAAATTTTTTCAAAATTTTAATTATTTTTCCCACTCAGAAGTGTGCTGTCATTGTCTCCTGAACCCGGTGTAGGCATATGTGTCCTGCGTGGACAGAAGTAGCTGAATTTTGTTTTCTTCACTTCACATTAAAGATGATGCTTTTTTGTGCAACCATTGGACATGTGCCAAGTATTTTTAAATGTGCATTATTTCACAAATGATTCTATAAAGCAGAATTAAGATATTATGAAGAGGACTTTCTTGATGGTTGTATTACTTCTAACATTTAATGCTTAGACTTAATAGAATTAGTCATGGCTTTATTGCAGTTGAATAAATTTATATTAGATTGTATTAAGCAGTGTGTCCCATATGCACTGGTTTATTAATTTGCCTGTTTTTCAAAAATATATAAGCCATGAGAGCAGATGTGCATTTATTACGCTATGTAACTAGCCCTACTTTTACCAAAGGAAAAAAAAAAAACCAGCCTAACTTCAGATATTTGAAAACATTTAGAATTATATTATTGCTGCTGTTATTTAGAATTATTTATTACATAAAGCCAGTTTGTATATGTATACTTCACATTGGCATAACTGTCATCACAGTATGATTTTCTTTTTAAACATTCCTGAAACAGTTCACCTTATATGACCTTTGGTTGTGAATGCAGTTAGGCTGCTGTACATTTTATTATACTGTCAACATTAGAGATGTTCTTAATTATAGAGATAACTGAGCTGTTACAAATTTGGGTGCCAGTAAGCCATGAAATGCTTGAATTGTACTCAGTGGCTGATCTCTGTGTTGGGATGACTTGCTATCTAATAGGAATAAATAGGAAAAGCAGTACACTTTTTAAAATCCAAATACATTTTTTAAAATCAAGACAAAATTTGGTGCTTTGTTATACTTGTTCTGACCACTCCTCCTTGTTGTACTTTTCAGGAGCGAACAGGAGTCTTTCTGCACAAATACCTCAAAACAAAAAAATCCCGAATTCATGCTTTGTTTCAATTTGCAGGGGGGGAGGAGCAAGTGGGAAGAAACTGGTATATTCCAAAAAATACCTACATTTTATGCTGAAGCATTGAGGAATCTCTTTGCATTTCAGTTCAGCATGTAACACAGGTATAAATTACCATAAGGGATGTGAGTGACTGCCATGAAATGGCACAAAGTTGGACTTGGAGGCCCTGGGGTTTTTATTTGTGGTTGGACTATAAACCTGTTATATGACCTTGAGCAGATCACATTAACCCTGACTTTCCAAAGCATTTGCACTCCTAAACTGCACCTATAGTTGGTCAGTTGCAATTTCCTGTAAGGTGAGAATGGTGCCTTAACAGGGTGCACACAGTTCATTAACACAAAGTGCTGTGAAAGTCCCCAATGAAAAGCATTACAGGCAGTGGGAAGTATTATTAGGAATTAATAATATTATAAATTAATAATAATAATAATATAGTTGGGTTTACCCTGTGATGTTGTATTTTACCCTGAAGCAAGATAAATCATAAGCCGCTTAGAAGTCTTTTTTTACAATAGAGTGAGGCAGTTAAGGGTCCTTAGAACATTTCTGCAATATTAAAATTATTTTTCAGACAGCGTATTAGCTTCTCCAGCCTAGCCTAAGGTTTTAGCAAAGTAAAATAAGCAAAACCTAAGGTATATTTACTTAATTAGTCCTCTCTGCAGTATGAATTTCCTTCTGAACTTCATTTCTGCTTATTAAGTATCATATCTGTTGATGTTCCTTATGTTACTAAGCAACACCAACACTACCAAATACTAGGAAAAACACATGTAATAAGGCACCAAAATTCTGATCAGGTATCATGGGGTTAATTTCTTAGGAACACTCTGAGATTTATAGAGTATAATGAAAACAATATATTTTACGTATAAAAAGCAGTTCATATCTTCTAAAAATGTGCATTTAATTGCATAAAGGCAGAAAAGCAATGCAAAAATTATTCAAATAACATTCCAATTATAGTTGATAAATCATCTTTAAAACCTTTAACACTTATGTAGCAATTATAACCTAACCACAGGATCTAACATCTTAGAGCTTCATGAAAATCAATCAAATATCCTAGGCTGAAGCTGGAATGTTGTTCTGATGGGATTGCTCCCAAAGGCAATTTTGATCTATTTAGGCACCAGTTTTTACAGCACAGTCTAAATTTGATTATTTCTGGTAGTATTTCCTGGATAAGATTTTGTTCTAGCAATGACTCTCAAGAAATTTCCACTATATAAAACAACTAATTAGTTGCAAATTGGTTAAAATAACATAATTGTTTTCAAAAATGCTACTAATACTTGGGTCCATAGAAAATGCAGAATCTCGTCTGTTACTTGCTTTCTAAGTGTGTTTTACAGAGAACTGATGATTTCAGATGGTAATTTAAACTCTTACTCACATCACATGTGAACCTGAGAATATTTTGGAAGACCAACCTTTCCTTAGTTCTAAGTATGAATTTCTCATTCAGCTTCCAGGCTTCTTTGAATTACTGTGTTTGCACCTGATTCTTATGTGGATGAAACCAGGTAACTATCAGTTAATTAGGGATAAAACAATATTAGTGTTTTGGGTGTTTCTTAAAATTTAAAAATGAATTTGAGCATTTTTTTAATCTATCACCAGATCTAGGAAGAACACACCTCTGTCTATACTATAACAGAGTCCCCAGTCTCAAATACTTTTGTATCTTTTTTACACTGGTTTTAGTTTATTTCAGAGAAATTCCTTCTTTCTTCTCTCCCCTTCTATTTTTTTAAGCTATTAACCTACTTAGTCTCAAGAACACTTCTTCTCAAAAACTCTAAAAATAATTTTCTTTCTGGTTAAATAAAGTTGCCTGAAATATCTGTCAAGAATCAGTTGATAGAACTGTTTCAAGATGGGACAGCTCAAGAATTAAAATTAGATAATGAACTATATGTCTCCGCCTTGGTATTTGCAAGGCATTCCTTGCTTGGCAGACATTCAGGCTGGTCTTGCCTTAGTTTCAAAGTGCTCATAAATCTAACATATACAGGTATATATGCATTGTAATGTACAATGTACTGTGTCTATCAGCACAAAAAAAGTAAATTGAAAAAAATTGTAAGGTGTTTACAAAAACAATTCCTCAATCTTCCTGAAAGAATTTTTATTTAAAAAGGAAGATGAATAGAATGTAAATTAGCATGAAATCTGGTGTTTCAGAACAGGTTAAAAGAAAAATTAACTGTTCCCTTGCCCCGCTCCCAAATCCCAACCTATTGTCCTCACAGGTCTGGAAAGCAGCCATACTGCCAGATATTGCTAATTCAGAGAAGAGAGGAAGTGTTTTCAAAACCATCTTATGCATAGCTCTATCCTTACTCAGAATGGACTGTTTAGGAACCTTGTTAATCACCAAAGATTTGGCTTGAAATTATTAAAGCACCGCCTACACACATGCTTAACAGTTGAAGGCCTGTCAGTTTGGGAGTCATCTGGAGCGTGATGCCTCAAATTACCTGGTCAGTGTTGTACATTCTATGCAGCTTTTCAAAACTAGCATTAGCTGCCCTTATAGCACCCACTAAGGGTCATAGTTTATTTTCAAAATGGCAACTTTAGGGTTAATATTTGCTATCTGTCTCTGAATTTAGATCTCATTCAGGCTAACAAGAGATATTCCCCAGATATCCAAGAAGCTGGAGTAGGTTTTAATAAGATTTAGAAAATAAGTTTAATGAATTTGCTACCTTGCCTAGACTGTTATTATCAAAAATGTTCTTATGTTAAAAGTTTAAGTCTGTAAAGTAAGCCTCAAAATAAACAATTTTTAAATAGAAATACTGAGTGCTTCTCAGAGCCATGCCAAAAGCAAATTGGCTGTGTTTTCTAAAGTCGTTTCTAAGAGGCAAAGTACTGTGACCAATATATTCAGAAAAAGAAAGAGACTTACTGATAGCGGAACTGAAGGAATTAAAGTTGTAGTACTTCTGAGAGTAGTTTAAAATAGGAGCCATCATTCAAATAGATTCCAAAAACAGTTACTGTTTTTAAGTGACTGCTGCTTCACTGTATGAAATAGCTTGTTTCCACACTCTACACTGAAAACAAAACAAGTTAAGGATATACATCTATCCTACAAATCTTAAAATGTAAATTGCTCAGAAAGGGGGATGAAGTCCAAGAATCCTCTCAATGAGGATTTGTCCTGTAAGATTTTTCAGACATAGAAATAGGCAATCCAAGCATAGTGGTTCCAGTGCAGGTGTTGCGTTGATGTGAATTTTTTATCACTGCTGTCGTGATGGCAGATCTGTTAACGATCTCTTTCAAGTAATATATACAAGAGTTACCCAAGAGATTTCAAACGTTAGCAACACAGTTACATGACATTTTCTTTCACTTACATGTGCACACACCTGCAAGCCTAAAGATTTTTACAAATTTTTAAGAGATTTAATATTCACCACTTCCTTAAAATGATTGTGTGCTCTGTGGATTAAGAAAAAGAAGGTATCCAACTCCAACCAGAGTTGCTTCCCTGCAGAAGTTTTTAGATGCCCAGAAAGCATCTAGGTATTTCTTATGCAGAGCTTTGGAGGAACTGCAGATTATTATCTGAAGATTTGATTGTGCCAAGATTTTCCCAACACTTAAGTGACTATGCTTCACAACATCTGGATAGTTGCAAAGAATCCACCCTGTCTCATTTATTTTTTTTTCCACACTCCACTCTTGCTTTGCCACACTATTAGTTTTCTGCTCTAAAGGGCTCAGATTCCAAAATTTTGCATATATCTGTGCTTTGCTTCCTGTGTCTAAGTAAACAGAACTTTTTTCATATGATCCATAGCTCACTGGAAACCGAATCAATGCACCGCCATCCAGTGCTATTATTTAGATTAGGACATACTATTCTAGCAGGGAATTTGGGGAAAGGCATTGACATTCAAAAATGCCTTGGAATTATTACTAATATCATATTGGATATAGTATATATGGCATGTATTGAAGAGAACTACGGAAATCAAAGCAAGCAAATAATGGTCAGGAATTTAAAATCAGGTGAACGATTCTAATGTTCTACTTAGAGGAAATAAAAGCTGTTGAAGGATTAGTATCCATCATTGCTCGCCTATCGTTAAGGACAAAAAAACCAACAACACATGGGAGCTTTTTTGTTCTTCTGAAATAAAGTCAGAGAAAACAAATAACTTCAGTATAAATTCTCTGTTTTGATCACAGATTAGATTTGCGAATTGAATTGTGAATTGAATTTCCAGCTGGTTTAGAAATACTGATTTATCTCATTTTATTTTGTAGATGCTTCAGGAACTTGCTGTGTGTTTACCACCGGTTCTGCCAACCAGCTTAAGAGGGGACTTACCTATTCTTTCATCAGTCGAGCATAACATTATCTTGAACTAATTATTCCTCTCCACATGGCCTTCCTACTAGTGTCAGCTTATCTTCTGCTGATTCATGCTCAGGGTGCTCCTGTTGAGAATGGGGCACTGTTGGAAACACTAAAGTCACAAGTAGGATTATTCAGCAATAAAAGTGAACGCTATTTGGCACAGGTGAGACCTCCTGGCACAAGCCGACAAATACCTCAGACAATCATCATAGGAGTTCGTAAAGGAGGGACAAGGGCTTTGCTGGAAATGTTGGATATTCATCCTAATATTGTGGTAGCAGCTACAGAAGTCCACTTCTTTGACTGGGATGAAAATTATATGAAAGGAATAGACTGGTATAGAAGTCTAATGCCATTTTCTTATGGAAATCAAATTACAATTGAGAAAACACCAGGCTATTTTACATCACCACAGGCTCCAGCAAGAATTCATGACATGAATAGCTCCATTAAACTGCTGCTCATTCTAAGAGATCCCACTGAGAGAGTTATATCTGACTATACCCAAGTATATTACAACAGAGTAGAAAGTCACAAGCCTGTTCAGCTTTTTGAAGATATTGTTATTAAGAATGGAGCACTTAATACCAAATACAAAGCTATTCAGAGAAGTCTCTATGATGTTCATATGGAAAAGTGGCTTAAGCATTTCAGTTTGGATCAGATTCACATAGTGGATGGCAATACTTTAATCAAGGACCCTCTTCCTGAATTACAAAAAGTTGAAAGATTTCTAAATCTTCCTTCCCGAATTATGTCTTCTAATTTTTATTTTAACCAAACCAAGGGATTCTACTGTATTAGAAGTGATGGAAGGGAGAGATGTTTACATGAATCCAAAGGACGCCCCCATCCTCTTGTTAACCACACTGTTTTAGAGCAACTGTATTCTTACTTCAGAGAGCACAATGCAAAATTTTACAGAATGGTTAATCATTCCTTTGACTGGCATTAATGCACTTGGAATCAATGCTTCTTAAAAAGGGCCTGAAACAAACTCTTTCAACCATATCTTTCTAAACTGTAGAGATTCATATAATGAGAACTTAACACTGGTTATATGCGTCATTGGAATAACACATCTGTTAGCTCATTGAAACGGTACCCTTTATGTTGGGAAAAATAAGTTTCATGTATTTCTATGATTACTGTGAGTCATATTCCGATCTTCTCTCATGCAAACACATAAAATTCAGCAGACTTATTTCAGTTATGTAGCTGTTACAAGATTTGTGCTGTTTTGGAAAAATGCTTCAAACAGTGTAAAAAATGTAAATATTTTAAATGGTATTATTCTAACGGTTCTGTATTTTTTGTTGTTAGTATTTTTTATATCATGCACAATGACAGTGATATCGATTTCTAGAATTTTTCATACAGTAATTTGAATTGTGTGTTAAAACAATGGCATACATAGTGGCTCCAATAAATAATTCATCCTCTGTTAATACACTGAAGTCCTTAATAATAAAAGGAATCTATTTCACTTATGATTTTTAATAGGTGAACTAGAAAGCTCCCTGTCTCCTTGTCATTAGTATTAAACCACACTCTTACTGGCTTGTGTTTGCAAAAAAAAAAAAAAGAAAGAAGAAATCTCCAAAGTAAGAATGTGAATTGTTTGAAGAAGCTTTAAGTGAGAGTTCTGAATGTAAAGAAATTAAAATAATCCCAGGAAACTTCAATTTACACCGCTATGCTATAAAAAAAAAAAAAAGGAAAAAACTTAATATCAGCAACTGTACAAATATTTGTATAAATTATGTCGCTTTGCTCTTGAATGGGTCAAGATGGTACTACCATTAATATGGTACTACCATATTAATCGTGTTTGTATTCTGTGACTAGTTATTCTATTCCTCTCCTGGTTTTAGTTTACACATCTCCATTGGCACATTGATTCTTGCTAAAAGAAAAAAATTATTTGCTTGCCTTCCAATGCATGGAGTATTTTGTCATTTCTAATGCAGACCTTGGGATGTTCTTTAAGTTAAAATAACATCTTGTTATACTGTATATCTCAGACACGGTGTTCAATATGCTAAGTATGACATACTCAGATTACATATTAAACCACACCCGTCTATACCCCTGCATTAGGAATTTTTTTCTTTTTAATTATTTGTTTGTTTGACAGTATTGTGCTGGTCTGTTCTCCTTTTTCATGTAAAAATTTTATAATATATTAATACCAAAGAAGAAAATCAACTGGAAATGTTAAATATGGTGGCGAGACAGAACTACAGATGCAGATGTGCCCATTTGACGTTGTACCTTGCAATCCAGAAACTGGTGCACTCCCAGCAGAAGCATTCATTAGGTGCGTTCCTCTAAGCTTCTCAGAACACCGGTGAGCTGTAGTTGTGTGGGCCCACTCTGAGCATCGCAGCACCAAACTCCACCTAACCCTGGCCGAGGATCCTGAATCTGTGACTTTCTGTCTAAGCCACTGTTCAGCCTGCAGGGATATATGTGGGATTCAGTCTTCCACTTCACAAGCTAAAAGGTGTGTATTGCAGTGCTAATTTTTATGTTTCTAATACTTTATGAGGGGACTACTTGGGTGTTAGGCAGGCAGTAGTATTCCACTGAAGCTGGACAGAACCAGACCCAGCCAGATTATGTGGAAATAGCCTTCAAATATTCCCTCAATAAATGTAAAATGTTAAAAATAATGGAATAAATCTTGTTCTTTCTCTCTTCCACTACTTGTATGTGTATATATGAGAGAAAATGATGTTTATTTGTCATTAACATATGACTAATTTCTAAAATTATCTTTCTGAAGTATGATTATTTACTACATCTCCGATTTCTACAGATGGCCCAAATTGTTATTTACTTCTTCCACCTCTTCTGGACTGTGGCTTCTTAATCATTAATATTGATCAGCTCTGAGCACTACTCAGAAGTACAAAGTTGATCTGAGTCAGGTGTGGAAATACAAATGTATTTCTTTCAAATTAGCCAAAGAACAGTATGTTTATGCTAGTTTTATACCATCTCTACAAGGACATTGGGTAGGCAAACTGTAATAATTACAGTTCTGTAGTCTAACAATACCTTTGTCATTTCTCAAGCAAAATTTAACCCAGAAAAATTCTGAACTCTGAATCAGCAGGGTGATTTTAGATTGGACCAACACTTTGTATTTTGTGGGCACAAAATTTTTATCTGACAACAGAAGCCCCAAATCCAGATTCTCCATGCTGGTTAACATGGCTGTTCTTTCTGACCAATACAATCTCACTGATAAACAAAACTCATTCCAGTCCACTGATTTCAGAAATACAGTATTGAAGGTAGCAAACCAGCAATTTGTACCATAGATTGTATTTTTTCTTTCAGCATTGCTTTCTGTTTCTTATACATTCCAAAACTTTCCATATTCTTCTTGTTTTTCTTCCTTTCAAAAATGATGCTCCCATTTAATAGTATTGAATAAGAATAAGGTTGGGTTTTGGTCTTGGTGGGTTTTTTGGCAAGAAGCTAATTTGAAAACAAAATATACTTTAACAAGGGTTTCGGGTAGTTGCCAGTAATTGAAGAGTTCACATGTCTATACGTCACATTCAATTTCAGAGGCTTCCAAGAAAAGGAAAAAAAAAGTCCAATGGCTTTCTCTATTTATACTTGCAGGCATCAAGTCTTTCTTCTCTGAAGTTTACAGCTAATCTTTGCATGCATTGAATGCAGGAACACCAGCTGGCAGAAACTGTATGCATCTTTGAATATGCAGGTCCCTTTTTGGAATTTACAGTTCAAGGAGAGCTGATCTGTATGGATTAGTGATGCATGTATCTACTTGATTTGTTAGCGCTTTTCATTTCCTGCTCAGCATTTTTGAGAAGGACAGAGTTGATGGAATTAATTCAATGATCATTTTAGAGTTTACTAATACCGTTAGTAGAGGAATTATATTATGTATAGTATAGTTTGGGTGAGGGGCTGGTTGCTTTGGTTAGGTTTTACATAAATCAAGATTCTCATCTGAAGTTTTGTTTTGGTACGTGGTCTACAATGATGCAACTTAACCTCTGCATAACAGAATTCAAAAAATATAGTAGACTATAATTTAAGATTACAAACTCTTTCAATCAGTTTCTCATTTTGTGGTCTGAAAAATAATATCGCATGCAGTCCTAACCTTCTCCATTGTTACCGTCTTCAAAAGATAACTCTCCTTCCCTTATCCTCAGAAGCGGGATCAGATCAATTTAATAGAAGCCACACTGAGCCATACTTTGGTAATACTGAAATAAAAAGTACTTAATTTTTGGCACTCTCAATTCAAAACTAGTCAAATTTTGGAAAGAACTGGAGGCTCACAATCAGTTTTAAAGTGTTATTAACAAGGTAGGTCTCTATTTAAGGAATTACAAATCTCTCTTATGAGTTTCCACAATAGATACCAAACTATAAACTAACTATTCTTCTCCAACTTGTTCATCAAAAGACTTTCATCTCATAATCTGATACTTAAGAGTTGTTTGCAAAAATAAATTTCATGTGGGAAGGTTGCTTAAAGAGATCATGCAGTATCAAAGGTTGCTGGGAACATCTGAAACAGATGATATAGTCACATGTGTAAGACTACTACAGAATTTATGATGATTTGAGCAGCTCTTTGAAGTTGTTTTGCATTCCACAAATATTAAGCTTTCACTTTAAATACTATTCCTTTCCTTTTTTAGTTAAAACTCCATAGTTACGGTTGCTTTGATCTAATATCACTGAGAATTAACAATATCAAGCAACTGCAGCTGTAACGGGATCAGTTTATCCTTTGCGACAATAAGCAGCACACGCACACTTAATACCTAGATAAGACTAGTATCAGTATTTTTTAAATACGGACTATATATATTACCTATAGTACATAAAGAAAAAGCATTGGGAAACTTAAGAGGTAGGTTGTTGCCCCAAAAAGCTCCTAGTACTTAACTAATGGGAGTAAAACAAAGAGGTTCCTCTGTTGCACTCACCCACGTTATTTTGCCAGGGAGAAGGTTGGATTTTTTTTGTTGTATCCTCTGTATCTAGCTGCTCAAAGGCCTTGGGCTGACTTCTGGTCTTTTCTTTCATGGCTCAGACTTGATGGAGCATTTATAGTTCCTCTTAAAGAATACCTGTTAAAGTAGAGACATTTTTGGAATATCCATAGGCAATATTGTGGAGAACTTCACAGAGGGTATCCACTTAGTGCACATCATTGTATGCTGCTACACAACATCAACTCCTTCAGTATCCTTTTGATACGAAGCCGATAGATAATCCTATAAAATGCATCAAAGAAAGATTAGATTGACTACTGTAAGGGAGCGCATCCATATACAGAGTTTTCAGTCTTCCTGCACATTTCAAAAGCGCCTCAAAAAGAAATGTAAAAATTGGGTTGCTTCCAGCAAGTTTGACTGGTTATTGCCTTTGTCAGTTCAGATGCTTTCATGAAGTGGACAAAAATTTTAATAGTGTCATAATCCCCATAATTTCTTGTTTAATCTATGTCATCAAAAACAAAAATACAACTTACTACTTTGCTTTATAGGAGCACAGTTTAATTAAAAAAAAAAAAAGAACCCCTCCTCAATACCTTGATTCATAATAAGAGTTGCACAATAAAAATACTCACAATAACATTTCCTTGCAGAAAAAGGAACACTTAAATTATTTCAGTAAAGATTATACTCCTGTAGATTATTATTTTCTATACTTGTGGATTTGATCCTTCATTTCCTTCAAAACTTTAATTTTGTCCTGGAAATGACCAGACACATTGGAATTAAAATCAGTAATAATTTTCCTAGCACATTAATCATCACCAGCAGTTAATGCTGTTGACTTACTAAATTGTTTTGCTGTTTCATAAAACAAATTTAAAAGTTAGAACCAACAGTGGATAAAAAGACTCTGCAGTATAATTTTGTGATTATCGAGGAATTGTCATGTCTTTAAGGTTAATTAACAGCGACGTGAGCTTAGCACAACTCCTTAAAAATTTTTAGAAGTGAAGACACTAAGGGAATGGGCAAAGTATAAATTAGTACTTGAAGTTGAATTTACTACTTAGGGAAAATACAACAGATTAAAACAGACTGACATAAATCATACTTTCCTGGTAAAATAGATGTGATGTAAAATGTACAGTATCTCATGTATCAACCCATGCCACAAGTACTGTGAAGTCTATTTTCTGGTGCAAAATGGTCTTACAGTTTCACATTGTATGTTCTTTTAGTTCCATTACAAAAACCTCTCAGTTAGTGTTTAAAGAAAAAACATCTTAATGTAAACTCTTTACCAGTGGTATAGTTTTTTTCTCAAAGAACATTTCTCTGGTTTTGTACTGTTTCCTCTGAGATAAATAGGTGGTTTGAGTCACACTGCAATAAAAGTAGAAAGTTATAATACCAGAATTAAGAACATTACTTCTGTTTATTACAGTTCTCAGTGAAAAACACTGGTAATAGTTTAAAAATCTCTTTGTATTTTCTCTCTCTTCATTAGAGAATACAACTATGTTATGGTTTTTCTTATTCTGAGGAATGTTTCTCTAAACTCTTACATTGTTACTTTAAAACACTGACTTAAGAGATTTGAATCAGACAGCAGCAATAAAAGGGAAGCACAGGTAATTAAGAATGTGTTCCCTTTGCCTCTCAGACTGACTAAGATTTTCTTAGTTTCTAATTCTTTTGATGTGAACATTTTGATCCATCATAAACTTTCTGTTAGGATTGTATCAGCCAAACTTGCAATAGGAATAAATAAGGCAAGGGCAACTAGAATGCAATAAAACCTGAGCTGAAGGCTGTCTTTTGCTAAGTATTTATTGACATAATATGGCACAGTTACAAATGAAAATTATGATTGGCCTGGTAAGACAATGCACGGGATGAAATAATCCCTACTCCAGGGGTTTATCTAGATATTCTACATGCCTGAATTAATGTTACGATCATTAGGCTATAGGCACATACATGAATATACATTTTCAAAACACTGTATTTCATTTTATTAGAGAATTCTACAGTACTGAAGGACACATTGAATACATTATGTCTATCCTTGGGTGAAATGCTGCAGTGCTACTGAGGCAAATTGGATAGCAAGTACCAATTTTCTACACTAAGTGTCGGGCATTTTTAAATTCCTTATGGAAAAATAGCACTAGATGCAGTGGGTTTGTTGTTCATTTGACAAGGACTGTGAGCCAAGAAAAATGCTGTGCAACTGTCATGAGAAGATTGAAGATACTTCTTCTATACTCTGCCAAGATACAAATCTACAACTCAAGACAAGTAACACAGATGGAACACTGTAAACTGCAGGAGGTGCATTGCTGCCTTGAGTGAAGAAAGATTAAAGGCTCATAAACAACATATGCTATAGTTACACACGCATGCACGCATCATACAGAGCTTGCAAAATGCACTCAATCTAAAACAGAACCAAGCAGAATCTACAGCTGTGCACTAAAGTAATCCTGTTGAGGGCATACTGAACCAGGGGCAGCAGTTCCAATATGAGCTATCTGTAATATATTGTTTGTTGTATTAATAAACTGAAGTCTGTTTAGGCCATGGTCTAGGCATCTTCTGTGAGCTCTTAATATTTTCACCTTGCAGACAACAGGTATTCTCAGATTCCAAGTAAGCTTCACCCATTATGTGCTTGCCAGACAACCCATGTTTATGTGATTGAAGTTCTTTGTCAAGTGTACATACGACAAAATGTATAAAATGGATTAACAGATTATCTGGAAAAAAAAATGGCTAATGGGTCATATTAGGGCCTGTTCATGTACAGCGAGCATAGCAGAACAGAGTTCAAGTAAACGGCCTTCCAGACTTTTCAAAAATAAACTTTCTGTGTGTTTTCATTTCATTAATTTAGGGGGGGAAGTCTCCTCTACACTGTTTAATAACAAACTTGGAATTTTAAAATTCAAGTTCATCTGAGAAGTTAAAAATATTTTGGTTTCAGTATCTTAAATAAGAAATTACCATTCAAAAGTTACTACACTTTTAGTAGCATTAGAAAACTGTTCCACTCTCATTTTAGTTCTTTTATGCCTTGTATTGCACCCTCTCGCTTCTCCCTTGGAAAAATATTTTTATAGCAAAAGCCCTTTTTGCCAGCTGATTTCAATGTTATATGGGCAGAGATCACAACATTAGTCACTTCCATTAAACATACAAAGAATAGGTAGGGTGATAGCTAAGTCTTATATTTCCACAAGTGGAAAAAATGGCATATGGAATAAAACTATGGTCACTTAAAATGGGTACCTGCTGAATCATACCGAGTATTGCGTGCTCCAGATTAGAGGGAGAGATCAGGACTGCTTCAGCTATCCAAATGAGTTTGGGAAGAGTGGTTTCCTCCTTCCATCAAACAGACATTCAGGCTTCAATCTGAGAAAAATCTTTTTCCCAGTTCTTAGGGTGCTTGTGTAGAAACGAGTGGTTAGGTGCCTTTTTTCCCCTCAAATGCCCCACAAGACAGATTTTTGCCAAATTGCAGTATGTATTCCATTGGTAACAGCAAACTAACTTTGGAAGGCCCATTTAATTCCTTTTACTAGGTGCTGCTGGGTCCTCCATTATTTTTGTCCAAAAGCCCAATTGTCACAGAGGGTAATTATTCTAGACAAATACAGCCACCCAGAAAAGTATGAATAAAATATACTAATCCAGCTTACTATAGCTACTAGATACAATGAGCCAGAAAATACAGCAAGAAGTAAACCCTTGTTAGGGTCCTTTGACCATGATTCCTCTTTATCAAATAAGTATTAGGTACAGTTATATATACTTGTATGACTCCCTATCCTGATCATCTGTATAGTATGACCAAAGAGAACAAGATTACGTTGCCTCACTTTAAATACTAAAGCCCAGGATGTTTCTTTCACATAAATGCAACTTCACTGCCAGCCACCCACTATCTTTGAATTTCTTCTCTTTCTATACATTTTTCCTGGCATTTTTTCCCTTTATAAATGAATTCTGGCTTTTCTCTTTCATGGAAAAAATAGTTTTTATTGTGAATTGAGCTTACCTGATCTGAGAAAAGTAAAAGGTGAAACATACTGTGGCTTTCAAAAATAAATAAATTTTGTCTCTGTGCTGTGTTAGTATGTCAGGGAAATCAGAGTACAAACTTGTAAGCAATTAAGACAAAATAGCTAATCCTAACACACATAGCAAGCGTAATGATTGAGGATATTTTTTGGAGGATAGGAAAAAAATTCACCTTCTATTTTAAAAAAAAGAAGTATTTATTTGATATTTAACAGAAGCATTTGGGTTCATGTGCTCCACTAATGTAAAGTGGCACTGACCTCCGTCAGCTACAATGACTGCAGTAAAACTACTCTGATTCATAGCTAAGGATCTAGCCTGAAATATATATACATATACATAGAGAATGCTACTTCAACTTTAGGTGGCTGATAAGCCAAATGAAATTAGTGTACTTCCTGAAACATAAATACTCTTATCACTTAAGACACAAATTAAACATTTCATAGTAATGCTAATATAGAAGTTATTTCTCTCTTAATTTCATTTTTCTGTAGGAATTCTCATCAGTGAGTTAGTCAATGACAAGCAATAAACTGCATTCTCTAACTTTGTATATGAATGAGTGTATTTACTGCAAGGAGAGAGGGGGGCAAAAATTCCTCTATTTGCATCGCTGGCCTCATTCTGTCAACATATCACCCAGATTGCTGGATACACACAGAGATGCATTCTGGCAACACTAGGAAGGGACCTGCATTTCCTGCTGTCTATTTCAGCTTATTAGTAATAGGATGATGCTTCTGGCACATCTAAAATAAATCGATGTTGGATTAATTCAATTCAAAAAGGTGTCAGGAAAACACATTGCAAATTCATTCATCACAAACTCGAGACCAATATGTTTAAAAAAAAAGGGAGTACCATGGTAATTATGTTTACATGTGTAATTGCCTAAAGCTGAGCCAAATGACAGAATATATTCTAACACTTTCCAACATGCCTTCAGTGCTGATTAAGCCACCAGTTCATAAAATAAATATAAATATAGCATTTTCAACACTAACAGTAACATAAAAAAATATTTTAATTAGTTTCGTTTTACTTTAGAAAGCATTTTATCCGAACTACCAAAAGATGTTTTTTGTTGCTGATGATTCAAAGTTGTATTCACTGACCATTTCTTTGTTGTTCACTGATGATCATTTAGATCTTTTTGAATCTCAAGGAATGACAGCGCAGCAGTATTTTTTACGTGGTAATAGGCTGGGCAAGAACAACTGCCGAACTTCACATAATTGACTTAAGCTTAGTACTGGTTGAAAAATTTTATAAGACTATACCTAACCAATTTATACATAGTATAGTATAATGCCAAAAGTAAGAGCAATAGAAAAATTTGAATAAACATTTTAGCATTTACAGTACCTTATTTATAGGGAGATCAAAATAAACAAAACAAATGAGAGGCTGATTCTGTAGCCTTTGATCAGAAAAAAATCCTACCTTTAACAGATGTAACACCTGAGCTAAGGCTGCAGATGTGGACCATTGATTTGAATGCGCTGTATTCTGATATTTTATTCACACTACCTGTGTCCTTAGTAGCACCTTGGATATAGCTATATCCTACTCAAGGCAAGTAAACCTGTCAGAATTTCACTGGATGTGAGGATGAATTCAGATTTACTCATCTTGCAGTCATGACAGGCAGATGAAATACAGATAGAGTAATAAAGATATCTCTAGCAAAAGAGTGTCAGCATGTTTAGTACCTTGCCCTTTGTGCATTTTACAAGAGAAGAGCATAGAGATGTTCTGTCTGAAGTATTTAATACCTTATGATTTAAAATAGCAAGCATTATAGTCTCTCAAAGATTCTCAAAAACACTGGAAAGTTGAAAAATTCAAATTAATAATTTTTCATAAACGATGTCCAAGGCAAAAAGTGATGACTTTTTAATAAGCTTAGAACATTTCCACAGTCGTTCTACCTTAGTCTGCTACTTTAAATCATAACAGTGAAATAATTACAACTAAAAGTATTGTTGCACAAAGCTTTCTGGTTATAGATGGAAAGCATATTTTTTAAATATACTGAATTTGTGACACATTTGAGCTCGGAAGCAAAAACATTCCACACACTCAGTACTCCAGAGGAAAAGATACTGTACACTCTGAGTTTATGCCATTTCAGAAAGCCCTCAGGCCCAAAATCTCTCTCTCCTAACCGTCAAGCTTGAAATGGGATACAGGGCATCAGAAGCTCAAAAATGCACTTGGGACGCAATCCTCTTGGGACTTTAAATATTAACATGAAAAATCTTAAACCTTGGGCGACCAGGCAGCTGAGACAGATAGCAAAACATTGTGAAGAGTCACGCTCCCTTCTGCTAATCTCTCCTTGCAACAATAACGCACAACTACGTAGTGAACTGGCTGGTCATTTATGCAAGTTGCCCAATGTACTGCATGTATTCCTTTAATCTGTCTGCCGTTTCACAAAGACATGCATCATGATTATCATCAGGGAAATCAAACAGAGCTTGATCTCATTTTCATTGCAATAAAGTTAACCGTGGTTTCAGGTCCTTGAATTGCAGCCTCTGGTCAGTAACAGCATGTAGACGGGACAACCTGCTGGCCTGCAGGAACGGTCCCTCATCACAATTCAAAAGGCCTACGGAAATAGCACTTTCTTCAGACCTCCTGCCTGAACCAATCATGGTAAGTTAGATCTGCTGGGATTCTGCCTTAGCTAATCTCATCTTTTTATCACATACTTCAGTCATATAAATGGAAAACAACTGCATGTCTTCTTTAGTTATAACTGGATATAGATTATGCTAATGATAACTCGGGCTATCTTGCTCTCAAACTCTACATAAATCAGATTATGCTTTACGCATAAGTATAGGAACCAAACCAGACCCTTGGGAGACACAATGCTAGGCAAAAACAGGCAAGAAAATAACTAGGTTCAAAAGCATGCTGGCACCATCTGCTGTCCCAGGTGGCTTAGAAAAATAAGCCAGTCTCAAAGAACTGCAAGACCGAAAGAGAAATTTTCTTTATACTACTCATTTTGATTTTTACCTTCCATTTTAAGCCTTTAGGGTATTCTAGTGTCATATATCCATGCTTTTCTCTACAACCAGAAAACTTAAGCATTTTCTTTAAAAAATAATAAGCCAAGACACTTACACTAATATATTCCCAAATTTCCAACAGATGAAACTTTGCGGGGAAAAAAGACCAATTACCTTGAGACTTGCACTTCAAACAAAGGAGCTGGTAAAGTTGGAGAGTCAGTCATCACACATCTCCTCTTTCTAGCTAATTAGCTGGAGAACTGTCTGGATCTGCAGTCACAGGGAGAAGATGATGCAAAAAGGTTGTAGGGTAAACAGTTATAAATTGCAGGGGCCAACCTCTACTCATCAGATCCTCATTTAATTTTATGCTAAACGTCATAATTCAAAGCCAAATTCTTCTGCTACTTTAATCTGAATTTGGCTTGTGGTAGGAACTTGTAAATTTAGATCAAACTCTATGAACAACCAACTTTGTTAGTCTAGGGGATATATGCTTTTGTTAATAATAATCTGTGATACTTATTCTTTGCATTCTTTTTTTTCCTTATAATGAGGCATGCTATTCTTTAAAAGATTTGTGCAACATGTTTTAAACAGGAACTCCAAATTTTCAATCTCTGCCCTATAGTGTTCATTAGATTACTTAGATTATCCACATTTCATGTGGATTTTGCTATTACTCTTGAAGCTTTCCTATATGTTTATAAGAAAGGAGTTAAATTAGATTAGAGCTATGTTCATGCTCCAATACTGTCAGGCATTCTACCTATGAGAATGAAGTATAAATTACATAATTTAATAAATGTCTTATTTGATAGCTAACATACTTGTGGTTTTTTGATTAATTATACCTAGAAGTTAGAAAGCCTGTTATAGATGGGAATGACATCAAGTTCGCATTTGTAAACCCATTAACAAATGAATGATCAATTTTTTTAAAGTGCTGGGAAGCAACGATTTCACAATAATCTTTTAGTGAAATCCTATTTAATTTAAATCTAAATTTAATCCTCGACTAAATACGTGTACTCTTGCACTTCGTAAAAAATTACAACGTGAAATTTCCTTCTAGTCTTTGGGAGCCTAATCTCTCCTCCATCCATTTCACATCTATTTCAGTTTATCCATACCTCAATCACTGTGACCAAATAACTAAGAGAAACTAAATTGTTTCAAAGCTTTTTGTAAAGAGGAAGGAGCTTACTGGCCAGCTGTTAATTTATTGTGACTTCCTTCAGTGGTAGTTAAATTGGATGCATGTTTAACCAGAGAAAATTTTGCAAAAAGGAAAGGCAAGTGCTGTTGGGACAATTTCTTTACATGATGCTATAGAATTTTAAATAAAAATAAAAAAACCACACTCCCTTTACAGACAATGCCTCTATTGATGTGAACCACTGTTGGCATCCTTTATGTACACAATCCTGCACCAATCAATACATAGTCACAAAGACTGCGTCATTCCCTAAGCAGCTCCCTGAACTGCACAGACAGAACACAGCTATACTGCGCCTATACCCTTGTTACGGGCAAAACATCCCCCGCGACAGGTAGCCTGTTCTCTGAAGTGGTGTATCAGTGGTGGTTATCAGTCTGATCTACATATAAACCTTGACAAAGAAAATTGAAAAGAAAATAATTTCTCTTCCAAATTTCTTAAATGCAATGGACCCATGTCTTTCAATAGCCAGGGGGTGGGGAGCAGAAATCAAACTACTGGAAACATCTGAGAAGGGAGACAGAAAAAGCCTTGCATTTATTTATTCCAAAAGCAGACATTCAACAGAGCTTCTGTACTGAGAGAAATCTCAAACCCCACAGAAGTCGTCAACATTAAAAGCATTCCTGTCATATATGGGGCATATAAAACAATGCCCGTATTTCAAGTGGAAAAAGTTAAAATTTATTGTGTGTAAAATGCAGATTTACCTAGATGCTGGGGGGTAAGGAAATCAACAAATGTTAAATAGTTTTTTTATTTTAAAAAAGAAAAGAAATAATGAGTTAAACCGTAAAGGAAAAAATTGATGTATCGTATAAGGAGAACATTAAATAGATAAAATTAAGTGGGGTACAGTTTCTCATGTATTTTGTGTAAATATATTATTTGAGTGTGTTTAATCTCACCCATTATGTTATTTTTAGACCTATCAGGTTATATTTTTCCTCGCAAGGTTAATCCATGTTGTTTGAATACTCACTATAGTGTAAACCAAATACTGTTTGTTTTAGAAATACTCTGTATTATAAGAATTCTCTCTCAATTAAACTTATTTTATGTAACATGCTTCTAATGGTAGAAAATGACAATATGAACCTTAACAGCCAAGCATGTTAAATCAGATGCTGAGCCAATAAGAACATTTTGCAGGCAAACTAAAGCCATGGTTGCTGTTCTTGGATTTTAAAGATACATCTTAGCTGTTTCACCTAGTTAATTAGAATGACTAGCAGTCTGAACTGACAGCTACAATTACTTTTTTCCCTGCCACAGCAGTAGTTTCTTATTTTTTCTACAGGTAGTTGCTTGTGTTTCTTGTGGGAAAGCAAAACAGAAAAAAATAGTACTTCAGAAATAGTTTTCCTTGAAGAAGTATTACCTAACTATTTCCTTTTGACTAAAGCTAAGTTTTAATCACAAATATCTAACTTGTTCAAGATTTTTGTGTCTGTCTGTGTATTATCTTTACTCATCAGTGTCAATCAGGCATGCAGGATTTTCTGCGTGGCCAAAAAGAGTCTGACGCTAAATATGGAGGGGGTTTTTAGTGCATGCAAGAGTGCAGTACGTATATCTAAATAAGTACTTTAAAATTTGTTATTTCTGTGTAACTAAGTAGAACTGGTACTGGCTCGGTAAATTTTTCAGATGTGTCTATTTAAAATGCAAATACGTGTATATGTGAATATCAGGGTCTATGTCTATAAAAAGCACTTTAAATGTTCAAACTCCTAATTATATTTTCAAAAGATTCCTGGGGATTTTTTCACTCAGATCACCTTTCAATTTTTAATTTACTTTATTAAGATCACAATAAATCATCATATTGCCAACTTTTCTATCTGGACTTCATTAACATATCATAAGATAATTTATCAGTCACATCTCATATATTGCTTCTCATACATCAATTTGTCATTTTTTGGCTTTCATTCTTGTCTGTATGAACTATGAAAATCTTATCTCAATTCTATTAATCCAGGACATAGAAATTTTAACTATTTTAAGTCATCTAAATGCTTAAATTAGCTAAGTTTAACCAATTTTTTAAAATTTCTTTGCTTGATAGATGAAAAATATTCTAAGTTACTGAAGTATAGAAAAGGTTAAATTTAAGATTCATCAATGCTGTCAAAATCTTGCAATAACAGATTCATAACCATCCACATACAGCTAAGTACTATGTAGATCTAGCAGTATTAATAGTGTTGATATAACAAAACTTCTAATTTCTGTGCAGTCTTGGATAAGTCATTTAAGCCTCCCTGAATCCCAGAGCTTTTCTGTAGGACATCAATGAGAAGAACAGTGCCCTAAGTAAACACTCTCCTTCCAGCACACATAAGGCACTATGGAACAACTACAGGTTGCCCCCACTTAGAAAATGCAGCATTCCTATTTCATGGAAATGTAGTGAAGATTAATCATTCAAGGATATAAGGCAATCAGGCACACACAAAACCTAAAACAGACAAATAAGTAACCACACATGTCTGAACTAATACGATCAAAGTGATACTAAAAATGCTCTTGGTTGCTGGCCATCTGCCTCCATTAGAAGGCAGGTTCCCATCTGCACTTACATTCAGGTGAAATACATAGTATCAAATGACATCTACACCTTTTCTGAGTTTCCCCTGATGGCTAGGGTGGCAGAAAAGAGCTACTGTGTAAGTGAGATTCAATCTCAAGACACCAGATATTGTTTGCAGGAGCAGAGGTATGTTTTACAAAGTTAAGGTGAAGTATGCAGACTACCAGTAGATATATAAGAAGTCAATGCGGATTAGCAGCAACTAGAAAGTCACAGAGTCATGTCAGTTAAACATATTATTCTCTGAATTTTGAAAAACACAAAAAAGCCAACTGTTATACACAATCGTTTTAGCAGATCCAAAATAGTCCCATCTGAAAACTTTGTAATATAAACAGAGGACTGATTCCATAAATGTCTGATGAAACCCATCACTGAGGATAATAAAAGCCATACGATTTTGTAATAGCACTTTTGCAGGGGTGAGTGTAGAAGAATTTATAGAATGCAGACACCAGGTAGAAGCAGGAGAGGCTGTAGATAATCTCTCAACATTTTGCAAGACTGCAACTATAGAAGACAGTTGTGAGCAACTGTGAGGAATGATCAAGATGAGATTCATCTCACCTACCTTTAGATGCTTACATTGTAGCTACCTACATGTAAGTTTATCGTCTAGATTTGTTCGCTAAGAAGTAATATGCAGCAGGGGAAAAATATTCACTTCTAGAAGACAGTTCATCTGGCCTATTTTAGACATCTATGCAAGACAATACAAATTATGCCCTAAAAGCATCTATTTCTGTTCACTGAAATCTTCAAAAGGTTAACATTTGCAAATATTTACACTGGAAATGTTCAAGTTTGAACAGATGAATCTTACCCAAATTGCTGTCAATGAAAAGAGCAAATGAAAAGTGTTTATCTATAAACCTGGATGAAAACAATCATATTCATCCCCACTCTGGCAAGCAAAAAAGCTGTCGTGGCCTTAAATAATTGTGGCAGTTCAAGTAGAGGTATTCTCTTTAATTCATATGCCTCCTGTTATTTATATGCCATTGTGCTCTAGGTCCTTGGTTTTGAGCCTGTATCTGATTTATTCAGTAGTGTTCCGCAAAGTACTCAAAGGAAAAATTTTCTACTAATTGCTGTTAATGAACCCTTCAAAGGCAGCTACAATCAGCTCCTGACTTGTGTCAATGACCTCCTGAAACAGCAAATGCCAATGAATGATTATACTCCGTGAAAAAAAAGTCCCTTTGTCCTTTAACTTCACTTTATCTCCTTACTTCATACTTCGGCATAGAACTAAAAAGAAGACAGTAGTCATTTCTTACTAATCTTCTCACCTCAATCAAATCCCTATTATTCACCTTCTTCAGACTGAATTGTCCTGGTTCTTTTCAATCTCTCTCTGTTCCTATAGAAGTACTACTATACCTTTAATCACTTTCTTGACACCTATCTGGACTCTTTCAGTCTCAACTTTATCTTTCTTAGGCAGCTGTCAGAGAAAACACTGGGATCACAAACATGTACAGAGATATGAATAACAGTTTCTAACATAGGGTTTCTCAGATTACCAGTGAGCCTGTGCACTTACTTGTTCATTCCTTGAACCTAAAAATCAAGATCTTCTTATATCAGTTTATAGACTGTAAATGATCTTCTAGATTACACAATAATATGAGATAGAATTTGTGGAAGTTTCAAATGACAACACAAAATTGTAATCTCTTGTAAATATAATGTAGTCATGAAAATAAAGTGGTAGTCTGACAGAGCAAATCTTTTACAACTCCAGGGGAGTACTGTGGGAGAATATTGCACATTCTATTATAGAAAATACAGGCCTAACAGTCACAGAGCCGAGAACAAGTATAAAGAACAGAATGAGTTAAGAGAAAAGAACAAGATATAGGAAACTTTAAAAAAAAAAAAAAAAAAAACCATAGTAGAAAATCAGTTGATCTAGGAAATCTGCCTGGATGGTAGGAGAAAGATGCTTCGAGAGATCAGGGATATTTTACGCTGGCAAAAGTGTCAGAGAAAACTAATTCCCACAAAGCCCATATAAAATTTTGTAATGTATCCTATGAAGTTTGTCTGAGAGACAGACATCCTTTCCACCCTCTCCCCTCTACACCAAAGAACCACATAATGATCAAATGAGACCTTTTACTCCTTTATATCAAGTTGGATGCTGAGGAGAAAACACTAAAGAACAACTTTTCCTGGACAAAAATTTATGTGTCTTTGTAAAGTTTTATTGTTGGTCAGAAAAAAAGAGGTGACATAACACAGCTGAATGATCTTGGAAGTAAAACCATCACTCAAACTCTTTAAAGATTTCCTACCCATTTTCCATTGATGGAATATTTGGTCCAGATTAATGTAATTGTTTATATTAACCTAGTTACATGAGGGATAAGTGAGAGTTACAGTTTCTTGAAAAATTTGCAACCATTTCAAATCAAAGAAAAAAAAGAGACCAAGCATTCCATCAGAAAGCTTCTTAAACAGATTCTGCATGACTGTGAGGGGAAAAAACAAACCAAAACAAGCAAAAAAAAAAGCCAACAAAAGCAAAGGTTTGCAGAGAACTGGAAAAAACTTTAGGAATATAGATGAGCCGAGTTCACTGAAACAATCATTCTCTTTGAGTAAACAGTTTTTAGACAAATTTTATAGCACCAGGATGACATCAAGTGGCTATTCAAGCCAATTACTCCACACGTGCTGGAAACAGTCATTGTGACATCTCCTTGATAAACTATTCTTATTGTGTAAACATAATTGTATTACCAACAACTGCCTCTATTTTAAATTCAATTTTTGCATGTCTTCAAGTCCTCCGTGCTTTCCTCAAGCCTCTCTCCAGAAATAACAACCCTAGAAACCTTCCAATTCATGAAATAAATCTTAGTCATCTAGTACCTTTCAATTCAGAAAATCAGAAATGTAGATTTCTTCGGATTTAACAAGTTTATTAAACTTTGTAATAACTGAAATAATTAGGCTTAGCTAGTCAGACTTTAATTAGAGGGAAAGAAATTCATCTAGTACATTGAAAGACCTACTTGGTGTGTAAGGCAGGTTAATAGTAATTGAAAGAAATTTCACAGCTTAATACAGTGGGAACAACCATTCACTGAAACAACTTCCCCAGTGATGTGGGAGATTTCCCATCGATGGAGGTTTTCAAGATGCGGTTGGACAGGGTGCTAGATAATCTCATCAAGGCTCCCTTTCCCATAGGGTTGGACCATATGATCTTTTGAGGTGCCTTCCCACCTGGGCTATTCTAGACAAATAACAGCTGTAGCTTCTGATAAGCTTGTATTAAGTCAATTAAAATATGATAACCAGTTTAGAACTAGTTAATAGATAAACATTTCAAGCACCTTTTGACTTTATTAATAATATGTTTCACTACAGTTTGTATTTCTCAACATTTTATTCCAAGAAATGTCCATACTCAAACTTGGCAGTAAGGATTATAGTCGAAAACTGAATTGGTAGACAAATATCTAAGAGTGTTTATAAGACAATATCTTTCCAACATGAAGAACGTGATATTAAAAGTTTACAGGTTTCCTTCTTAGCTATTGCACAGAATATAAATAAGTCTTCTCAAAGAAGAAAATTTATCCATAAATAGCAGAGGTAATGGAACCTTCCTATGGTTTTGTATCCTTTGATCCTCCTACCAAGCTTTACTCACTACAGGAACCTTACCCTTATTCCAAAGAACCAGATGTATTCAGCCTGCTTTTCCTTTAGTGGGACATTGAATAAATCTCCTGCATCTAAGTGCCAGTTTCCAGATTCTCATAGGAATTTAAGTATATTTGAGATTTGCTTGTATGAGTAGCTATCATTTCAAATGTTATTATGACCAGATGGGGAGACAGAGACGTAGCATTACTAGTAAGCCTTGCTTCCCCAAGGATGTAGTAAAAAAAAAAAAAAAATCCCCAACCCCCCCCAACTATTGCCCTAACCAGATATCAGTTTTCAAAGTGTCTGTTTCCCTTCTTTCTCGTGTTCTCCCAATGTCCTATATGAATTTACTGGAGGTTAAAAGTCTTCCACATACCTTTTGTTCATTCATTTTCCCCCAATCTAAATGTACCTACAGGTATATACCTTGCAAAAGATTCCTATAGGAGTTTTGTCCAAACCTTGTCTTGGCAGCAGTTTCTACTCTGCTTGCACATCAACTACTACCTTCATTCAAATACTCAAATGACACCAAGCTGTCGAGTTCTGCCAAGAGTTCCTCTAAGTTATGTTGTCATGTTTTTATTTAAAAGCTGTGATTGACTCTTGGAAATATATTTTTACCCACTATGAAGCCCACAGTAAGCAGATCTGTGCTACTTCCTAGAAAAGCAGACCTTAAGGAAGCTACTCATCTAGAAGAACTAGGCTGCCCTTCAGAGCCTAATAATCACCCAAAAGTCCTCAGGCACTTTTCTAACAAGACAGTCACCTTGTATTGTCTTGGGCTTTCAGAGCTGGACTTCATGAGGAATGACAGCTCTTAGTCATGGCAGACTCTGGAACTAATAAACTTCTTTTAGATGACAGACAAAAAACATGCTGCATTTAATCTGTGATTTTATGCTACTGGGTGTAACACACATTTTTAAAAGTTTTTGTCCTCTAAATATCTATGCATTTTTTTGCTCCAATAATTTATTCATATTGAAAGTAGTTTTAGAACAATAAAAGCACTAGGGTTGCAGGTATTACCAGGATTAATTTAAACAGCATTACAGTACCAGCAACTTTATAATCACCAGAGGTAGCATAAACGTTTGATTCTGTTGTCGCTGAAAGTCACAGCAAAATGCATGAGTTTTAACAGGAATAGACTTGTGGTCCTAACATTTTTAGTACTTTATGTTTGAATTTTTTAAATATTTCCTTCTAGTAAAACACTGCAAATGCAAGCATCTGTAAAGTTCAGGCCATTATCTCTTTGAAGACTTCAAGCTATTGCTAGCCACTTAGTCTTACAAGTAACTGGCCAAGCGTTTAGCCAAAGTAGTTCAATTGTTTTTTTCTAGTGGCATTCCCTTTTTATGTCCACCTTTGGTAGCTCTACCAATTAATTTTCTTTCCTTGCTTCAAGATCAAAAGGATGTTCGTTCATGACTTCTTTGTTCAGAATATTTTTGACCTTTCACTTTTAGGACAAACTAGAGAGTCAACTGTAAGCTTTGAAAGTATATTTGATTGCCATGATGCACAGATAAGAAATCATATCCCTATTTTAGTCACAGACTGAAAATAAAGAATACAAAATTAAGTGCTAACCAACTGACATCATTAAGTCATTGCCTGTAGAACACTGTCAGAGAATAGAAACATGGGGCACTCATCTAAAGCACTTTATACACATTACTTCAAATAGTATTTGATAAATAGTTATAAACATTAGTCATACCACAAAACCTGAAAGATAGACAGGACATCTTATTTCTTAAAAAAGGACAAATTAGGAAACCTGCTCTTATTGTTGTCAGATGCATGTTCCAATTTCCATAACATATTTTTCAAACCTTTCAGGTCTTTTTCTCCAAATTAAGGTTAATAGTATGAGTGTCAGAGAGAGAGCATGAGCAAGCACAGGAAGAGAGAGAAAGAGAGCACATGTGCACACAAAAACTCCTGAAAGTAATTTCCCATAGGCTTGAGCTTACAACAATGGAAAAAATCTCACAACAAACACCTGTAGAATCTCTACAATGAGAATCTCTCAATCAAAGAATCTCTCTCTTAAGAATCTCTATTGGGGGTTCCTTTTTAACAATAATTCAACATGTTTGCAATACTGACATCACTGGGAAATTCAAACTTTTCCAAGTACAGGAGCAAAAGAACAAAGGGATTGTAATGCAGCAGTTAGTATAAAGCCAGAGAGAGATGCTTTCTTTCCAAATTCCTAGAGAATTTGCTTCCTCAATTTCTTTTGGCACAGAAAAGACTGAGAAAGAATGTGGTCCGAGTACAAACAGAATGTTGGATACCTTCCTTTTTAAGCATGGGGAAGGACCTTTACTGGCAGACAAGAGGAAGACATGAATTAGAGAAGTTGAGACAGTGGAGAAAAAATAAGTTACTGAAGCAATCATATTGAATGCTAAGTACTTTGTAAACATCAGAATTACTTTGCCTTTATTTAACTGTTTTCATGAGAAAATATCTGAAAGTCTAAATAAAAATATGTTAATGCATTATCACCTAGCAACCTAAGGCTTGTTTTAGGTTTATTTTTTTGAAGGTCAGATCCTTACTTGATGGAAGTTCACATAGTTCCACTGACTTAGCTGTAACCAGCTGAAGTTTCATGAGTTATAGCCTAATGTCAACAGGAAACATACAACTTTTACAACTACAATGCCTGCCACAATGATAAAAAATTACTTTTTCCTCTCTGATGTGGAGTGCTATTATAACTTGAGGTATAGTCACAAAGGAGCAATTAAGGAAAAGGAAAACTTTTTAAATTAATTTCTGGTCCTACTGAATATGCAGAACTTGATATTGCAAATTAAAAGCAGATTGTAAAACAACTAGATAAAATAACTTAGTTGTTTTTGATTCATTAATGCAATCCTGCATGGTGAATCTAACCATCAAGAATGCTTATGCTGTTGCTTAGTCAACTGCAGGCAAATGAAAAGCTTCAGAAATAGCATAATACAAGATCAGACCCTTTCATCGACAGACCAATGTTTTCCTTTTGTTACGGGCATGCTGGCAGCATCACTTACGGCTAGTCGTCTTGTCCTTACCTAGTTTTAGCTCCAGCTAAGCTTGGCCTTAGAGATCTCATCTCATAAGTGCTCAAGCAATGCTTTTATAGCACCTTCCTTTGGCACCTATTCTAGTCTCCTCTTCCTATTATATCCTCTTTTTGCATTATGAAGCCATAGCTGACTATCTAGTGTTGGCCATGCTCTTATTTTGAGCAGGAGGTTGCACCAGATGACCCACAAAGGCCTCTTCCAATCAGTATTTCTATGACTCTGTGAATACTTTTTTTCACTCAGTATTGATTTCTAAACTGATATTAAATGTTACATTAACAGTACATATAAAAATTATTTTTTAGTGCAGTTTACTCATCAGAATACAGTCAATATTAGTTTTAGAAGCCACAGGATACCAGTCCCACTTAGTAATCAATAGTCGTTATCTCAGAAAAAAGTTATTTTGACAAAAATTTTGGTGCTTATACTGAACTGTCATTATTCAAATGAAAATATTTTCTTTGAAGAACTATTACTGTGCTGGTTCTTAATAAGTTAAGAAAGAGAAAGATGACAATTTCAGGCCCTAAATGTTGATTATTGGCTGGTATCATCTGATGATACACATAGACATTTTAGTATACAGGCAAAAATATGTCATCTTATTTTCCACATCATGCGAAAGCAATCTGACAAAATCACTTCATTTTGCCACAAAAGGTTCAATTCCCTATTCCTTTACATGTCATCACAATAATTTACACCTGTTTCAAGGGTATGCAATTTTTTACCAATCTGGACTGGTTTCATTTAACACCTAATTTCACTCAGCATATGTTCAAATTAGTACATGAGGTGCAAACCAGTGGTGAATTAGGATTCAAGGCAGAAGATTACTGTCTGGTAATTAAAATTTCATAATACACTTATAGAACGAAAGTTCATCTAAGGCAATTCCTAAGAGTACAGCTAAGTACACATGAAGGTGTTTGAAACTCTTAGTTCTGTCACCTGACAAGCAGACAGAGGTTTGGGTTAGCCCAAGGATGTAAACTAGATACGAGTTATTCCCAGATGTGTGTCCAGATATACCTCTTTCACAGAATCACTAGGTTGGAAAGGACCTTCAAGATCATCAAGTCCAACCATTAATCCAGCGCCACCATGTCCCCTAAACCATGTCCTGAAGTGCCACATCCACACGTTTTTTGAACACTTCCAGAGATGGCGACTCCACCACCTCCCTGGGCAGCCTGTTCCAATGCCTGACCACCCTCTCGGTGAAGAAATTTTTCCTAGTATCCAATCTAAACCTCCCCTGGCACAACTTGAGGCCGTTTCCTCTCATCCTATCACTAGTTACTTGGGAGAAGAGAACAACACCCTCGTCGCCACAACCCCCTTTCAGGTAGTTGTAGAGAGCGATAAGGTCTCCCCTCAGCCTCCTCTTCTCCAGACTAAACAACCCCAGTTCCCTCAGCCGCTCCTCATAAGACTTGTGCTCCAGACCCCTCACCAGCTTCGTTGCCCTTCTCTGGACATGCTCCAGCACCTCAACATCCTTCTTGTAGTGAGGGGCCCAAAACTGAACACAGGATTCAAGGTGCGGCCTCACCAGTGCCGAGTACAGGGGCACGATCACTTCCCTACTCCTGCTGGCCACACTATTCCTGATACAGGCCAGGACGCTGTTGGCCTTCTTGGTCACCTGGGCACACTGCTGGCTCATGTTCAGCCGGCTGTCAACGAGCACCCCCAGGTCCCTTTCCGCCGGGCAGCTCTCCAGCCACTCCTCCCCAAGCCTGCAGCATTGCATGGGGTTGTTGTGGCCTAAGTGCAGGACCCAGCACTTGGCCTTATTAAACCTCATACAGTTGGCCTCTGCCCATTGATCCAGCCTGTCCAGATCCCTCTGCAGAGCCCTCCTACCCTCCAGCAGATCAACACTCCCACCCAACTTGGTGTCATCTGCAAACTTACTGAGGGAGCACTCGATTCCCTCATCCAGATCATCTATAAAGATATTGAACAAGACCGGCCCCAGAACCAAGCCCTGGGGAACACCGCTTGTGACCGGCCACCAGCCGGATTTAACATCGTTCGGCCATCCAGCCAGTTCCTCACCCAGCAAAGAGCCGCGAGCAGCCAGTTTCTCCAGGAGAATGCTGTGGGAGACGCTGTCGAAGGCTTTACTAAAGTCCAGGTAGACAACGTCCACAGCCTTTCCCTCATCCACTAGGCGGGTCACCTGGTCATAGAAGGAGATCAGGTTGGTCAAGCAGGACCTGCCTTTCATGAACCCGTGCTGGCTGGGCCTGATCCCTTGGTTGTCCTGCACATGCCCTGTGAGCACTCCCAAGACCAACCGCTCCATAATCTTCCCCGGTACAGAGGTCAGGCTGACAGGCCTATAGTTCCCAGGATCCTCCTTCCGGCCTTTCTTGTAGACGGGCGTCACATTGGCAAGCCTCCAGTCTTCTGGGACCTCCCCTGTTAACCAGGACTGCTGATAAATGATGGAGAGTGGCTTGGCAAGCTCCTCCACCAGCTCTCTCAGTACTCTCGGGTGGATCCCATCAGGCCCCATAGACTTGTGGGTGTCCAGGTGGTTTAGCATGTCCTTGACTGCTTCCTCCTGGATTATGAGGAGTACATTGTGCTCTCCATCCCCATCTTCCAGCTCAGGGCGCTGAATACCCTGTGGATACCTGGACTGGCTATTAAAGACTGAGGCAAAGAAGGCATTAAGTACCTCAGCCTTGTCCTCGTCCTTTGAGACAATGTTCCCCGCCATATCCAGTAGGGGATGGAGATTCTCCTTGCCTCTCTTTTTGTTGTTAATATATTTGTAAAAACATTTTTTATTATCCTTTACGACTGTAGCCAGACTGAGCTCTAGCTGGGCTTTTGCCTTTCTAATTTTGTCCCTGCTTGACCTAACGAGATCCTTGTACTCTTCGTGAGTTGCCTGCCCCTTCTTCCAGAGGTGATAAACTCTCCTCTTTTCCCTGAGTCCCAGCAAAATCTCTCTGTTCAGCCAGGCCGGTTGCCTTCCCCGCCAGCTCTTCTTACGGCTTTCAAGCTGTCTCTAACTCTGTACCACTGGGATATCCTAGGGAGACTAGGCAGCAAAACCAAAGTAGGGCTGAGCCCATTTCCTTGTGGACTTTGCCTCCAGATCTGCAGAAATAAAATACTGTCACAGGCAAAGCAGTCTTAACATTCAAGGAATTATTTATTGCAAATTAACACAAACTTCTAATCACCAATTCAGGTACTGGGGAAAAAAAACATAAGTAATTAAACAAACACTTATGGAAACTTCTTTCTCCCCACCTCACCAGGCTCAGCTCAAGCCACACTCTTACCCTCTGCTACTTGCAAGTCTCAACTTCCTTTATGTTCACCATGGGTTATGTTCTGTTCATCCCAATTCCCTCAGTGAAGTGATGGACAATGTAGGAGGTTGGCATCAAGTGTGTAATAGTATCTTTCTGCAACCCATTTCCTGGGCCAGGAAAATAAGGTACACAAACAATGAATGACAGTAACAGCAAGATGACATTTGTGTTACAAGAACATCCAGTCACCAGTCTTTGTAGGGAATAAGGAAGCTTTCTTCTGGAAAGATTAAATTGGCACAAGCCTTCTCTTTTTTTTTTTTTGGCCTTCTTTAAAGTACCAAAAGAAAACGTAAAGTCCCTAGAAAAAAAAGGTATCATGCAAATTTGCTGCAAGCACAGTATGAGCCCCAGCAGGCAGATTCACACAGAATCACACAGAATCACTAGGTTGGAAAGGACCTTCAAGATCATCAAGTCCAACCATTAATCCAGAACCACCATGTCCCCTAAACCATGTCCTGAAGCGCCACATCCACATGTTTTTTGAACGCTTCCAGGGATGGCGACTCCACCACCTCCCTGGGCAGCCTGTTCCAATGCTTGACCACCCTCTCAGTGAAGAAATTTTTCCTAATATCCAATCTAAACCTCCCCTGGCGCAACTTGAGGCCATTTCCTCTCGTCCTATCACTAGTTACTTGGGAGAAGAGACCAACACCCTCGTCGCCACAACCCCCTTTCAGGTAGTTGTAGAGAGCGATAAGGTCTCCCCTCAGCCTCCTCTTCTCCAGACTAAACAACCCCAGTTCCCTCAGCCGCTCCTCATAAGACTTGTGCTCCAGACCCCTCACCAGCTTCGTTGCCCTTCTCTGGACACGCTCCAGCACCTCAACATCCTTCTTGTAGTGAGGGGCCCAAAACTGAACACAGGATTCAAGGTGCGGCCTCACCAGTGCCGAGTACAGGGGCACGATCACTTCCCTACTCCTGCTGGCCACACTATTCCTGATACAGGCCAGGACGCTGTTGGCCTTCTTGGTCACCTGGGCACACTGCTGGCTCATGTTCAGCCGGCTGTCAACGAGCACCCCCAGGTCCCTTTCCGCCGGGCAGCTCTCCAGCCACTCCTCCCCAAGCCTGCAGCATTGCATGGGGTTGTTGTGGCCTAAGTGCAGGACCCAGCACTTGGCCTTATTAAACCTCATACAGTTGGCCTCTGCCCATTGATCCAGCCTGTCCAGATCCCTCTGCAGAGCCCTCCTACCCTCCAGCAGATCAACACTCCCACTCAGCTTGGTGTCATCTGCAAACTTACTGAGGGAGCACTCAATTCCCTCATCCAGATCATCTATAAAGATATTGAACAAGACTGGTCCCAGAACCGAGCCCTGGGGAACACCACTCATGACCGGCCGCCAGCCGGATTTAACGCCATTCACCACAACTCTCTGGGCTCGGCCATCCAGCCAGTTCCTCACCCAGCGAAGAGTAAACCCGTCTAAGCCACGAGCCGCCAGTTTCTCCAGGAGAATGCTGTGGGAGACGCTGTCAAAGGCTTTACTAAAGTCCAGGTAGACAACGTCCACTGCCTTTCCCTCATCCACTAGGCGGGTCACCTGGTCATAGAAGGAAATCAAGTTGGTCAAGCAGGACCTGCCTTTCATGAACCCATGCTGGCTGGGCCTGATCCTTTGGCTGTTCTGCAGATGCCCTGTGAGCACTCTCAAAACCAACCGCTCCATAATCTTCCCTGGAACAGAGGTCAGGCTGACAGGCCTGTAGTTCCCAGGATCCTCCTTCCGGCCTTTCGAAGGTAACAGGGTGATAAAGAACTCGACTTCAAACTTCAAAGCCTGTAGGATGCTGAACCAGAGCTAAAAGGTTATCCTGCAGCTAGATTGATTTAAAGAAATTTCAACCTCAGGAAAAGCAAAGGTATTTCCATAAAGGGAAGGAACATTTTACATAGTCTAGAAGACAGTATAAAGAAATAAACTAGATAACAAATAGCTGCTGTGTGCAATCATCAGGCCAGGAAAAAGCTAAACAGACATAAAATTAATTTTCAGTTTCCATGCCAACAGGACTGATTATATGCTCTAATATACAACACCTAATTTGGGTGCCTAAACTAAAAAGCCAAGTTTGTATGCAGAACCACAGAAACTTCCTGGACTATAACACCCAAATGTTTATTTCCTTTGCAGTCCCCTGCGAAGAAAACATAAGGCTGTGCTTTTGACCCTATCTCTGCTTCAAAAGGCATCCACCTGACATCACTTTACTCTTTCTCACTAACAAAATGAAATTGGCATCTAGTGGCAACACCTTGAAAGCAACAACCTCCAAGAATTTTTGCTATTGATTTCTTCATTGACAGGTTTTCACTCATTCATGGCAGAATAACGTGAAAAATTTCAGGAGTTGTTTCCACATCAGGGGAGTCAGCCTACATGGAAGAATGCAAGATCATGCTGATATATCTCTGCTAACTCAGGTTCCAAATGCAACAGAGATGAATTACTGCATTGCTCTGCCATGTGCAACTTACTCTGCTTTATCGGCAAAGCAACTACCCTGAGAAAACATTGATCTTCTAAAGCTATAGTGCTTTCAAGATCTAAGCAAGCACATAGTACTGCATTGTGCCATGTCAACACTTGCCAACAGTTGAATTTCTGTGAAAAATTAGGCTACTAGGCTAGTTTGGACCAAAATATGATAATATCAGAAATGACTGAGAAAAAAGGGAAAGAAATGGGAAAATTACAATAACTAATATCTCAGTTTAGTTATGAACATATGCCTAGGAATGGTTGCAGCTGAGCAGCAATGGATGGGAAAATTTTACAGTCTCTCTGCTGGTTCCCCACCATTTATCACAAATTGCATGCTCTACAGGACTGAGTTTTGTTTATTTGTATTTTCAGTTTGTCTTTTCTATGACTGTAAAAGATGTGACTGTATCCAGGAAACACCTCTGGAGGAAATGGTGAGTTCTCTGCCCTAAAATTCAGCACCCAGCCAATCTTAAATAGCCCATGTCTTTTGAACCCTGAAGTTCATTACAACCCTCATTATGGGGTTTTGGGTCTCTGAGCAATGCAAAAAAAAAAGTGTAATCAATGGACATAAGAAGTCCCAACATGAACATTTTCTTCTGACTGTATGCTAGGTACTGGTTTTGTCTATTACTTTAGGCCCAAGAGCCAGTGCTTATAGTAAAACAATACATGTTTCAATTTTTCTAATTAATATAGTATACAAGTAAGGTCCAGCATAAAGATAACAAAAGATACCACAAAAGAGACTTCTTTCTCTCTCTGGACAATATACACTGACAGTGTATACACTGTCCATCTCAGGCAAACACATATTCATCATAGGAATATGTCAGGGACTAGAACCACTCATGAAGTGTTAATAGTGAAAATATTCATGAAAATATGCCATACCATTACATTTTCTACAGCTTCTCTGGAATTAAGGCACATTTATACTCATAATTTCTACATAAGAGGTAATGCAGACTGGCTTCATCTTACTAATTACAGTTTGCAGTATCAGACCCATGCCAGTAGGGGAGTCAACAGTTGAACAAATAGTGCAAAACTCTTCATAATCCTGTCATGGGAAAACAAAAGATAGTGCAACGTTTAACTCAAATTAGGATAGACATGAAACAGACCATTCATCTTTAAGTGTGAATCTTAAAATTTACAACAAAGATTGTGGTAAAGACCCTATGGTGACAGATGCATGGCAAGATAATAATATTTAAACATAAAACCAGGTCATAATATTTAAATATAAACAAAATTCTCTCCTCCTCAAAGTAAATTGTAGTGTCAATGTAAATTGAATTACAGTACAGGTTCTAGGACTCAGAAATCCAGCTTCTTGTGTAAGGACAGCTTTGTTTATATGTGTTAAACACCGCCCCCCCCCCGACCCCGAACTTCTCCCTCTAGTCTGTTTTTTGTTCTCACTAATCTCTTGCTGTTCTAATTTTTAGAGACCTCAAGCTACCCGAAATTTGTTCTATTTTTTCATTGTTTTAACTAAGTTCAGTCTGATGATAGCAAAAGGAATAGCAAAAATTCTTTTTTAAGCAAACAAACCTAGGAGTCCGCTGAGCTGGCAGATCTTCCTGAGCTCTCACAGCTTTAATTTTAACATTGAAAGGCTAATCAAGTTGCATTTTGAAACTCTGTGAAATGTTACTTCCTGCTGCTAGATTCAGTGCTAGTAATTACAGACTGTTTTTTATAGAGAGAGGGGAGGAATATCTGCAGAAAACCTTCTTACCTAAACTTGGCAGAATGCCTTTCTGCTATTAAAAGTCCACTCAAAGGCTTACTTTCTTGCACTTTCTTTTTTGTTAAGGCCATTATGCTCACATGAAAACAGTTTTTTTGCCTGAGTTCAGCTCTTCTCAAGAATTTCAGCTTGGATCTGTGAATGTATGCTTTCCAGCAGAACTAGTTAATGTATTTCTGACTTCTTTTAAGCAAAAAACAAAACACACCCCTCTCTCCCCAATCCCCAAAAAACAAAAACAAAAACAAACAAAAAAACCACCAAAAAAACAAACAACTCCGTAGATCTCCCAGATTTCTGTATGTTGTTAACAGAAAACAGAAGAAAGTCTGGAATTTGTCTTTTGTTGATTTGAGATTTACTTGGGACTCAATCTCAGCCCTGCCCTGCTTAGCTGTTATAACACCTCATACTTACCTGCTCCTGGTGCAGTCACTGGAGGCAGCAAAAGAGTAATCTTCTTAAGCTCAAGGGCTGAATTTACTACCTGTACTCAGGCTGATTAATTCCTTTCAAATTGCTCCTTGTGGAAGAAAGCACTATTCAGATACAAGCAAGGGAGATAGAAGCTAAGTCTTATCTAATCTTTACTGCTATTAAAGTATATATGAAAGGGGTAGTAGTAATATTATTTCATCCCTCACACACACAGAGATACTGTGCATGACATCTGAGATCTGGGAAGAAAGGGTGCTATGTCAGTATTAATTCATTCTGAATAATACAAAAAGTGAGATGTTGCCCGTGGCTGAGCACACAGAGGATCTATTCTATAAGAGACTGGAAATGAAGAGATGAGATAGAGCGTTTGCTTTAAAAATTGTCCAGCCTGTAGGCTATCCAGTTAGAAGTTGTTACAAATCAGGATGTTGATGTAGGTTCAGTATCTTCTTGGCTGCCTCAGAACAGCTGAAATCATCTAGGATTTTTTTTCCATTTTCTTGTACAGGTGATACCATCTCTTCTTACTGGAAGAAAAATGAGTGTAGTGGACAAAGTAGGAAAGATAAGCAAAGCTTTTTGGGCGGTATTTAAGTGAGACCAAGGGGAGAGAAGAATAGATCAAAGAACATTAGAAAAGAGACCCAGAATGTGTGTGGGCTAGCATTTAATGTACTGAAAGTTGGAAAAAAATAAACAAACCAAATGTGACAATTTTTTAACAATATTAATTTTAAGTTCCAATAGCTATTAAACTATTTTTTATATATAGACATCTTTCGGATGTCATCTGCTATTCAGCTTATTGCCACAGTGTGGCAGTGTGCCTTCTCTGACCTTGTTTCATTCCATGTTAATAAACCTGGCTGGTAAATATAGGGTTGTAGGGTAATTTATGTTGGAAAGATTCTCAGGGGGTCTCTAGACCAACCTCTGGCTCAAAGCAAAGTAAGCTTTGAACAGCTGAGGCTGCCAGTCCAGGTTACTCAGGGCTTTATCCACTTGCGCTGTTAAAACCTCCAAGGATGAAGCCATACAATTTCACAATGCTTGACAGTCCTCATGGTCAAGAGTTTTTCTTTACATCAAGTCAGAACCTCTCTTATTTCAACTCATATCCATTGTCTCTCATCCACCTACCATGGACCTCTGTGAAGGATCCAGCTAGTAACCCCGTATTGGGAAGCTGCTGTTAGGTCCTCATGAAGCTTCCTCTTCTCTAAAGTGAAGGACCTGAGTTCCCTCAGCCTGTCCTCATAGGGAATGAGCTCCAACCCATTTCTGACCATCTTAGTGGCCACGCCCTGAACTTGCTCCAGTTTATCGATGTCTTACTTGTACTGGGGGACCAAATACACTGGACACAATATTCTAGATGTGGTCTACTGAGTAAAGGGGGATAATCACTTCCCTTGAGGTACTGGCTATGCTTCTGCATAGCTTCTACATGCAACCAGTGGTTTGTCTAATCCAGGGGGAACTCTGTTAGGAAGTTGTGGCTAAATTATTTCTCCTTTTCCAGAATCAAAGGAGCTATACAGAGTATTTGTGATGGATTATTTTCCATTTCCAGTGGCTATATAGCATATCTGTGCCATGTCACAGTGGTGACACAGTGCAGTTATTGATTAATAAATACACAGAAAACTGGACTTGGTGTTAAATCAGCTAGTGGCTTAAATTACTATCTTGATTTCTTAATTACTGTATATGTTTCCTCCATCATAATTTTTCTACAATTTTCTTGTTTTAAACTTATTTGAATCCTACAAATGAACACTATTTTAGATGCTTCAATTCACATATTATCCAGTAAGATTCTGGAACAGCATCTGCCACCTGCTTATAACAGTTTATATTCACTAGTTAGTTCTCTGTCTTCTAGACTCCGAGTCCTATTGCATCAGAAATAGCCACTTTGGACATTGGGAACCTAAATTCCTGGCTGTTTACTTTTAAAAAAACAACAAACAAAGAAAAACACCAGCCAGATAGAACAACTTGAAGATTATAATAGGATCCTCAAAGCCCTAGAAAGCATTGCAAATAGACTTTTGTAGTATCTTATATCTTGTTAACAGACCTATGAGTGATCATAATTTATATCTGACCTGGATTTGGACACAGCAGAATGTCATGCCATTTGATATTAAGAGATTAAATTCAAAATAAAACCCTGAGACACTTTAGATGGCTATTTCATTTCACTTGGCTATTACTGCCATCTAGTGATATAATTTACAATCTTCAAAACTTTCCATTTAGAAATTATATTGCATCAGATGTATTTGGAAAGGTGCAGGACGTATTCTAAAGTCTATGCTTCATTTACTTATTAATGGAATGCCCCATGCGAGCATGCAATTATGTATATATTCAGTTTTGAAAGTTAGTATTTTTTCTCTCTTCCCTATAAGAATGCACTTGAAGACCCAGTTACTAGCCTTAGAAAAGAACTGTTCAGAGCCATAGCAGTAGTTCATAACATATTCAGCTCCTTCTCTTCTGACAAAAGTCCCTTGAACAGGCCATATTATTTATGAATATATATATGAATATAAATTATTAAAATAATTATGGTTAAGGGAGTTAATCTCTTCTTCTTTTCAGTGAACAGAAAGTGTTCTATCTTTGTTTGAAAAGTAATCACTCCCAAAATCTCCTACCTACCTAACATGAGACCATGAAGTGAGAAAACACTTAAGAGTGAAAACTGACTCCTAGGATATTTACTGAAGGCTGAAGTTCAAACAAGAATCAGGCACACAATCTTAACCGTGAAGGTAAATTGCCTGTTAGAAACATTATTATTTGTCTGTGATGTGATGTCTCTACATCAAGATTAAACTTTCTAAAGAATTTGCTAGAGCTCAGACTGACAATTTAATTCGTATGAAAAGATGAGTTTTTATGATCATCTGGTCTTACTTCCTACGTAGCAAACTACTTCGCAATTTTCTGTAGTTATGTGCATTTAAATTTTTTCTTTTAGTCAAATTATCTCACTTCCCTGCATGGTCATCCAATTCATAGTCCACCTGAGTTTACACTAATTTGTGCATTGAACATAAAGAGATACAAACCCAATAAAACAAAACCAATATCTAACAATCTAAGACTTGACATAATCACATCAACCATACTCAAATTTGGTTTCAATTGTTAGTTGAACTGCATATGAAAAACCTTCCCACACAATTCTACCATGGGACAGTTCAGACTTTCACCATAGCTTATCACAGGTGCCTGGGTCACAGACCAAGCACTGAGAACTGAGTTGACTGTTCAGTCAACAAGTTCTAACTTTTTCTTCACAGGTTGATCTTTTTGTTTCTCCAAGTACAGATACAGGTCCCTAGGGCACATTTTTATACTCGTTCTGACATCTCTCCTTGGTATATCCCCTAGCTCTGTCACAGAAAAACCTTTCTACAAGTCTTTCTCCTGCTCAGCTAAACAAACTCTGTGTGATCTGCTTCAAATCCTGTGATATGGGAACCTGTATAACAAGGCCACAGAATAGATTATATATGCACTTGAAGAACCTGTTCCCATAGCATCTATTTAGCCTACAGATGTTAAGCATACAGTCTGTAGGATGTTGACATTAAGTAATTCTTGGGCCCTTTATTCTAGCAGAAACTTGTATAATAAACACTTTGACTATCATTATCATTGTAGGTTGATGAATATTCTGTTTGAGTATTTCCAAATATCAAGTGTCTTCCTGTATTTTCCAGTTCTCAATGTTAAAACAAACATGCACATTTAATTCTGAGTTTGGACTTAATTCTCTGTATAAAATAAAACCTGATTATTTACCACACAGGTAATCCTATTGTCACATATGGAAGCAACCTCCATTTTAGCTCACTTTGTCCTAATCAGCTCCAAAATCCCACCTTCATTCTTAGATTTTCAGCTTTTTTGGTCCTAGATAAATCTCATTGTAACAATACAATCAGGAAAATGCACCTCTGATAATATTAACTATGCAAATTGGAAAGAAGAAAATGCAAGTCAGACATTGTATTCTGTACAGTGGATTTCCATTCTTCCTGGAATCTCTTCAGATTTAGATGCTGTTAATACATATAAAATCTATCATATTACAGTCAGACATTCAAAATACATATTTACAACCACTTGAGTAAACTGAAAGAAAATGCTGCTTCTGAAATCAGAGAGGTTTTGGCATTGTTAATTAAATACACAGATTATGCTGTTGAGCATATCTGTGACTTCTTGTGTTCACTTGCATGCACTATTTTGTGAGCCACTGAGCTAAACATCGTATCTAAAACAAGAGATGACTTCAAGTGATGGAAAAGCATTTTGAATTGTCTTTTTAAGAAGCCATCTGCTAGTGTCAGCAATCAAAACAAGGATAGAAAGTGGAAATCATGCCCATACTGACATTTTTTATTGTCAAGTTCTGTAACTTGCTGGAGCTAGCAAAGGGGATCAGACAGGTGCTTTGAAATCAGTGTGTTACCCAGAACTGGTCCAGGAAAAAGGAACAGTCAGTATTTAACTTTGGGGGGGCGGGGGGGGAAGCTAATACCTAAGAATTTTTTTTCCTGAAAACAACTGTTGGGCTGCTGCAAAAAATAACATCATAGGATTAAATTAGACATTAGTTCTTGAACTGATCTACCAGTTTGTCACTACCAAAAGGGGGGGATATTGTTCCTTCTGCTTCTGACTATATACACTGTTCCTTCCTCATTCACATTCCGCTTGCTCTGGCTCTCCCACAGATCATACCCTGCATTGAGTCAACTCAATTTGAATTGAACCAGAAGAAAACTAACCTGGCTAGGAAAGGAGTTTATCTATGACTTAAAGACTTGAATCAATTTAATCACACAATCAGTTAAGTGCTAGAGCTGCTATGAGGGAAAACGTGCGATCATGCAGCTAGGAATTTACCTATTCTCACAAGAACAAGCTGTTAGATTACATCAGTCATGAAATGTAAATTTATCCTCAAACTGTGCCTCCAGATAGTGCTTATTGCCAAGATTTAGCTCCACTTTCAAGCCATCTATACAGTCTTGCTCCTTCCTGTGCCCCAGTTCCAGTGCTTGTCCAGCCGGTGTACTGTCATGATTAAAAGCCTTTCACTTTTTCATTGTCACTGACTTACTTTACTGGGTTAGTGTGCTTAAAAAAAAAAAAAAAAAAAATCAAGTCAAGCAACCCATCTTGGAACTAGCATAGTAAAGGAGTAGGAATATTTAATCAAGGCATTTGCAGAAGCCAGGCTAGTCCACAGAAATCATACCAGCTTAGTTTGCCACTAAATTGCAGTCTCATCAAACTTATAAAATGCCTTTACCCCCCCAACAAGTAACAAAAAATATTTCTATACAGTATTCTTAACTTTTCATTCCATTTCCCTTTCATCGATGTTTTGGACTACATCAGTCTTTCTTGAATCTAAGGACATGTCAATGATAGCAGAACAGGGCCACTGGAAGATAGAACTGGGGCATCATTTGGTAGAAAGACAACTAGACAGTGCGTGGGGGGTACTAGGCCAGTATTTAGCTCACTCTACTCCTAATCTTTACTGTAACTGGGAAATTTTCTGAGGCTTGCAGTTTGAATTTCTCTAGCAGACTTCAGCAACATGTTAAATTATTTCATTCTAATTCTAATGATAATTGAAGAAACATAGCTGAAAGATTATCACACAGTGATTAATTGAAAAAAACAAGACTGAGCTAAATGTCAAGTTTCAAAATAGTATAATCTTATTAAACTGATTCATTATTTGCTGTAATAAAGACAAATCTATTATAATTAAGTCCCTATAAAGACAATATGCCAAAAATGATAAAAACCAGCTATGAGATTATAGAATTCAGCAATAACATACCCACTATAATCACAGTCTTCATAACCTCTGATAAAAACCAATTAAAAACATAACCATGATAACAATTTTACCTTATCGCTGTTGGCTATTTATCTTCACAGATTAGAAAGTAATAACACAAGGTATATGGAAATATATATTTTTTATAAATCTCGGGTTTTTTAAGCAAACCTGTACATAGAATTGCAAAAAGAGAAAGGATTAAATGCTGTGACTTTTATTCCAGTTTGGAAGTAATGTGCTCAAAAATAAAAGACAGGGCAAGACACCTTTGCTTTTTTCATTTTGCTAAATGTAATACTCGGGAAGAGTTTTGAGCTGGCAACATTAGAGATGCAGTTTGACTGTTCAGCTACAAAGTTCAGGACAGGCAGCAATCAGCTATTGAACTAGTCCACCAAAAACATCAGCTCTGCAGTGACCATCTCTAGTTCAATTCACTATTCACTCTCATTCAAACCCTTAAAAATTCTCACTGGTCTGTTGAAAATGATTAGGCTAACGCAGATGTGATCTTTGTGGTGAAACAATCTCAAGATACACCCTTTTTCTGCTACAGATATAGCTCAGTGTTACAACCCTATCACATAAAACAGATCAACTAACACCACTCCCACAAAGTTCAACTTTCAGGTGGAACAAATGTAAGGAGGTCTCTAGGTGCAGCTTCCTGCTCAAAGCAGGGTCAGCTTTGAGGTCAGACAAAATGGCTTTATCCATTTAGGCATTGAACACCTCCAAGGACAGAGACTGCCCAAGTTCTCTGGGCAGCTTGCTCCAATGTTAATGCAAATCCTTCCTAAAACAGGATGACTAAACTATTTTCTTTGTACAGTCAGACACTATTGGGCAGTAACAGCACTAGAGGACTATGCTGAATTTTGGTGTAGAAAAGTTCCTAATGTCTGATTCCTGGCAAAAGCAAAAATGAAACAAATTGAACAGCTGGTATACGTTCAGCAGAGCAGCCTCTTCCTCTCATACAATGGTCATGAGGGATACAACAAGAGAAAACACCCCCTTATGAATACTCTTTGAAATACTGATCACTTCTTTGCCTTTATTCCTCACACACAGATTACCCAAAAAGCTTCCTTTTTTTTTGCTTACCTTGTTTTTTTTCCTCTCACCTACTTCTTCTTGATGAGAGGTGAACTGAGAAGTTCTGAACAGTTGCTCGTTCAGATAACAACCATAAGGCAGTTTTCTTTTAAAATTCAGATGGCTGTACATCTACATAAAACAAGGCTGAAAACAGCAGGTCTTAATTATTTCATTCAGCAACATGATCTGGCTGACTGCATCTAAGAATAAATAATAAAATTAACTAGGAAGATCAAAATTGGTTTGATCTTAGAACACTCATCTGAATGATTAAATAGCTACCTTTGTATTTTACTACACACAAATGCTGCTTCTCAATACTGGAAACCAGATTAAGACCCAAATAAAAATCAAGACCAAGGCACTCGGAGAATACTCAATCTATATTTAAATAATTTCCCATCTGTAAAGAGCAAACCATGACTGTACATTATCATCTCACATAATCGTCCATTTCACTCTCTTGGTCAGTAGTTAAAAGAAATTAATATTCAAAATTAATTCCTTAATCTTTTCAGAATTCATCATTTGATTTTTATTAGAAAATACATTACATGAGAAAATTGCCAGAAATAGACAATGGAACTTTTAATTATTTGAACAGAATTAAATACTGAAACCCTTGTGCCTTCAATGAAAAGCAATATGCTGTGAAAAGAGAAAAAAAAACCCCAACATTTTATACTGAAAGGTTTGGAACTAAATATTGGTACTCGTTTGTGTTTCTAACTTTGCAGCTCTCTGATCAGCTGGAATGCATGTCTTATTTTTTGCTTTAACTTAGGAGCTGTTTGGGCTTCAGTCATCACAGGGCTATACAAAGTATCTTTATGGGGCAAAACATTAGATAATAGAGAATTATCTAATTCCTAAGGAATAACCTAAGAAGAACCGATAATGAGAAGTTGAAAAAAAGAGAAATGCAAATCAAAACCTTAAACAAGGTGATTAAGGGGGGGCGGGGGGGGGAGGTGAATTACCAAGAAAAAGAAGGGTCCCATCTTTTGATATTTCAATTAAAATTAGGTGATCTTTTGAAGGACAGACAATGGTAAAACAAAATTATGAGGCTTAACAGCAGAAGTCACTGGTATAACTTAATAGCCTGTTAAGTGATCACCTCATATTAAACTTCCTAACACTTCTTGTCGCCTTGAGTTCCATGAATTCTAGCTCATTTACAATGTTTTGCGTCAAAACAAAATCATAGTTTATAAGTTTCAGAACACCTTCAAGTGTTCTGACACTTATAACAGAGGAGAGGGAATCAAAACAGAATTAAGCCAGATCTTCACTCAGGGAGAAAAGCAGAATAATCCCAAGAGGTTTTTCTTTTCTAAGGCTTAACATCTTCAGAGTTCATTCTAACAAGAAGATAGAAATCTTTCCACTACATTGTCTGATAAGATACATTTTCTGGATATAAATTGGAAAATTAAAATGTTGATATTCCTATTCAAAAGAGTAATTTTTAGACAGTAATTCTGGTCATTTTTATGTAGACCTGCATTCCACCTGTGTATTTTGGAGTCTGATTTGAGAAATGTTTTGCAATAGCTTGGGAGCAATGGCATAACATAAATGGCTTTTGAAATTATTAATAGATCCCTTATGAGAATGTTTTCCATCTAAAAAGCCCTTACTGCAAAAAGAGAAAACTTTTCACTACAAAAAATGTCCGTGTTATCAAAGCTCTGGTTTGTATACATTTTGACAATCTTTGAATCCTTATTTTTGTTGAAGTATCTTTAAAGATATGTATATACTGAAAAAGGATTTTCATTTTCTGTGAATAAACATTTTCAAAATAAATTCAGTGAAAACTTAAGTGAAAAGAGTAAGGAAGATATAAAATATTGAAAGGTCTTTAAACCCCTCACAGTGAAACTGACTGAAAAAAGAATCTTCTATTCAGGAAACCATTTTTTAATATTCACTCTGCCTTAATTTTTTAAGTCAAAATAGTGTTAGATGTTTTTCCGATGTGTTTGACACACACAGATCACCCAACATACTTCAGAACTTCACATAAAGAGTTAAGATTTGCAACAATTTTTAAAGAGTGAATACTTACTGCACAAAAAGGAAATATTTTTCTTTTTGCTGTTTACCAGTCTCTCTCAAAAAACAGTTTGTGCAGGTGGTACAGAGGCTGCTTAGAGATATTCTTAGCCACAGATACTGCCAGACGTGGATTACATTTGTTCACAAATTGAAATAGTTGGCTTGTTTTCCTTCTCTGTTCTAGGAGCTCACAACTCTGCTATGAATTGTCTGTCACAATTCAACTAATGATAGAAGAATAGACCATTGTGCAATCCTGCACTGGATTAATCTTTTGGGACAGATGAGCCATTACCCAGTACTACTAATGTGAATCCCTCAAAGCAATTGGAAAATTATCTGTTTAAGTACAGAAGCGTCAGGAGATACTTAGGTTCAGGAGCCTGAAAGACAGTAAAAACAGATCTGAACAAATCTATGTAGACATCAGTAGTAAATTCCTGGCCTAATTACATCTACCAGAAAAATATATTTTTTACGTCAATAGAACCAGAACTTTTTCCTGATGTCCATCCATTTCTATCTGTCCTTAGTATATGACAACTTTCTTTCATATAACCTGTATAAAAGGATCAAATTTACACATGTACGAAGACAGATCTCTGTCATGTCAAAAGGGCAAATCGTCATATTTTCTCTCATTAAAAGTGAAGAAAACTTTAAATGGGAACATAATTTTCTCTAATTCTTCAGCAAGCCAAGATTAAATCTTGAAAACGTTAAGTAAATAAATTTCAGACCTTATGCCACTGCAGTTGTCATGCTGATACAAATGGATAGAATGTATGTCTAAAACCTTCAGGAAAAATAGCTCTTAAATTGATTCAGCAGTCTCAAAGAACCACACCTGAAGGATGTTGTTCCATGAGTTTGAGATGTTCTAAATTTTCAGTACAAATCAGGTTGTGTTGTTTAGGAGATTAAACTGGCAAAACCTCTCATTGAAGTGTTTTCAGTTCTTCATCAACACTCAAGAGAAATAACCTGCTGCTAAGCTGGGCAAGTACTGTATTTCTTTTTCTGATATAGAATGTAACTTTCAAAATAAGTACTTTCAAAAATATTTATTGTCTCTAGAAACAGAAGTCTTAGGGGAAAATTATTTTTTTCACAGCTCAGAGTAGTCTGCATTAGCTTGTTTCCAGGTACATTTATTTCTTTACTTCTTACCATGAATGTGGAAATGTATGTACTTTCGTCATAAGCTGGCTGACACATTAACCTCTAACACAGACACGGTTATTTCCATACTTCGCATAAATTAGCAGACTAATTTCACCCTAATATTTCCCTCAATAATGTACCTCAAACCACTAAACTTTAGGGAAACTACAGACAACCAAATCTATTTAAGAATATTATGCATTAGTTACTGTGAGATAGCCAACATGCGATAAGAATATTTTTTCCTATTAAAGGCTATTTAAATGGCCAAGTTTAGTTCACATTTAGCTAGTACTTGTTAAAATTCTCTATTTTGAAAGCAGAAATGCAATGTTTCATGGCTCATTTTAATTTTGATTTTAGTACAACAATTATCCCACAACACTATGTATGAATTATCCCATAACCATATTTAAACTAAGATCAGAAAACATATAATGAAGGCACCAAAATTATACCCTAGAAAAAAGTTCTTCTTTAAAAATGGACTAGATGACTGTTTATCACAACCACCAAATATTAGCAAGCAGTCTACAGCAAATATATTCAAGTTAGTATGCCCTACTGACCTAAACATTTTATTAACAAAATCTCATGTCCTGAAATAGAAATTTTAACCATAGCATATGAAATGCATGTTTGATAGTTTTTCAGCAGGTTGCTACAAGTAGAAAAAAGATCCCCAAATATATCAAACAAATCTGAATTTTATTCTTTCTCTACTTAATTATTTAATCTTTCAGACTATCTGAAACTGAGCCTGAGACAGGAGCAAGAATTTTAAGTCTGACTAAGATTTGGGTGCCTTATTTTTGACATGTTCAAATTAGATACCAGAAACTTTGCTTTTAAGAAGCGTGAAGAATATAATAATTTAACAAATCCTTCAATCAGGCTACAGAAAATGAGAAGTTACTGTATTTGCACTCAGAACTCTTAGCACAAATATGTCTGCTGTAACATTACTTTAAAAACACAGTAAATAAAATGTAACTGCCCATAATCAGTTAAGAACCGTTGACCTCTTCATATCCATAACTTTAACATTGTGTCATGCTGTTTTCAAAAGAATGCTCTCCAAACAGTTTTCAAGGTTAATTTTGCTGTTACTCCCTCTGGCAGGGTAAGAAGATAATTCCGTCTCCTCGATAATTTCTTTCCCAGCTCGATATCAGTAACTTGTACCAATGCTAAATGAAGTTTTCATCTTTTGTCAAGGCCACTGTTTGAATTTGTCTGTCTGCTATATTTCTAAAGGTAACATTGATACTTCAAAGGATGTAGGAAAAAAAACCAATCTTGTTAGTGAGATTGCTGAAAATGTTGTATACCTTCAGTGACAACATTGTAGGACAAACTGCGGTATTTTTCCATTTCTACCTCTGAGTAATTAGAATTGAAGAGGATTTTCTTGAACCTCATCAAAAGTATTTGCCCCTATGGCTGTATAACAGATTGGAAAAAGAAAAAAAATCTGTTAGTCACAATGTCAAACATTAAGATATAAATTAACTGTATAAGCCTTAAAGTTTTACTTTCCAGATCATATCCATGAAAAAGTGTTCCATTCCTCATATTAACCACATTAGTAATTCTACCAAAATAAGACTATTCTTCTAAGTATAGACATGTAAATTTTTTTTATATTTTGGGGGTGTGATGCCTTTGGACACAGGCAGCTTAGTTGCTGACAAAATTAATAGATTCAGACTTAATCTAAGCACTAGATGTGACAACAGTACTATATATTCAGAAATCCCATTTATTAATGCAAATCTTTCAAGTTTGAACAAGCTTCTAAATACTAAAAAGTGAACCTTTGGGCCTGCTGCTGTGAATCAACGTAATTTCAGCCCACAAATCTTTAGTCATTTACATCAGCTGAGGATCTGGTCTACAGGAGGTGCATTACTTTGCATTTGAGGCTAACAGATTGTTCAGATGTGCTACCACCATTTCCTAATCACTCAGAAAAATGCTTGAAGTACTCAAAATCTTGTGAGCCAATCCACATCTTTACAGGTGAAAGAAATCCTCACATTTTATTAACATGGAGGTATTTTTCAACATGCATCTGAAATGCATTCTTTTTTTAAAAAAAGTTATCAAATGACAGTGTATAATCTATACAGAACTATTGCATTACCTGCAGTAAGAGCTCAGGCAAACAAATGACAATGAAGGTGATCCACACTTGCTAATGTTTTATATTAACAAAAGGCCTTCAGCTTATACACTGGCATAGATCTATGACAACAGAGAAATAAAATAACAACAAAGGTTTTAATTTCACTATGCTGTTTACCATACATTATTCCAATTGGAAATGAAGTAGGTAGAGACAAAACCCAGTCTGTGGGGATTGCACACAGTTACCAGTTATACCATCCTGGGACAAGACACAGAAAAATGGTTACTATTCAGGTTATTAATCCTTGAAGGTGTAGTTCTGCAGTCAGGCCAGAAGATCTTGGTCGTACTAAAATGGGGAGTCCTTACTTCTCTTTCCCTACACCTTGCTACATGAAATCTGTCTGAAAGCTAAATTTTTGCTGAATTTTAATCTTTCTTTGGAAACTAACTATTTAGTTGAGCTTATTAGGTTATGGAGAGGTATACTAAAAGCCAGAGCCAGCACAGAATAAACAGCAGGACCATGTGGCTGGGATTCAGAGAGAAAGCAAAGATGTATCAGTGAACTGTTACGATTGTCGCAGCTGCCAAGAAACTGAATATTTAGAAAGATTTGTAACTGACCCAGTTAGGGATTTGCTTCCACCAATGTCTTCCTCTAGATTTCCACAAGCATGAACAGTGAGGTTTAACTTTGAACAGGTTGGATTCCCCAGTATTATACTTAAATTCATTAGTACTTCAATAAGTGTACTAATGAAGGACAGTGAATGAAGACAGCAAAGTCACCTGCAAACAAAGACAAACTGAGAGTTTTTAAAACGGTTGACACATGTTTCTTTCTAAGGAAATACAAGGTGCCAATAGTTCAAATGCTTCTATCAATGCTCAACTTTAAACATGACTTATTTTTTCCTTGAAGACAATGAGTCCGCAGGGACTTAAAATGAAAATTATGTGAGAGTATACCTACATTGCTGAATTTGAGTGATCCACTAAGGTATACAGGAAGATACGAGAAGCTAGTAATGCAAAGCCATTTTGTAGAGTGTTCATTCAACTGCACATATTTGGTAGAGATACAGAGGCTTGGGGCAGCTTATCTCCCTAGTCATAATATTACAATAAGCTCAACAGTCTTTTCCAGAGACCTGTGGAACAACAAGTTTTTTGTCCTACTGAGGGCACAAGGGAATTGTCAGCTACTGAGCTCTTTAGCCTCTTTCCTCACTGATACTCCGGGGAAGACACCTGCAGGCAAAAGCATCTTGCAGCCTTTATTATATGCTTGAAATGAATCACTCAACAGATGAATAATGGAGCACCACATTTGATTTCATATATAGCACTTGAGAGGGAGAGAGTGGCCAGCATCGCCACTTTAGTAACAGTTCAAATTTAGCCTGCCTTAACATGCAAAATTGAAACAAATTATTTTTATTTTCCCTTTACGAAAGCTGGATTCATACCCTGATAGCCCATAGTAATCTGCAGTTTAAGACAGCTCTGCACCACATAAGTGAAAAGTACAACTATGTATGTTCAAGTTCTACCAACAAACCATCCAAACACATAGCTAAGCATAAGTTAACAGTATTTAGGGGGAAAAAAAGAATGCAAAAGCCACACTTGCAGGGAAAAAAAAGGTTCCCCAATAAAATATTTAAAAGAATGAGCACCTTTTCTTCTTAAAAAGAGCAGCAGGGGGCAACTGAGCAGTAGAAAAACTTTTCTTTGTGTAGGTTTGAAAAATGCTTGTATTAGTTGGTATATATCAAGTGGAACTTAAAAATAATCAGATTGGAAACTTTAGTTTAAAAAAACAAAACAAACAACAAATAATTCTATTCGTTGTGCTGAATTTCTAATGAATCTGTACAGTTAAGCTGGGTTTCAGCTTTGATTTGTAAAATACTGGCACTTCATATATTCTTCAGACAAAATGTAAAAAAATTATGCAGATTTTGAGGATCCTCTAAAGTCCAGTGTTTCCACTGAGAATCTCTCACTGACTTCAGTGAACACTGAATCAGATCTCTGAATATGAGTTTATTCCAGTTTAGTTTCATAATCTGTTTCTTGCAGTTTACATACAATCAACTTTGTTCATTCTACTTGGCCCAGAAAAACAGTTTTGAAGGCCAACTACTGTATCTTGCATTCTTTTAGTTAAGATGCTTGCCAACTTCATTCTTTCAGACTCAAAATATGCAAGCTTTCTTTCCAACATCTTTGACCATTCATGTCAGTAGCATATTTTTTATATTTATGCTTCAACTACCTAGGTACTGTTCACGGATCTTCATTTTAAGGCAATTTAATTAAAAAAAAAAAAAACCAAACACAGAATAATAGAATAATGCATCTTGTTACACAATTAGAACTTGGCATTTGCAAACAAGAATGCTTAGTCTCTTTTGCTTGTTTAGTGTCTATATAAATGGATTTTATGCAAATGAACTTTTTTTTTCCCAAGGATCACTCACCAGCTGCTTTTATGCATTCAGTGTATTTTCCTGAAATGATCTTGCACAGGTCCTGCTTTTAGCTAAACATTTCAGATTTTAGGCACTGAATAGTGAAATAATTCACATACATTAAAAAAAAAAAACTGAACCTGGGCAGAACATTACTGTATGAAACTTCCAAAGCAGCCTAACGTTACATATAAATATCATGTACATCTCTAGTACTTCTCAGTTATGCTTTCCATTATAAAGTTTACCTCAAATATTACAAATAACAGTAATTTAATTATGCGTTTGTCCAGGTAAGTATGTTATGTTGCAGAATAAATTAAAAACTTATAACCTGACTGGGTCATAATTTAGATTCAGAAGTTTTGTCTGCAAAGCCCTTGGCAGCTCCCCTGACCATCTGTTAAGAAGCTGTGTGTGGATTTTTGTCTGGTGAAACACTCAGGGTAATGTAGGTCTGTAGGTTCATTGAAAGGAGTTCATCATTAGAGAGAAAAAACCTGACTGCATTCTATTAAGCACATTACAGAATGAAAAAATGTAATTCTTGCTCTATACAACCAAGTACAAAACAGAAGACAAGGAGTAGGTGAATACGAGACAGTCCCACAAACTAGTGCTGACAAATTAGTCAGCATGATGAGCAATATGATCAGCCCCACAGCAAACTAGCTATCAAGAAAGTTCTTGTAGGTACAACAGCAAAAGGTGAATTTTGATTAGTTTTCTGGAAATCTATTAAAAAGCTTTGCAGATGTATAAGCAAAGCCATGTTGTAGAGTAAAAAGACAAAGATTCTTATTTGAAAATGTTATAATGAATGTTGTCATCCTTGGTTAATCAGAGGCACAAATCAACTTCTCAGTAATGAATGAAAGGAGACTGATACAGGTACTGATTGTGTATGAAAGGCCTTGAAAACAAAAAAAGCGGTTCCTGTTTTATGCAATAGGAAAGAGGAAAAGCAAAAAGGCCCCAGCCTGCTTCTAAATACTGTTGCTGTACCTGATGTCAGATGTTTTACCTTCCATAGGGCAACATATTAAGAAATATTAAAACTATATGTAATGCTTAAGGAGGAATGTTTCTCTCAGGCACTCACAGAAAAAAGTGAAAATAGAAATCAAAATATTTCTCAAAGCAAGGACAATAAGTCATCACATGTCTAGATCACAAAGTGCTTATACATTAGTCCTAAAAAGAATCCTAACTTAGGCCACTGTAACCCAAAACACTTTTAGAATATAGCAACAACAATTATTCAGAATGTTTTTAAAGCTGTCTTCAGAATGTGCATTTTAACTATAGTCATTCATAGATGCTTAGCATAGACAAAGACAGAAACCAACTGAAATCACGCATATATACCCCCATACAAACGTACATGCACCAACCATACATTTATCAAGAATGTTAAATTCATTGTGGATACTAAACATCTCTACCTGTCAACTGTCTGAAATTGTACCTATGATCATCATGTTGCTAATCAGAAAAGGTCCACTGGTCCAAGAAAATAAACTTTAAAAAAAGTATGGAACTTAAAGGAAAGAAGAAACCATATATATGAGAATGCATGTATGTGTGTATGTTCAGTTGTAAAAGTCACACCACAGTCTGGCAGATCCCATTCCAGTTAGCATTTATCCTCACTCCATACTTAGAATCTAAAGCGTAATTCACGTAAACCAGGTTTTTATTTCTGATCTTCCTCCTTTTGGACATTACACAGAATATGCAATTATGAATAAATGTTCCAGTTTTAATTCAGGTGCTATGATAGAAGGTGTAACAAATACAATTTCTACATTGAAAATGTATAAGAAATTCATTAGAAAAGGCCCAGCCCTGTCATATCCAAAGGTTTTTGATAAATACTATTCTAAAAGTTTGGGCTTAGTCTGATTGTAAATAGTATCTTGAACTAACCACTCAAACTGCTACAACATCTTCAACTTCTAAAAACTATGGCTCCATCCTAATCATACTTTTCCAAGCTGCCCTACAGGTCCAATGTGTTGCATTCCAACCTATTTTGTTTCAAAGCTACAATCCAAGCATTAGAAATCATGTGGCTGACAGAAGATAAATCTAGGGCTTTCTCTCATGTCTACGTGTTACAGCTCAGTTAGCTTTCCCTTCTGGCTGCATCTACTCTGTAACAATCATTCATGGAAGGATGGGTTACAAGTGTTTGTTTTAAATGAGCAATCTAGAACAGCCTACAACATTAGACAGGGGCTGTTGAAAGGGAATGCTCAAAGATTGGCAGCTACAAGTCAGTGAATCATCTCTGAATAATAAATAGATGATTTTTTTTTTTTTTTTTTTCCCCCCCCAGAGTTGGAGGCGTGGTTGAAGGTGTAGGATCTTGGTGGGGGAAGATTATGGGGGGTTTGTGGGGGTTTTTGTTGGTTTGGTTATGGGTGGTTTTGGTTTTTTGATGGGGTTTGGGGGATTTGGGGCTTTTTTTGGTTGTTTGTTTGTTTGTTTCATTTTGGTTTTTTTAAAGAAACTTTGATTTATCCTTCCTGATTAAGGTTCAAATATTTGGGTTTTGTAGGGGACATGGATATCAACAGGACAGAATTCACATGTCCAGAATGCGTGAGCCAAATGTTCTAGTAGTCCACTGTCATGGAATATAGAACTCTTCCTATCCTATTAGTTATTCTGTTGTTCAGTGTTCAACTCTGCAAGATGTCTTCTGCCTGCTCAGTGCCGCGTATCTTATTTTTTTTTTTTTTACTTAAAAATCAACATGAAAGAAATTTTCATCAGACATTCTTCAACGTTCATTTGTATTTTCCACCGCAAGTTTATGAGGCAAATAGAAACTCGTGCCAGCCCTCAGCTTTAACAAGGCATTTTACCTCCAATTATTCACATTAGAAGATATGAATGGTCATAATAATAGAATATTCCCTCATTTTAGGGGGCTATAAACAGCAACTTAAAGCTAAAGAACTCTATACCCCTGCAAGCGGTCATAATCAACATAAATTTTTTGATTGAGATAAAAGTAGATTCAGCAATACCCAATAAAATTTTGTAATCAAAGCCCCCTTCCCCAGCTCTGAACTTACTTTATTCTTAGGGGAAGCATTCATGTGGTGTTTTAAGTGAGGCTTTTTCCAATGCACTTCAACCTCTCTCCCTCACGTTACATGCTTTAACTTGGTCAGCCCTGAATTGGTCAGGCAGTTGGGCTAGATCATCACTGTAGGTCCCTTCCAACTGAAATATTGTATTCTAAATTTCTCACAAAATGAGAAACATTGAAAAATCAAAATTGTATACAAAGACGTATGTGTCAGAATAAAAAAAATCCCAAAGCAAAAAACAACTGGAGGTGCATCAATAAATCCTTGCAAACACACACATATACACACAGCTGCCCATAAATGAAATTAAAAGTCCCTTTCACACTGTTTAAGACACCAGCTAAGAGAGCACTCTGGTGTAAACTGATGAAAAATGTGTTACAGAGCTTCACAAGTACTATAATCTGCCCTTTTGAAAATATATTACAAGATAATTGGGATTTCTAGTCCCACTAACTGCTCAGAGGGGGTTGAAACAATAAATATCCTCTAAGATAAATCAGTGCTACATAATTCATTTGACTGTTTCTTTTTTTTTGTTTTTTTAAACAGCAGCTAACAGCCATGACCACAGGTCTACAGATATCCACAAAGTGAATTTTGCATTAATTTTTTATAGGAAAAGGTTGTTAAATATAAACATTTATATTGATATATGATACCAAATTACACACACAACACACAAAATTTTGGAGGCATAAATCCTTGTGTGCATTAACATATTGGGTTATTTCTTTTACACTACATACCAACATTATGTGGCTTTCAAAGGAATGCCTGAATGGAGTACATTTCAGAGATCATGCCTTGAGGTTGAAAGGGGTCAGATCACCTCTTGGTATTCAACATCAAAGGAAAAAGATTGACTAGTGTGTTCATTATTTTTTTCTAAATTTCAAAGTTGCGACCTCTATTTATATTTCTGAATAAAACAAATTAATAAAGGTTTAATTCTGCATTCCAAATCAAAACCAGCTTTGATTGTGTTCTTGCTCTACCAGGCTCTATCAGCTCTACCAGGTATTGGGATATACCAGATGTCCCAGTCCACAAATAAAGTAATACCAATTATAAACCACAAAAATGAAGAGACTGCTCCTTCACACACAAGTAAGCAATCTTATTACTCTCAGTGAGAACACTTATCCAAATAGCTAGTCCTCTTCATAAAGATGGCAGCCTCAGACACCACTCCAGATTTCATTAAGGTCTTCTGTGGATATAGCCCTTAACCAAAACTTCACACACCATCTAATGTCAAAACACAACATTCCCAAGTTTGATGATGCCTTCACCCTGCATTAGATGGCCTATCTAGGACTCAAGACTAAAGCATAAACAGTCCCTACATTCCAGCTACTAATCCAGCAATTTAGTGTTCAATCTGCTAGGAAAAAAAAAATAACTCTATCTCTCTCTAAAAATATATATCAGAAGAACACGTACCAAAACCAGAACTGACAATTCTTCTAGCACATCTGTTATATGAGAAGCTGTTCAGCACTGCTTTGAACAGTCTCTGTTTTTGTTCAGGGTAGGTTCTTCTCTTTCCAGGTGACATGACTGTCTGACTGAAGGCAGAAAGCCCAGCAGTGCTGAAGTAAGCATTGCATATTATTACTATAAAAATCACAAAACATACAGTACTTGCTTCAGGACACAACCAGGATGGTTTCAGGCCAGAAGCACAGAACCACTCTGAAGAAAAACGGAAAGAATCAATTGTATCTTTTGTAAAAATCTAAGGAAAGATTCATCCTAAACTGAAAACAGAAATCTTTTTATTTCAAAGCACTGTACACAGATCAGAATGCAATGACTGTTATGCCAGGAAGGAGCAAACTGAATCTGAGGTTACAAAATGTAAATTAGGAAATTAAGAAAACTTTGACAAATCTGACACTGAAAGAGCACACTTAATGAATTTCAGGAGTGTCCAAACTTATGAATAGATAACAGCACGTAACAACGTATTGTGGCTAGTTGTGGCACTGTGGTTCTCTGAATTAATTTTAACCAATTCCAAACAATTTTAGCTTATCACTTCAGACTTCTAATATATAAAATAGATCATCTTTACATAGGAGATCAAGCACCTATATGTTATAGCACAATAAAAGTCCTAAAAGGAAGACAGCAACTTGAAAGCAGATGGTTAAAGAATTTGTTAGCAAATAGGATTAAATATGGTGAAAGATGTTTCCCAGCCTTGGCATCCAGCAGGGAGCCTCACTGGTGTCTGGATAAGCAGAGGGAAGCCTTGTACACAGACCTTGATATCTCCCCAGTAAAGTCGTATTTGCAGTGAAGGACATTGATAGAGATTCTCAAAAAATCAAAAAAAAATGTGCCGGGAAAAGAGAGGGGGTTAGACAGAAAACACAGCACAGGCTTTGAGAACAAGAAGTCCTCTCCCAGACTTACATTTTCCAAACACCATTGACGTATGTGAAAGAAAACACAGACAATAAATTCTCATTCTCAGCGCACATTTCAAGCCATCACTTTAATTATTCCTATCAGTCCTGTTGTCCACTGCACTCCCATTTCTACCTCCCCCAACATATGAATGATACTTTCCGTGTTTTCAGCGGTTTTACAAAGCAGCGCTTTTTGCGCACCCAAACTGCAGGTGCAGTAAAGACCTTGGCAAGGGGCAAACCGATTATCACTTATGAAAACAGCTACACTGTATTGTTCATGCTTCTTCAAGGTCTTGAACAAAGCATAAATTCTCATGAAAACGAAGTTATTGCAGTTCAAGCATCAGACAGCTAACCAGGTAAGTCTTACTGTTTTTTGTAGAGATGATTTTACAGTATTTTGTGATTTATAAGCTTCTTTTCTCTCTCTCATGCATTTGTTCGGTAATTCAAACAGGTATTTTCTGTTCTTAATGAAAAAGTGCCTCTAATATTGTACAGTAGTGCAATATACTGAAAACAAGATATTATTACTGACTTGTAATTTGTCTTCAGGTCGATTCTACAGAGACAACTCTTCAGTTTTTCTGAGAAATCTACATTTTCTTTTATGCATTTCAAAAAATGAGATTGCACTGATGAATTTTTAACATACTAAATACTGTTAAGCCTCTGCTGAATCCTAGGCATTAACGTTGGTTGTCTCATACTTTAACCTCTCTTCTAACCTGCACTAGCTTTTAACAGCCTTACAGTTCAAAAGAAAAGGCACTGTAAAGTATGTAAGTTATTTTTATTCTCCTTAATTTATTCATTTACATTCCAGGTTTACTCTTGCCACAAGTGGAATTGATCTTCATCTGGCTCGTTGTTCCTTTTTCCTATGCATATACTTCTTTGAGAATTAGATCTAAAGAGGCATACGGCATGGGAAAATGGGGCAACTGAGATACTTCACCATTCATTTCAAACAACGTTGCCAAGGTGACTGTAGAAATGTATAGAGAAAACAGATGTATGAAAAAATAAAAGGTTAATTTATGAAACTCTCACTTAACCATCAAAAACTGAATAAAAAGATACTGGCGTTATTTACTCTGATATAATGGTTGAATGTTGGTTTCATCCTAAAAACCCAATTTATCACATGAATAATTTTTTAAGCATTTTACCCAACTACAGTATTTAACACAATGCTTGGTTTAATGTTCCATCTAAAATATATGCATTGCTAAGAAGTTACTTCTGTAGTCCTTATTCCCATAAACCTCTAATTGAAAATAATGGGAATGTAGTCACATAAACTGCAAAAATGCAAACTCTTTGGACCTACCTCACAGATGCTGGAGTCAATCTGCACTGAATTCAGTCAGCATTGGCTCAGGCATGTAAGGCCCAGTCATACAAATGTTACCCAAGTGGTCTGTCTTCAATGTACTGTTTATTCTTAGGACTTGACCCTTTAAGATCCTAAATACCTTTTATACAATGCCTGCATGTGTGGAATTACAAATTCTTCTCCGTAAAAAATCAGACAGTTAATACTAAATCAAATAATAAACATGCTAATTTTTTTTCTTCCTTCACCCACAGGTATCTTGGAAGTGGGAGTGTGGAAGTTCTCTTGGCTTTTTTCGGTCTGTAGTAAACAGTCATTAAATATATTTTTTATGTTTCTGTCCAATTACTTTTATTTATTCTAAATAGAAATGTATCACATAAATTCCAGGGGAAAACTACTACTATTATGAAACAATGTAACTGTACATAGTGTATGTCAAATAAAAATCTAATCTAATCTTTCAGTCAAAAGTTTGCGTTACCTTGCATCACAATTTCTAACAAGTCTTCTAAAGCTATGTGCTTTGAAAAAGCAAAACTAGGTGCATTACAAGTCATTTTACTCAATGATTATTCTTATTCAAGCCTAAATAAATATTTTAGAAGTTAGAAGTCATTTATCTATAACATAATAAAGTCAGAGGACTATTTTACTTACAAGTCACTTTTTCTTCTTAAATTAAAAAGCAATAAAAAATTGCGTCCACAACTGTATCCTTATTCACTGATTTCATATTAAACTTTGTGGTAAAGGGGGTGGAAGTACATAAACAATACATTACTTAATTCACTTGTGAGAGAATGGAGGGGGTTTTGAATATAAAAAAATATTAAATCTAATAACTGTCATTAAAATCAAGAGGAATCTCCAGAATTACTGCACATAAAGGTGGAAAAAAGGCACAGGGAAAAAAAACCAAAAAACCCCACACAAAAATAGAAACAAACAAGAGACAAACTCCCATATAATTTAGAGTTTCTCAAATTCCACAGAGATTTCATGGTAATACAAAATTTAAAAAATGCAACTGTATCAGAAAAGTGTATATTTTACCTTTAATACATCTCTTGTATAATAATCCCCAGAACCTATGCAACAAGACTACAACTGATGTGCTGCTTTTTTTTTTTTTTAAGACACAGAGTACACAGTTTAAATTAAAAGCTAATAGGAAAAATAATGCCATCTCAGCTATTACCAAAAAAAAGAAAACAAAATGTTTGAGTTTGGAGTGAAATCAATAAAAATATCAGGCCAAAGATAAACCATATCAAACATGATAGTAGCAAGGCAAGTAACAAGACTGAACAACATGAACGTCAATGAGAATAGAATTTCAATATTTAGTATCTTTTTTTCTTCTAAATTAAAATTTATGGCTTTTATAAAACAAAGGTTAGAACAATCAGATAAGCTGCTCAACAACCAAACAAGAAACACAATGTTTACATTCACTAACTGTGTTAAGGGAATTATTTCAGCTCATTTACAAAAACTTGGAGGAAGGATTGTATATAAGCTTATAAAGAAGCACCTCTGATTTATTTTTTAATGTTTTTGGGTTTGGTTTTATTTAAATGTTTTTAAAATCCTTTGAGGAGAGCAAATCTAGTTCTCACTCTTCCAAAGTACCCCGGTTACTAATTCCAGCTTTCATGACTAGAGTCCAAACTTTACAAATCGTAACATATCTCTAAATGTTCTCAGACTCCACAATTTTTTATTAACTCCAAGACACCAGTCTTTGTAAACATACATAAAGTAATGAAACAACAGGACAGACAAATGATAAAACTCAGGAGAGATATTGGGAGCAGAGCTAGCAAATCTGGAGAAGGGATGGGACAACAAATGAGATCGATAGTCTGTCTTCAATCTGCCTTCACTACAGGATTTTCCACCTCTATCCAGTTCATGGTTAATCTCTCAAACACAAATCACAAACCTATGTTTAAACACCTTCTTGAACAAGACTGAAGGGAGAGTAAAAGACATGGTGTAAGATCCAAACTAATTATCATTAAAAAATAATTATTTTAAGTGGGAGCGGTAAATCTAGGAGGGAAGGACAAGAGGATCGCATTCGGTAAGGCTTAAATAGAAAGGCAGAAACCTAGCTATAAATGGCCTTTTCACCCCCTGAAAACATTGGGTTAAGACAAACTGACAAAACAGTATGATGAAATAACATACAGTGGTACATGCCACTTTATTGGACTGTAAATACTCAGTGGAGTAAAATGAAGGTGTGGAAAAATGCAAAGAAAACTGCAGTATAAAGAAAATTGGTATTAAGGATTTTACCGTTCACCAACTCATATTGCAGTTTGTACCACTGCCTGAGTTAAATGGGCAGTGAAAGCTCTAACAAAATTTCTTTGCACAAATATATTCCTACTGTTCATCCTGTTTGTAATTTCTCATGTAACTGTTGAGAAATGGGGAAAAAAGGGACACGGGAGAGGGGGAAGTGCAAACTTAACTCTATCTGCAGATAAAAGTACAAAATAACTTTTATTTTATTTTTGTAATAGATAAGTCAGATATGGATCAAGACAGTGATGAACACTGACACTATATCAGTTGCACAAAGAGGGAAGCACTAAGCTGGAAAGGACTTTTGATTATTTATTGTTCTAAAGCATTGCAAATCTACCTCTAATACAAGAAGAAATCCAGTAAAATTCACTAGCTTAGGGTTTTAATTTCATGACTAATTTTTCATCCCCAGAGATAAGGTCTTGCCTTTTCTATCAGCAGAAACATGAGTAGAACATTATCATTCTATAAGAAAACAAAGATTATAAACAAGCTTTGGTTGCATTGCAATAAACACTAACATTTCACGTTACAGTGACTGGAGTGTAATCATGTCAGGCTCCACATGCTGTACAATTGCTCTTCTGCATTCTGTAACAAGTAATAGCAGATTTTCCCTTTTGGGACTTTTTTTGCCATTGTATCTCATCTGAACCAAGCTTTGTTTCAAGATTCCAGATTGTACTGATTTTGAACTAGAAAATTGGTATGTATTTTATGCACAAATGTATAGTATCAGCTTGTATTTATATGTGATACTTCAAGCTAGTTTAAAATACTGGAGGTCTCAATTCTGGAGTCAGATGTACAAGCAAATGACTTTACAGTTGGAATCAATTTAAAATTGGAAATTATTTATAAACAGGAGTAAAATTATAAATTATTAAAATTATCAGCTCAATAAACAATGCAAAGATGTGCATGTCCCAGATATCAGAAGAAACCACTCTGTAAGGATAGATAGATCATCTAGAAGTCCTGATTACACATACTGCCCTTCAGAACAGGAATGTGATATAGAAGTACTATATTGATCATTTACAGTTTCAGGAAAGCAACAGCCATGTGAAGGTGCATTTGTCTGAAACACACAGTTATCTTCTAATTTCAACTGCATTGTCCATTCATCTCCCCACACAAACCTCCATAGCTAAAACAGAAGGTGTATACTGCTGTACACACAAGAGTATATGCTGTTTATCACTTCCACATATAAAAAACACTTAAGCCATCCAGTTTTGGACTGGCAATAAACATGTGACAGAAGTGATGAAGCCAAACATATAGCACAGAAAACTATAAAGGTTAAATCATGAACCACCTAGAATAATAATATCACTTCAAGCTTCTCGTAATAACTTTTCAAATTGAAAAATATGTGTTTCATAATGCAGAACAGCCTTAAAATATTCCCCAAGTGGAAGACTATTTCATCAGTACTAAATCTGTAATACTGAAGTATAATATTGCCATTGTTACAGAGTTATTCTATGTAGCATGTTATCTGTAGGAACTTCTGGTAAACACATGAAAAAAAATAATTCCAGTAGTTTCTGAATATTTGGTTTTTTCCCTAAATGCTCTAAAGCACCCCAAGAATACATTTACCTAAAAAAAACTATATCAAAAAAAGCATATTTATTTTATGTTAATGCAGTGAATATTACGAAACTAATCCCCTGTCTCCAAATAAAGAGTACAGCACTAGGAGGAGCAGGAAAGAAATTTGCTTAACCTAAGTTACAATGCCTACACTTTTAAAAATTTCTGGACAACTGAAATTTCCTTTTTGTTATGGTGTTGCATTCTGTAATCACAACTTAAAATCAGTGAAAAGGACAGAAGAGGTGACATCTCAGTTGTCTTCTTCCTGCCCTGACAGCCTCTTCCTGAATTTGCACTGCCTGTGGCAATTTTCAAACCCTTCCATATTTGACTTTAACTTAGTAATGCAGCAGTTAAAAAAAAACCCACACACAGAGTTTTCTGTTATGATAGTGGGTTATGCATGAATAAGACCTCCTCTAACAGAGGAATACAAAAAATGTCAGTCCTAGCAAAATCTAAGGATCAGGAGTGTGCAACCAGAAGCTGAAAAGGTAAGCACAACAGCACTGTAAGCTATTAGGTAAGGTCCCTTACACTTGTGAAATAGTTGTCTAAGGAGCTCAAACAGTTCAGACATCAACTAGAAGCAGAAACTAGATTTTCTGAAGAAGAATGATGCAAGAAAAATTCAACGGTGTTTATAACACCACTTCAAAACAAGTCTCTGGGATCCAACAGAGTTAGAACTCTCAACTAATCCTGTCAAGTGTTGAGCTGGTAGAGAAAAGCCTTCAGCTGTTTAGTATATTTTGCCGCTTAGAAATAATTTATTTCTTCTTCATCACTTCTTTAGTTTATATATTGGGAGATACTGATAAACATTGTGGGTTTCAATTACATCTGAAGCATTGTAATATAGAAAAAAAAATCACACAAAAGCCCTCTCAGAAGTCAGACTAAATTAACTTAATTGCAAAGTTTTTCTTTATCACTGCATGCAATAGTCTTACAAGACACAGGGAACAATGTCTTTTTTTCAGAAATCCTGCCCTCATATTTGGCAACAATGTGCATGACATGACCAGTATCCTGCAATTCCCATGACTCCCTATTCCTACTTTTGCCTCACTGTATCTATGCTTTAAACTAGAACAGAGAACCAACCTGCTGGGCGGGCGGGGAGCAGGGAAGCAGACAAAAAATTCTCCTTCCCCCACTCCGCAATGGAATTAGTTCTCTGATGTGATTTATTTTGTACCTACAAAACCAACTGCATCAATATAATGAAGGAAGAGAAGCAGAAGTTGCTTAAGTTGGAAGGACACTTAGAAACATCTTTGGAATCACAGTTTGAGGAAATAGAGAGTATTTACATTTTCTCTGTACTCGCTTTCTCTAACACACAAATACCCGTGACAGATTTGCCCTAGAGAAAAAGAGCCAAGACTTAGCTAGAGGGAAATATGTTCGCCTCTTTCAAAAATTTACTGACATGTGTGAATGTAATTAATCTGTAACAATACCTGTCAGCACTGGCATAAGTGACAGTGAGAAAGCAGTAAGGAATCATGGTCTGTACCTCCAAATACAGTATCTTGCTACACAAACCAACAGTTAGCAGGAACATGCTATATCATGAGCATTTAGATTCACTTTCAACTGAAACTAAATCTAAGTCTTCAAATCCATGTTCCAGCATCTATGTAAAACTTTTTTTTTTCTTTTGAAGGTGCCAGGAGATCAGTTTCATTACTACATGTGAACAAAAAAGGTGCAGTTCTATACGAAGAATTGAGCAGATTAAACAGCTCACTGATGCTGAAAAGGAACAGTGCCTCGTACCTTCCTCCTCCTCCTGCTTACTTTGCACCAATTCAGGCTAGCTGTCTGACCCAAAGACATGCAGAAAGAGGAAAGTTCTTAGGTTTAGGTTTTAAAAAACAAAACCCACCAAGACAAGTTCAAATATTTTTCTTTAACTTCGGGGTTTTTTTTCCACTGAAGAACTGCAGTTCAATGAGAATTTATATACCATGCATGTGTGCATAGGGGAGGGAAAAAAAAAAGGGGGGGGAAAAAAGCCTGACTCAGTACCAGATCTAAAATAGCCCAATTTGGGACTACTCTGCGGGGTTTTTTACTATATCAAACGAAAGCTACAGCAATTTAATTAATGAGCTCTAATTTGTATAACTTTCAATACTTGGACTTGACATGCACCATAGAAGTATTAGGTGTGTATCTGTTGTTTTCCTCATGAAAATTGATCAAACTTTTAACAACTCCTAGGTGTACTCTCCCCCCCAAGTAGAAAACAAAACAAAACAAACAAAAACCAAAAAAACCCACCAAGTCAAACCAATTAGATTTCACACAGATTCCAGAGACGGCCTGTTGAGATTCAGCATTCCCCAAAAACGTTCCCTCTGCTGCGGCACGCTTCAGCCGGGGGCTGCCTAGAGCTGGGCAGCTCGTTTCCCCCGCCCGCGCCCCGAGCAGAACCCGCCGGTGCCGCGTCCTCGGCGCTCCCCCTGCTGACACCTCGCCGCTCAGCGCCGGGAGAAGCAAGCCGCTGTGCTGGGAGACAGAGAATGACAGTGGGTACGGCGTGGCAAATCAAGAGAGACTGGGTTTACAAAAGCAGAGAGGAAGGGGAGAAAGGACTGGATGTTTATGAAGCATGTGGGGAGACAAGAGCTCTCGCTGCGAGGAAAGGCTTTTGGGCCTTTAGGTTTTTCCTGTTCTCTTCTTTCTGTGCAAGCCATCGGTTTCTATAATGCAGCCCCCTTCAGAACTTGGATTACAATGCTTATTCCTGTCAGCAAAATGTATCTTTTATCATTTTTGATAGTGAGCTTTGATACACATCCACACTATGGATTTTTTTTTTTTAGAAAAATTAATTTTTGTAAATATTATCTACTGGGAGGTGGAAGGTTAAAAACATACTGGAATTGCTCATACAATCTTACTTCTACTTCATAAAGCATGCCTTACAATGCAGTGTGAATTCAATCCTCTCGGTCCTATAAATTATTTCCCCCCCCATAAGACTCCTTCTCCATTCTGCAGGATCAAAGCCTTATCAGCTGTAGATATAAGAAAGCTAAAGATTAAGTGAAGAGGGAAAGCAGAAAGAGAAAGGAAAATTCTTACAATGAAGAAAGGTTAATGATGTATCAAACAACTATTTCTTCTGTCAGGGACAGATTTCCTGTGAGATGGGTCAAGTTTTTTTAAACAAATAACCTCATATTTTTTCTTATTTTTGTGTGTGTTATAATATGACAAGGGGGTTAGATTAAGATTAAACGCTATTTGAATTTTAATTCTAAGTAAGTATTGTTTTGCATTAAAAGTATTTTTCCATAACCATATGATATCCTTTAAGGAAGCAAAGCATTATCCACTGTCAGAGAGAGCCTGAAAGCAATAACAGACTACCCCTTTAGTGGAGCACAATGCATTATTAAAATTAACCTGTTACTTAACTATTGCTGAATCACACATGTATAGTACTTAACGAATTGAAGTGCAGGCTTTTAGCTCAGTAACAGATTCTGCTTTGAGTACTGCGAAGTGCCACTATGTGACGTAAGTCAGCACCATCGTAAGAGGCCTTGCACCAAGTGCAAGCAACCAACATTCAATTCGGTAAAGTACTGGAGGACATACTACAGGGTCTAACTATCTAATCAGAACATCTAGAAAAGCTGGCAAAGCGGAAACCATGAAAGTAAAAGTCATATTCAGTGATCATTATTTATTTACCAATGAGTTACATATGTGTCTGCACATCACTCCCATAAAATACAGCCGCTGTAGAATTTAAGAAATCAAGTTATGCAGTTATTTCCTTTTGGATCACTAGAGGCTTTTACTTTAAAGTAGCTGAGAGGTTTAAATAATTCCTTTAAAACACTACTTTTAAAGCATAAGTGGTATAGATCCACAATAAATTTATGCAATACACAAAAATACTGTATACACTTTTATTTAAGTTCTCTTTTCCTAAATAATCCATAATACTTTTATTCATTTTTCTGACCATAGCTAAATGTGGAGGTGATGTTTCATAGAATTGCCTTAGGTGATTCACAAAACTTCTAAGATGTGCTGTGACAGAGGGTAGTTGACTTAATGGTTATCTGCCAGCAAAAGTGGAAGAAATCTCCCTGTCCCTACAGTCCCTAAAGTATTAGCTTTTTGCCAGTTTTGTATCCTGAACTGGCACGACATAATGTAGGATGAACAATGATTCTAGTGCATAGGAGGCTGCTTGCAGTGTGATGGAAAGAACCATCTTTCACTGATTACTGGCAGTTAGATGAGCTTAGCTTGATTATCAAACCAAATGCTAATAGTTAATGAAGGAGGGAGTGCCTAAATCGGGGGGGGGGGTGGGGTGGTGTCCATTTAGGAAACACTTTATAATTATTGGCATTGAATTACATCTACAATTCGATCACCCAGTATCAGAATTCTTCCATGAGAACATGAACATAGATATTTAACATTTATCAAGGAGGGTGTGTGTGTGTATTTTATTTTTAAACTATTTTACTTGAATTTTCACTGTAATTTAACTCTAAATATTACCACAATGGATGTGACCAAAATACTTACAGTTTTAACCTTTGTCTTTCTATGTGGACAAAGTGGGTAATTATACTGACCAATTTTATAAACCAACAAAACTACTCAGTACTAAAAGGAGTCATCCTGTTTGCTTCTCTTCCTTTCCACGCTCCAAGCATTCCTCTGCGCAAGTTACAGAGCTCATCCAACTTTTCAGTGAGTGGGTTTAGCTCTCCTAGCTGTTAAAAAACTATTTGCTTTTCTTCTTTTCCTGTTTGTATCCTGCTACCTTCGAAACCTAAATGGACTCCCTGATAGATCAGAGGGTTATCTTAACTCAGAGCATGTGGGGAAAAAGCATGCCCAGAAAGAGGGAAGGAGGAGGAGTGAAACAACTCCCTTCAACAGCAGAGCGCTGTTGGTTCTGCTCAACACATTTCATTTAGCTAGGTGCATCCTTCGTATGAGGAGAAATGAATGTGGTACATAACATTTTTATATGATGAATGCCCTTAGAATTTGTTCAAATGATTGAATAAACCTGTCGCCAGTGTTTTTCATTGCTTTGATACCTTCACTGCTAGCATACTGATGAATGCTTCTATGCACTAATAGTACTAATGTACAGCTTCTATGCACTAATATTTTCCAAAATCAAACCAACACCACGAGAACAATTGTTTTGTAGGAAACAATCTTGACAACTAATGCAAGGACTAAAAACATATTAATTACTATGAGACAGTCCGTAGAGTTACTGCAACAAAAGACTTAAATAGACAAAAGAAAACATAGCTACCATTGAGATATCGATCAAGAAAAGTCATCATTAAATAGTAGTTAAAACATGAAGTCTCTTACACCTCTACTACACTTCTCTAACTTACTATTTACACTTAAAGTTTTGGTCGTTATGTTTTTTGTAGTCTATGTAGTCATAGAAAGTGCTAATAATCAATGGAAGATGGGATAAATGTTTCATCACAGGACCTGCCAATTGTTAATTGCTAACCAGAAACACGCGGCAATTATCTTTCAAATTGTAATTGCTCTCATGTGATGGTCGCTTATGGCATTACAATCACTCAATCAAAGTACTTTGAATGGGGGCTTTGCCTCAAGCCATGTTCTGTATCTTAGGTAAATCATCACAATAACACTGAACACGTGAACATTAGCATTTAAAAAAAGATGTAATTCACTTCAAACATATGTTTTCTTGTGTTTATCACCTTCATAGCCACTGTCCCTCCCTCTTGTACTTTTGTTCCAACATTGCAGGGCCGAATGGTCTAGCAAAAATAAAGTTTGTTATGAATCAGGACCCCAAAAAACCCAAACCACTAGTGTTTAAATATCAATTAAAGGAAACACGACAGAAAAAATCATACACAAAAAACAATCATATTAAATGCCTTGGGGGGAAAAAAAGCCACAAAATGAATAATGAGTTTCTAACGTAGAACACTATACGTCTTTTATAGTGCAGTCACATGCTAACACAGGAAAGTTTAGTCATTATGTCACCTACTTCTGTTTACAATAAATTGGCCGGTATTTAAAACTAACCGTTATACCAACACAAAAATATTGCTGCCGATACATTTTATTTTACCCAAGAAGCAGCTAAAGTCCTTAGTGGTATGTCTAACTGTGTTCTTTACAATTCTAAACTATAACTACTAGTATCGTTTTTGAAGTGATTGCATTAAATGCAAAAATTTCCTCAGCAGCAAAAAATTCTCATAGCAAATCTGATACAAATCTATGGAAGTGTTTATCACCAGCAGATAAAGTAAAGGAGATTCCCCACCACCACCCTTTAAAAAGATACTCGATTTTTAAAAAGAGCTGGGCAATGTGGAAATCCCTACTCATAGGCTCCTAAGTACAATTTCAAAGCCAAAGTACTTCAGAAGATGTAAAAACAAACTCCAGAAGTGACTCAGTCCATGAAAATGCAGTAAGGAAGCCTCACTAGCCTAACCATAGCATGAGTCTGAAAGACTGTTCTATTACAAAAATATTATATTAGCTTCCTATGTCTTTTGAAATTAAGGTTTTTCTCCTAAAAACTATAAAATTGGTTATTCCAATCTAATCAGATAACAACATGATCAATGACTGAAGGATTTAAAAAAAAAAAAAACCCAAACAAGCCCTCACGTTTCATTAACACTAAAATACAAATTTAAAAACTGACAACATAGTGGCAATCCTTTTGTTGCTTAAAAACATTTGTTCATCTATTAAAATAAGCATAATGATCATTAACGACAACTAGAAACAATAATATGATAAAGGAACGATGACCCTTACTGATCCTTCTGATTAGATGTTACCTGGAACACTAAATATATTACAACGATTCACTTCAGAAATTGTCTATACTTTATCATTTTTACAGACCAAACTTTATATTTCCTGGACTAATTTGCAGGTTTGTAGGACTCGGAATCAAGCTAACTAAAAGTATATGTAATGGTCCGTTTCGACGAATCATCCTGAACACTGAATTATTTCCCAGTAATTTTTCCATGACGTTATACTAAGGGTTCAAGACTATACACTTTGGTTGTTGTCAGAGTACTTAGCAAGTCTCCTCCTGTCTTCTCTCTTTTTTTTTTTTAAGATTGATTTAATCGGATAAATGCAGAAAAATAATCTGCAGATTTCTCTGTGAATTTTGGTTTGGTTTTGGGGAGTTCGGGTGGTTTGGTTTTGGTGTTGGGGTTTTTTCATTAAAAAGGCAAGTTGTAACTTCTAACTTACATCCTAACTGTTTTTAAAAGCTGTAGGTTGGTTTTGTGGGTGGAATTAGAAGCACATGAAGACAATGCAACTGCCATCCCTTTTAGTCTATTCAGATAAGTTTTTCAGTAAAACTTGAGTGTTAGGTATACTAAGTAGTTTCTTTACTTCGGAGGGTATGTAGTCACCTCCTAGAAATTCCATGCTGACAAAAAAACAAAACAAAACACAGACTCCCTAGATGGATGTTCAAGAGAATTTTTCTCATTATTACAAGGAGAACAAAAGACTTCTTAACTGCAGATTTATGTCGGAAGAATATTAAAAGTCACCGTTTAAAAATTTCTTACTTATGTCATGCTTCGGCACACTTAGCAAAAGAGCATGTAAATCCCATTACATTTTATGGGAGAAAACAATATTCCTGCCGGAGGCAATATAGAAAGCCTTAGAGGAAAAAGAGCTAGAAGCATATAGCATTATCTGACTTCCACGATCTCGCTACAAATACATCGCCGTTCATAAAAGGTGACATGAAGTTCTTTGAAGTCTAAGAATTAACATGTTGCCTCAAACATGTTCAGCTCTGCGTGAAAGGTAGTTCATTATCTCTGACTGCGTAAACTCAAGCAGTAGTGACTGTTTACTGAAACAACCTGTAAATGTGTTAGCCTGTGTTTGCAGAGGATAAGGACTGTGCCATCCCAGGCCCACTTCAGACCGTAAAAGTGGTTCTTTTCTCACCCTTATCTGAATCATCCCTGAACAAACTGCCTCTGAACAGAGTTTACACTCCTCTTCTTTGATCAACTTTATAAGAACATCAGAACGGTTGACTTTGAAATGCATACATTTCTTTCTTGGGGTGAAGGGAAAGGAGATGATGTTTTAAAACATGAACAGATAAATTCAAGCTAAATAGTCATTTTCTCGCTGTTTCTCACCCTGTCCAATATCCTGAAACATAACTGCTCATTGCTTAATCTTATTCTTAAATAAATTCATAAGAATTAACTCATTCTACTACCTATTAGATAATTCAAAACTTCCCACCCTACTTTCTACAAATGACCTAACAAATTGCCATGCTAACGCCACTGTGATTTAGTTTCAAACCTTCTCTCCCTGAGGTCTTTAAATTTCTGATACTATATAGACTGAAGACAACCTCACGCTTCAGAGAAAGATGAGAGTCATAATTGCAGCACTCTGCCTCGTGGACAGCAGTGAAAGACATTTAACCTTGCATTTCCAACTAACTTCTAATTCAAACAGCATCCAGCCACCTGACTTGACAAAGAGCAGCATGTTACTCATAGGCATATAGGGGAGATGCTAGTGTCAGTGTTTCTTCATAATTTTTACCTGTTTGCAAGCTCGACGACTACTTACTTTTTCCTATCTCGAGTCGATCTCCTGTACTGGTAGAAAGGCAACCGGATTCTTCCAAAACTTGCTTCAAACAGACAAGAGGGGTTCTAAATTTGGGATTAGCTCTCATAAAAGAGGGCTCTCTGTGTCCTCCTTTGTTACTAGTCCCTTCTGAATCCTCGTCTTTCATACCAGGAGATAAAAATTGAAAATAACGACCTGGTTCAAGAGCCGAGGCCAGCTTGGGCAGCACAAAAAGCGCAGGCCATGATGCAATTACCAGCAGCTACGTGGTCAAGAGACGACTCAGAGCTGAACTTGGCGCCAGGTCAGGTAGCCTTGAGTTCTGCTAACTACGGCGTAGAGAGATTAGGCGGATGTGACAATCACCTGAAAGGGGGAGATTAAAGCGCCTCTCAATGGGGTCCTTTGTTCTCGGCCTCATTTGATGCTTTGCGGCCCTTTCAAACCACGTCGCGGCAAGGCGCTTTAAATGTTTGCCCCCAAAGCCGGGGCGGCTGCAGTGAGTGGGGAGCGCCAGCAGCAACGGGGAAGATGGAGAAGGGGCCCTTCTCGGTGGAGTGGTTGGCCCAGAGCAGCCGCGGTGGAGCCCAGCCCGTCGCGGCTCCCCGCCAGCCCCGCTCCCCGCCCGGAGGCACAGGCAGACAGGAGACCCCAGCGGACCCTGGTGAGTCCCTCCTCTCCTCGCGGGCGGGTCGCGCGGAGGGGCCGTTGGTGGCGGCCGTTAGGCTAACGGCTGCCGCACGCGGGACCGTCGGCGGACAGCAGCCGCACGTGCGGCCGCTGCCTACGTCACCGCCCGCGCGCTCCAGCGCCCGCGCAGGGGGAAGGATCCCTCCCCTGACACCCCCATCCTGCCCCCCGCAGCCGCGCTCCGGGACCGGGAGGCCGCGGACGGCTGCAGCAGCCCCGGGCACGAAGCGGAGGCGGGCGGCGGTGCCGCCACGCCCGGGCGACCCCGCACCAAGTTCTCGGCCGCGCAGCTGCAGGAGCTGGAGCGGAGCTTCCGCGAGCAGCGCTACATCGGCGCCAGCGAGAAGCGGCGCCTGGCCGCCGTGCTGAACCTCTCCCAGAGCCAGGTGAGCGCGGCCGGGGTGCCCCGGGCCCGCCTCTGCCCCCTGCCTGAGGAGGGAGGCGGGCCCCACGCTCCCTCGGCCCCCGCAGCCCTTCGAAGAACTGCGGGAGAGGGGAGGGGGCCTCAGCCCTTGTTTGCGTTGGTAGGCACCTCATGATCACCGGGGGGACGGGGACAGTGACAGCTCCTGCCGGTGCGGCGGGCCAGGCCGCCTGTCGGCCTTCTCCCTCTGGCAGCGAGCAGGCTGCGGGAAGCTTAACAGCCCTGCACCAGCTGGCACAGCTCCGCCGGCCGCCGCAGATTTGCATTAAACCGGAGACAATAGGCAAATGGAAAACCGTGAATACAAACTTTAAAAGGTGAAACCTCATGGGAGGTAAAAGCACTCGCACAATCACCGGATTTTCATTTTTCAGGCTAATTCTCCCTTAGAGTTATTTATATACTTGGTAGCATTGCAGGATTCCTCTCTGAACAGAAATAGCCCTACCCAGACCTTTTAATCACACTGCACCAGTCTTGATTTATAGTCCTGTTCCAAAACTGATCTCTGAGTAATTGGCTTGCCATGCATCATGGACTTGTCAGCTCGATTCCTCTTCATGCCAAGACAACTACTCTACACTGAATATAGATTCATGTTATGAGCCCTGAATCTTATAACTTAATATATTCGGTTACTCTGATAGTAAGTTTGATTTCAGGATGTATTACTATATGGAAAAGGGACGATTAGGTTGGTTCTTGACTCTTTCTTTCTTATCCTCAGATAAAAACCTGGTTTCAGAATCGTCGTATGAAGTTTAAACGTCAGACTCAAGATGCCAGGGTGGAAGCTCTTTTCTCAGGCTTATTTTTGCCCTATCATTGTTGTTCAGATATTGCTACCTCCAGCTATTCTCATGGGATAGACATTAATGTCTCTTCTAGCTCTACTGCTTCCCTTCACCCAGCTATACCAAGTCCTGGCTTGTTACCTTCTGTTCCATCTCAGTCCCTTCAGCCAGTTTTGCCAAGTCCAGCTTTACTGTTGCCTCCCAACCCAGGATCATCATGTTATTCTTCTGCAATACCAGCAACGACTCTAACTGATGACCATAAAAGACTGAGGTTCCAGTCGTATCTTCCTTCCTGTTAAAAATGCCAAAGATCACCTGTAGTCTAAATAAGAACTGCAAAATATCTCCAAGAGTAATTATTTAACTTATTTTGTTATATTAAGTAGACTGATGATTCAATTTTATTTTTTTAAATCAAATTTTGAGCTTTATGTTAAAGGAGAAAAGAATTTGCCTGTATTAGAGAAGTAATACTGAGGGTGAAAGTGGAGAACTTGAGGCTTCCCTTATTCCTACAGTCTTCACTATGCTGTATTGAAACTTCTATATAAACTTTACTATCCAAAGGTTTGTTTTCAGAAAACAACCTAGAATCATGTGGGGATCTTCACTGAAAAAGGAGTGTACTCTTTACACTTCAATTTACATAGTAATTATATAATGTAATAGATAACAATGTTAAAAACTTTGAGCATTCTACCTGAGTGTGGATTTTTAGGGAAATATTTGTAAGTTACAGCAAACATTGAAATAAAAATGGCACCAAAGGTAGCAGCCCTATGAACAAAAGTGAACAAGTTGTCCAGTATTGTCTTTTACCTGTATATTCTGCACCATTCCTAAAGTGGTCTCCCCTGTTTGATGTAGATATTCCATTTATGCATTTAAAGAGAGGTGAGGCTAAGAAATTGATTGGTAAGCATGTCTTCTGCTGCCAGTGTCAAACATACTCCTAATTTAAATCTGGTGATTAAAACACTGGAGTTGGTCACAAGTTCAGGTCTCTTGCCACGCTCAAAATTAAAATGTTTCAGTTTTTACTCCTGAAGTTTCACTTGCAACTTGGCAGCTTCACCAATTTTAAACTGCAGTGCTCCGTTACACTTGTTATCAGGGCCTTTCCCAAAAATCCCAAAGTGAGCTTTATGGAGAATGACAAAGCTAAACCTTTAGGGAATTATGAGAAACAAAAGATGTTGCATCAGCATAAAGCAACCACAGCCGATTAATTATGTCTCCTTCCCTGCCCCCAACCATCCTAACTTGCTTGACAGGTGACAGACTGCTCTGCAACTGTCAAGAGAGGGGAAACAAACAAACAAACAAACCTAACAAGAAAACTCTCCCTTCCATATAGAGATTGCTCATAGGAAAAAAAAAGTTGGCAAACAAGGGCCTACAACAGCCTTGTGCCATGCCTTCCCCTCTATGCCTTCCCTTCCTCCCTTCCCATTAACAGCTGTGGACCTAAGGAGAGCAAAGTTAAAGTCAGTCTTTGGTAAGAACAGGAATATTGAGATACAGGAGAAGACTAACTTCCATCCAAATTCCTGCCTTCTGTGTCTCATCTTCCATCTGATTCTAACCTCTGGTGAAAAGGAAATCACTGAGCGTGCCATAGCGAGGTTCTCTCTGAACCCGCTCTCAAGCACCACGACCTTTCCTATCTGGGGGAGACACCTGAAGGAATTTCCCCCTCTCCCAAAACACACCTTCCCGGCTCCACACCAGGACAGCACTGCCCCGAGATGCAGCTGAATGGACAACCTGTGCATTTCTCTCACTCTGAACGCAAGACCATATAATGCAGGGAAGATGCAGCACGGCTGTTAATGAACAGTCAGCCTGTAATTCCACACCTCACTTCCCTCAACGACCAGCAAGTTTGCTTCCAACATGTCAACCCGGATCCTCTTGGAGTTAAGAGTGCATCTGGTTTGGGACACTAATTGAAGAAAATTCCGTTTTCCTTGTCCAATTTGTCCTTTCACAAGTGAGAAGCCCCTAGGCTATTGATTTGGAACTCCTGATGGCTCCCTGGACTGGAAGGTGGAGAGTGAAAATTAGATTACAATGCAGCAATCAATTTAGTTTCTGCTGCATTTTAGAAGACCTTTCAGGTGAATTAAATAAACTTCATTAAAGTCTAAAAGATCAAGAAATAACAAGTGTTAACTAAGCTCTTTCACGAGATGAGTTGAAAACTAAAAAGCCAACAAATTCCAGGACTGCTAGAGCGAAAACTTGAGCTACTCCTTTTGACTGTTTCTTCTAAAGGGTTCAATTTACTAAAAAAAGGTTCAAGGTATGCAATTATCGTGGGCATTTAGCGGTGAATCAAAGGCCAAATTTGCAAACTAAAATCCCATTTAGATATGGCTACGAACCAAACACAATTATGCTCATAATTTTTTTACAAAGCATTTGTTTTGGTAATTGTAAAACTTGAAAATTTCATCCTGAAGGTTTAAACTGCTTAATTACTGCTTAAAGACACAGCGACTTAATTAACATTTGTGATTAACACAGCTGATGCTTTCAGGTGGAAGATGGGACTGGAAATGCAAAGCAATAAATGAATTAATGTTCGAAGAACAACTCAGCAACAGTTTATCCTTCCTCCTGGAGGATGCACTTAACCAAAAGCACAGTGCAATGCAACAGGTAGGGTCCAGGCTCCCAAACACACAACAGGCAGCCTATATCTCAGCATGAGTGTAGAAAAGTCAGATAAGATGTATTAAACCATCTAAATCCTTCCCCACTACCCAAAACATAAGTCCGGGTGACCATGGTTGTTTGCACTGCACAAGCGCAACACGTACAGAATTGTCACATATAACTCTCTTCATATTTTTTTTTTTTGTGTGTGCGTGTATATACACATATGTGGAAAACTGGGGACGTGCAATGAAAAACAGTTACTTAACATGCCCATTTTAGACTAAATTTAATAACTTTGCCCTACAACCATGGGAAATTTGGCAAAAGCAGGTTTCTGCTACCACTTTTCTCTCTCCAGTTCCCTTTCAGCAGCTTCCTTTCCAGTCTACTATCTTTTGAATGAAGATAGTAGACTACCAATATTTAAAAAAATTAATAGCCTATCAAATAAAAAAATTACTGAGTGGCATCACACCCAATAAATTTTAATATCAATTAGTACAAATATAAAATTATTCTTTTTCACATTTAACTTAAAAAATAATAAACACATACTCTTCCAAATCAGACAAGAGATCTCAGCACAAAATAATACATTACAGTATACAGGACTTTTCCCCTTTGCCTGCCCCTTTCTCCCCCCCGCCCCTCTATAATGCATATACAGGTTGGCATTGCTTGTTGTCCATTTTGTTCTGAATAACTGGATGGAAAGAAGGATGAGGAAGAAATTGTTGATGGTAGTAGGGCAGCTCATTTGCCATAAAGCGGTAGGTGCTTTGAGATGCCTCGTATCTGGGAAAGGGGAAGCTGAAGTGCACAGCAGGCACAGGGGTAAAAGGCAGGAGTCTCTGGTGCTGTGGAGCAAAGGGGTAATGGAGACCACTCTGAAACAGGGCTGGTGGGGTCCCTGGGGGGTAGCTGTAGAGCGGAGCAGGAGACACGAGGCTCTGCTGGTGGTCCTGTATCTGCCTCTTCAGTTTCATCCTCCGGTTCTGAAACCAGGTCTTGATCTGAGTAACAAAAAGAACGGGGTGGGGGGTGGAAAAGACAAATCAGGAACTTCATTTAAAAATAACGTGCGAGCTATGAATAGCTGTGCCTCAGCTGCTATTGCCATTGAGAGTTGGACGGATGCTTTGGCCCTAGTTATCCGAGGGCAAAGGATCTGGGAGATGTAGAGGGGAAGGGTGTCCGTATTCAGCGATTTTAGGTTAATCGCTTTGAGTCTTTAAGACCGTATATAAGCTTTGCTAGGTCTACGCAGATAGCTGTATATCAAGGACAACCAGTTCACCTTAGTAAGAAGTAAAGGAACCTTGACACCTCGCCGGCAGCAAGTACCCCCAAATTCCCTGAGCATTAACTCATTAATCCCGGGGGGATCCCACTACCCTTCCCACAGCCCCTGCTAAACCCAGCTACACCTTTGCAGCGCGGCGAAGGCCGACGCAGGACCGCCGAGCCTGGTTGCCGCTGCCCGACGGGGCCGGGAAGGATCCGCTTCCTCCGGGACCCACCTGGATCTCCGAGAGGTGCAAGGCAGCCGCCAGCTTCCTCCGCTCCGAGGCTCCCAGGTACTTCTGGCGCTGGAAGGTCTTCTCCAGCCGGCAGACCTGCTCCGAGGTGAAGGCGGTCCGCGCCCGCCGCTGCCGCCCGCGGGTCCCGCCCGGCGCCGCCGCCGCGACGCGCTCCCCGCCTGCGCTCTCGCTCTCGTAGCCCGAGGACTCGTCGGCGCTCAGCCAGCCGCCGTTGGGGGCTGCAAAGGATGAGGGAAGGGGCGGCGGTGAGGCCTCTTTCCCCGGCTAGAGGGGGTGCCTCCCTCTCCCCTCGTCCTGCCGGGCCGTAACACCGACGGGAGTCAAGGTCCCGTGTGTCCCCTCCCCGCCCGCTCCCCTCTTCTTCCTCCCTGTACCCTGCTCACCCACCTGGCTCCGACGGGTACGCGTCGGTGGGCTCCCGGGGACTGTCTCGGCCCCGCTCCGCTGCGCAGGGCTCGCTGTCCGCGGGCTGGCTCGGCCGCAGTCCCCCGCGTCGGGGCTCGGCTCTGACCAGGAGCGGGGTATTGCCGAGCAAGGTGGGGGGGCGGGGAGGGGGCGCGCAGCAGATGTGGGGCCTGACCCCGTGGGGCTTGGTGTCTGCCAAAGGGAGTTCGGCTTGGCTCATGTCGGAGAGGGGCTGGGGAACCGCCGAGCTCGGCCCAGCCTTATATGGGCGCTCCGATCCCGGGCGGGCTCGTTTGCAAGTGTGAACCCACATCAAAGTGGGAATCGAGCAGAGATAACAGTTGCCAGCGAGGAGGAAAGTTCACACGTCTGGCAAATGTCTACAGCCCCTGGCTCCAGCGTGTCTGCGGGGCCAGGGAGACCCCCTTGAAGTGCAAACCTGCCCCGCTCCCCGAAGGGCAGGGCACGGGCAGGCCCAGCCCCGCAAAGGGGCGTTTAAAGATACCGACGGTGCCGATAACAGCGCGGTTTTACCAACTCCCTTTTCAGCCGCGTTGCGGCAGGTACCCGAAACCAGGAACGAGGGATAACGTAACGCCGGCAGGATCTGCCAGCCCCGCCGTCGCGCACCTCACCTCGCGGGAGCTGCGGAGACCGGCCTCCCTGGGAAAAGCCGTGGGGGGCCTCTATCAAGAAGTCCCTATCCCCGAGTCTGAGCCCTGACCCCCGGGGACCACGGGCTGCGGGCCCTCTCAGCTTGAACTTGGCGCCGTCTGTCTAGGCAGAAAATGCAACCGATCTCCCAAAGTTTAGCGGTCAAAGCGCTAAGTGAGCAGCGAAGCTCGCACCTCATCAACTTCAAACTACCCCAATTAATACGTGGCTTCCCGAAAAGGGCCGTGTGCTTGCTATACAGGGAGGACACCAAGACACCCTCCAGCAAAGCCTGGTTGGGCAAAGGCCGGCCAGGGAAAGGGGCATCTGGGCAGCTCAGCCTGTGTACGGGCTCTTCTTGTGTCCGACTTACACTCGGCTTTTAACCACCCCAGTGAAAAAGATCACACCGTCCGCGACCCCACTGGCAGTAGCAATGCTTGGATAACATACGTTCTAACCCTCGATGCTTCCTAAAGACCAGGGGAAGCGATCGCCATCCTTGTAAGTGGGTAAATGCACTGACAGGACCTCAATTTCCACTAGACTCCTCCGGGTACCCTCTGGGATGCACAACTGAAAGAAAGTGAGCACCGTAAACATGGGTCTAGCTGGGCAGGAGCTTGTTTCTTTCTAGGAATGGAGCAATAATTTCGGTTCTCACACATAAGAGTAGGTCTGAGTTTTCTTTCTCTAAAAAAAAAAAAAAAGAAATACTTTAAAAATAAGTCAAACACCCCAACCAAAACAACGCTCCTCAAAACTCCCCAATTTATAATGAGAGATCAGGGGAGAAAATCATATTCGTGCTACCTATTTTCATTGTTTCAAGGGTTCCCGTAAATTTGATGGCCACCAGAATGGACAGTGCGTTATCAACCCTTCCTGCACCAGCTTATCTCAGCTCCAGCCCCAGGGGAGTGATAAAGCCCGGGCACTAGAGCAATGCAAACACCTTACCAAGCCCACAGAGCCCAGGAACTTGATTCCTCCTGGGGCTTCGCTTGCAACACGAGACCCTAAGAACAGGGATGGGAGAGGCTGCACTTGCCTACACAGCCCTGATAGAGAGATCGGCCTGGTCCTTATGGGGTGCTGGGCACAGCCACTAATGGAGGTTCAGTTACCAGTTACCACTGGCACAATACTGTCATTTTGGCTGAGATACATAATCCAGTGTAAATGCCCAAGCAGTTGAATACTGAGCTGGAGACCAGACTGCCTCCCAGGGTCAGGAACACCTGTGAGTGCCACTGACTCAACCAAAACCACCATAACAGGGGAGTGTTCAAACCCCATAGCATTTCCTAGACACATTTCAGTCAAACTGGGATAGGTGACTCACTGCTCCCCAAAAGAGCTCAGTGCCTGCACATTAATTTTAGTAATTTATGGATTTAATAACTATTCCTGGATTATTCCACCTGTGTATGGTCCCTTTTTTCCTGGAGCAAACACACCATAATCACTCTCTCCATCTTATTTCAGAGCAGCCATTTCTGAACAACCCCATGTGTGGGCAAATCCAAGCAGAGAAATTCAGGGTATTCACCTATAGCAAGTTGTTCCTTGTAATGCATTGTGTACTATCTGCAGAGCCTGACTGCCTTGCCAAAACTAAGTTTGGAGGTAGTACCTGAAAACCACTGGGATTCAGGAGCTCCTAAGCTGAGCACACAGGTGCCCAGCAAGCAGGGTGCTCCCCCCCAGGGCAGCCTCTGCATCTGTTCTCCAGCAGAGGAAACCTATGCCAAGCCAGGCAGCCCAGGGTCCTCTGTGCCCTGCAGTCCCCCCACCCAGGGCACACAGTGACACCCAGGGACTACTGTCTAAGGAGAGACACTTCATCCCTACTGCCGAAATTAAATGAGGCATGAGATGACCATTCAGTGCTGTGTCCAAAGAAAGCAGCATGCACATTTGCATTTATACGTTATGTATCTTACAGAGAGAAACTGTTAGTACCCCTGAATAGCTGCTGCCATTTCCCCTGTCATTTGACTGAGGCCGCAGGGAAACAGCTGACCTGTCCCCGTTTGCCGAAAGTCAATGAAAATTGACTTCTTCCTTCTTTTTTTTTTTTTTAATTAAAATCCAATCTGAATTGCATGTTGAATAAGCTGTTTATACCCAACCCTAGGACCCACCCCCACCAGATGAACATAGCCACATCTGTGGACCACAAAACCCTGGAACAGATGGGGAAGGGATGGGAGGTGTTATGTGGCTGTTGTAGCTCCCATCAGAAAAAGGTGGCAGCTTGAGAATATTGAAAGCTTGGGTGACCCTGGACCTTGGATGGATAGAGGCTCTGCAGCTACAGTTAAATCCTCCCCTCACCTTGCAGAAATATGGTGCTTATAAGAGGCATAAATTTACTTCCACTCAGTTCTTTTGTATCACTTGAAATTTTTGTGTCATTCAATTGATACATAACCACAATCAAAAATAAATCTTATTTTTTTAGGGAAATAAATGACTTTACATGTAGACTTCTGTATATCCAGAACTTGTGGATACATGTATTTTCCAAGATTCTACAGTATTTTTCTTACATGATTTATATTAAGAACAGAGTGGACCCATTTCACCAAATCATATTTCAAAATATTTATTGTTCTGCGTTTGCATGCAAGCCTTACAACCATGAGAAACATGTTTGCTTCAAGAAACATACTGATAACTTATGTGCACTTGTAACTCACTATGGTACCCGGCCGTTAAGGTGCAGTAATTAATGCCAGGATGTGAGAATTACAGCTAAGGTCATCACAATGAAGTGCTCTTTTCATGTGAACTCTACAAGACTTCTAGGGACAAATGGTAGATTTATCCCACTGGTCCACCGTGGGAATATTTCTTTTAGGACTTTGTGCACACACACAACATGTAAAGCCCACAAAGACAGGCAAGACTGTAGCAGCTCTACATGCACAGAGGTACTGTTGGGGGGAATGTTCAGCCTGTTTTCTAGGCTGCAATGTTTCCTGCACCAGTTACTAGCAGCTCACCCTTTACTAGAAGCTGAAGTGCTTGTACACCCCAAGAATGCTGTTGGTGTGCCAAGTCCTTCAACATCACACCTGTCTGTGTGACAGCATAAGAAAAAAAGGCCACAAATGGGAAAAAACAAGAATAGTCCTTCTCAAGAAAAATAATTTCTAGCATAATTGGGCAAATCTTCAGGTTCCAAACCTTCCTTCTACTTGCCATGTTTGTAAGAACTAGTCCATGAAAAAAAACAGTATACCAAACTATCATAGCAGTTCTCATGGATTAAGAGCTGATGTACTAGGTCACCAGACCTGCTGGACTACTAAATTACTGGCTCCATCATAGGCAGCTCTCATTTTTCTTTCTGAAAAGCCCCGATATTTCTGATATTTCAAAGTCTTCTTGAAAAAAATGGAGAAGCGGATGATAGAGGATGCATAAGAACAACTGCAATGCCACCCCCCGGGGGAAAAACACCCAAACCCCAACACCCCACCATGTTTAGCTGCACCAAATAGGCAGCAGGAGAGAGCCCGAGGCGGTGTGGCAGCCCTTCAGCGAAAAACAAGCTGACTTACTACAGGGAACGAGGTTAGCGCTGCTGGAAGCACAGGCAAGACAAGGTACGTTGCCCGGCTCCGGCCGGGGCCGTACAGAACCCCGGGCCTGGGCTCCCTGCCCCTTCCCCGGGCGGCCGGTGGGACAACTGATCGCTGTTTGTACCCTCCGCTGCTCCCCTTTGGAAATGCTAACGAGGTTATTCAGCGCCTCCTTTGATGTCCTGATAGGTGCTATTAGGTAGTCAATTAGGCATCAACGAGATCGATTGTTGCGGAATAGATGCTTTTCTGTTTGAAGTACCCGGGAACACTAACAGGGCCATCACCCAGTCGCTCCTTTGCCCACGGGAACAATGCGGGCTAACACACCATAAATAACAAATGCTACTGACTCACCCGCCAGCGCTGCACCCTCTTCCCTCCCGGATCACACGCTGCGAGCCCAGAGATTCCTATTCAGCAACTGTGGGAGCAAACAAGCGCTTTGCATTAAAAAACAGTTTATCAGGGAAATCTCACTCAGTTCTTTGCGCAACTAATGAACAAAGCGCCTAGATAAGGTTAGCTCGAAACAAAACAGTACTTGAATTCCCATGCACACCATCGCCACGTTGCCTGAGGACTTGTGACACCTCCACAGTTGTTCAGAATTGCCCCGGCAGAATAACTAAGCACTAAAACAAGAATTAAAGCACTTAACCTACCTGAATACCAAAGAGCTGCTGGGAGTTGTTCCCTACCAAATACCATTAGAAGATAACACTAAGTCGAGGCCTAGGAATTTAAGAGACAGCTATAAAGGAAAAGTAGTAAAGTCTGCACACAGTACAAGTCGGGACCAAGAGATCTCTCCTCTTTCTTCTTTCCCCCCGCTTCGGTGGGATTTATCAAGTTAATTGTCATCTAATTGCGTATCAAAGAAAGAGATAATGGGCAGCAATTAGATGTAATGGCCTGCCAGTGCGAGATCTCTCCCGATTAGCACAGAACGCCGAATAACTACACCTGGTTTGTAAAGAGGTCCCTGGGGTGGCTCCACTGTGTCTGGGAGCTGCAGGGGGGAATACCCCGACCCTATTCCCAGTCCCCCGTTGTCTGCTTTCGCCAAATTGGGGCAGGCGTTAACGAGCGCGGGGCTACAGACGGCTCCCTGCCATTGCTGCGGTGCTAATTCAATCATGTTTCTCCCCACGCTGCAGGGGAGAAAGGCTTTGAAGCTAGTGCTCTGTCAATTTTCCCCTCCCACCCCCTTTTCCTCCCCGGGGAGCCCAGTTTCCAGGTTATACGACCTCTTCCTCCAGAGCCGCCAGGCCGGGAACTCCAACAGTCTCACCGCACAAGCATTAAGCTGCTCCTCCCCAGCTAATTGACTCAGCTTTTTTTTTTTCTTCTTCTTCTTCGTTCCCAGTTGTAGCTGACTTGCAGACACCGCTTTGTCTTGCCGGAGAGCATTCCGGTACTGGTGGTTATTGTGATGCGATTAAAGACACAAAAGGGGAGTGCTAGGAACGAAGGTGGCTCCCGGCCGCGCTGGTGGAGCAGCCCGGGAGGTTATCTGCAGGGCTGCTGAGCAGAGACGGGGCTGGTGCCGGCCCTGGGGCATGCCGCCGGTGCGGTGCCCCTGTCAAGATCGCTTTGCTCCCCAGCGAGGGACTGCCCGTGGGAGGGGGTCCTGCGCTGACACTGGTGCACCTTTTATTACAGCCCGGGGTAAAATGCAGTGGAGGAGAAACTCAAACAAGCAGGGATAAAACAGGAAGGGATGTCTGAGTTTCCTTCTCCCAGATCAAAGGGGAAACTTGCAACCACGCTTTAGTAGCAGAATTGGACAGCTTTAGCAAAAATTAGATGATTCCACATACAGTTTTCCAGACCACTGGAATGTAGTAGTTACCTCCTAGAGAAAGCTGACTTTTGCAGGCAGAAGAGGAATTATCACGTAGATATTCGGAGGAACCTGCTACCATTAGGGACTCGGCCCAAGTGAGCGTCACCTCCACGTTCATTTGAGCAATTGTGGGGAAACAGGACGATATTTGCAAGCTAGCGCCGCCAAACCACTGGCAAGGCATTTCTTGTGCTTGTTGAGTGTACCTGTGGCCAAGCAGTCATTATGTTAAGTGATCATTAGCACCTTTTCAAGCAGAGCCCGGCTTCTCCCTCGCCAGCCGTTCTGCAGCTCATGCGCCCAGAGTTGGGACATCCCCTTAGCCCCGCTCACCAGCCCGCGCCCCTGGCACGAAGCCTTCCTGCCTTAGCAAGAACACAGGGACCCGCACACGCGCACCCCGCAAGCAAAGCCGCCGCCCCCGAGATTGCCCCACGGCCGGTGCCGCCCGGCTCCGCAGCCCTGCTTGTCCCCGCGTGGTCCGCAAGACCACCGTGGGCTTAAATCGTGGCAAAGATTGCAACACTACGTGTTGTTCCGGCAGTCCCTGGCTTGCTCTAAACCTTTGCAGGGAGGGGGAACTGCTCCCCACCCCTCCGAATACCGCCGGCCCTCAGTCGAGCCGTGCTCGGGTGCGGCAGACACCGCGTAAGGCCGGCTCCGTGCCCAGCTCCCATTACCAGCCGTGGGCCCCGGAGTAGATCGGGGGGGAGGACGGGGCAGACACCCCAGCAGGGCTCACCCCCGCGAGACAGCTCACCCGGGATATTTGGAAGCCCGGATAAGGCGTGCTCCTGCCTATCCCTTATTATCCGTCGGTGGTGGGGGGGTGGGCTCCGCCCCCGCACAAACCCTGTCCCCCGGGTGGGAGCACTTTGTTCTCCCTCTGTCCTCCCTTTCATCTCTCTCTCACTTCCCCGGGCCCAGCTGCGGTGGTGCCCGTGCCCCTTCCCACATTTGGTCCGGGGCTGGGGGGCTCCCGCAGCGCTGCGGGCAGCCACGGGCCCGGCCGGTCCCCTCCGGTGGTGCTGCCCATCCCCCCGTCCCCGGTCCCGCCGGCTCTGGATTCCAACAGCTCCAGGGGCTACTACTGTTCCTCTTGTACGGGGTGAGCAAAGCATTTGGAGGAGAGCTGGGGTTCTCATCTGCCGCCATACAAGATTATAAGGAGATCATCTAACTTCTCAGCCACTATCCCCTTGAAAATGGGATAGCCAAATCGAGTCTTAAGCTTAAGACCTTTTATTTTTTATTTAGGTAAATTGTATACTTATTAGTCTTGACTGTTTTGCTATTTTAAAAATGTCACTGGTTTAGAGCAGTGACAAATAATCGCCATTCCAGAGCTTTCTGGAAACATCCCGGTTCCCTAATGACATTTGAAAGAGTCAGAGAGAATTGCAGATATTTTTTTTTTCTTCCAATCAATATAGCCGTTTAGTAATACCTGACTTTGAGAAATAAGCCTCCATTCAATGGGAATTTTTATCTCGTGTCAACAAATTTCCTTAATCCCAAACTGCATCATATTCCTGAAGAGATCTCAACAAGACTGATGGCACGTGAACCCTCATTAGTTTTCTGAAACTCTTGCATTAGAGCCACATTAATTGTGCAACTGCAAGTAAATACTAAAATCTCAAAAGTCTAGAAAAATACAGCATGGATTACAAAATAATTAAGAAGACTTCCAAATGTGACAGCTGCTCAGAAAATCAAAGGCCACAGCCTTCAGCGGCACATAATGTTGCTTTTTACCAGGCAAGTGTATTCAAGTGGCAGACTGGCCTCTGTATACAAAAGAAAATAGGTGCGTTCAAGGATGACTGACAGGGAACCATTCATTATATGAGCCCAGATTACAAGTGTGCCGGAAATCTTCTAATAACCCCCGAGAACAACTCTAAAGTGATGGAAATTTTTATTGCTCTTTTCATGTTAGTTGACAATTGACTTCGAAAGATTTATGGCAACTTACATCAGTAAAGGATCATTTCTCAAAGCCCTTTCTCTAGCCTGAAATCAGGCCATTTTGATCTTAAGTTTTCTAGAGCATTATTCAAATTTTAAAAAGCGCCTAACAAACTTTACTACCACTTAAGGGAAAACCAGCTTTGGAATGTTCCGTTTCTTTTGATCATCACCCTTATACCCCATGAGGTGCATGTGAGATGCCAAGATACTATTTGGTTGATAAATTTCAAGGCTAGATCCTTTCCAAGATCTGTTTAGGCAAGAGGCCCTTACTAATCTGCTGAGGCTTTCATGTGCAACATGAAAGCGTGAAGATATATTTACATATTTATTTAGAAAGTAACTTTTTACATCTTAAATCATATTTTACACTTTAATTAAAGGACTCCAACAGAAAGCATCTGTTCCGCTACTATAGCAAGCCCAGTATTAAGTATTAGTAACAGGTGTATCCACATATTTGGTTAAGAGCACAGTCCCACTTGACAAAGTGCCATCTAGGAAGTAGCTAAGGGCTTGGATACCTCCTTTAAAGGGCAGGGAGTAATTCACGCTTTTTTGCACTCACCCTCAGTAAATTGTAGGGGGCCAGAACAGATCTAGAGAATAAGGACTCTATGCTTCTTTTAATGAAGAGGAGCTCTCTTTTAGGGTCAGGATAAATAGCTCTACAGTCCTTGTGGAAGGAATTCACATGAAAGCTGGAAAAGTTTAGGTTTATTAAAAGATTCCATTCATATTGGTGTTCGTCCCACTGTGTTTCTGTTTTACACCGTTGCCTATAAACGCAGGGGCCTGAAGTCCATGATTGAGATTGTCCAGTATGTCTCTGTAAAATATTCTGGTCAGTGCTGCATCGTAACTCCACCAGGCAGTTACAGACAAGGGCAGCCCAGGTAGCTGTCGGTAGTGCAAATCCTCCTTAGTCATAGTCTGTATCAGAGGGTCAGACACCCAGCAGGAAAGCTCTGGGATCCCTGCACCCTACAAAGCAGGGTGCTTCCCAAAAGCCCACAGGCTGTGCTCTGCAGGCGCTGCTGAGGTCCAGGGTGGGTGCCGGCAGCGCCGCCAACGTGAAGCCCCCAGCGGCAGCCCCTTGCCGGGGCAGAGGCGGTGGCCGGGCCACGTATGTGAGCGGCAAGGACACCACGCCGCTCTGAGGTCCGTAAGGGAGAGGGGGGCTGCAGAAAGGCTCCGTCCTCAGCTCCTGCAGCTGACGCTTGAGCTTCATCCGGCGGTTCTGAAACCAAGTCTTGATCTAGGGGTAGGAGGAAAGGGCAGGAGGGAAGGAGAAAGAGATGAGGTCACCAGGGCACCGAGGCCACGCCATGGCCCACGCTGCTGCCCGTGGCCCCGCCGCGCTCTCACCTGCACCTCCGAGAGCCGCATCCTGCCGGCCAGCTGGCGGCGCTCGGCGGCGCCCAGGTACTGCTGCCGCTGGAAGGAGCTCTCCAGGGTGCTGAGCTGCTCGGCGCTGAAGGCCGTGCGCAGCCGCCGGCCGCCCCTGCCGCCGGGCTCCTCGGGGCCCGAGCACTCAGGACCCTCCTCCGGCGGGGTCTGCTCCGCTCCCCACGGCCGCCCGCCTGCTCCTGGGGACAGGGGAGAAAAGGGTCAGGCGGGCCCGGGAACCTCGGGGGTGCCCGCCGGCCTCCTTCGCTGGCGGGTGGCCACTGCACAGTTGCGCCTTACCGGGGCGCTGGGGGTGGCACAGGGCCCCTCCGTCCTCCTCCTCCTCCCAGCGCGACGGCGCCGGGATGCCCCGACGGCCGCGGAGACCGCGGTTACCTGCAGCGGCGGGGGCCGCCAAGCGCTCCCTGCTCTTGCCGCCTCTCCCTGCCCGCGGGCCGGCGGACTGCTCCTTGCTCCGCTCGCTCAAGTCGGGGCTGGAACTGGAGCCGCGCCGGTGGCCCACGGAGGACGCTCGGTGCGGGGAGCCGTCGGTGGGGCTCTTAAGGGCCTGGCTGCTCTGGGACAACCACTCCACAGAGAAAGGGGCCTTGGTCATCCTGCCTTGTTTCGAAGATGCCGGGAAGGAGGGTCTCGGGGAGCACGGCTCCTCCTTTATACCACAAGTCCCGGAGGAAAACGTTGTTTGTGTAAATACACATCAAAGGGCCAGATAAGTATCATCTAATTGCCATCAGTCCTCCCCCCCCAACAAAAGATACCGTTCACACATTGCCACAGCTCGCGGAGGCTCGGCTCCGCCGTGTCTGCCCCTGGAGGAGTTCACTCCGCCGCCAGTGATTTACAGCTCTTGTTACATCCTATCCCAATGCAAATGGCATTTATAGAGCTGAGCGGCCTCAAACGGCGCAGGGGAATGCACCCCGGGGGAGCGCACAGGGACCGGCGTCCGTCCGCGGACGCTGGCGGGAGAGGGGACGCTGGTGCTCCCGATCACCCTTCCTCTAGGGCTGACTTTTTCTCTCCTTTTCAAGCAGGAGATCCATGATCTAAAGAGATTTTCTCAGGCCTGCTCCTCTCTGGGCTGAACACTGTTCCCGAGGCAGCCTGAGGCAAGCAAGTGGATAAATTTACCCATTGCATTCTCCTGGGACTGCAGCATCAGGTTATAAGGTGTAGGGTGAGGTGTTTGGAGGAGAAGGTTGTGAAACAGAAAAAGGCAAAGTCAAGGCTGTTGGGCTGTACGAATCAACTGGCTTCTGTACGCTTATATAAAGTATGTTGCCTGGACTAAAGAATCAGAAAAAGACAATTATTGCCTTAGAATTAACAATCTGCTGAGATTTCTGCTGGGGTTACAGAATTAACATTGTATCTTCCCTCCCAGATCTCTTGCAGCTGTGCAGGTCACACAGGTTTCTCTGCTATCTTACTCTCCCTCTCTTTCCTCTTATTACTTTATGCACGTCTTTCAGAAGTGTTCCCATCCATCTTTATGTTTTGTGTGCACCAGGAACACTTGGCTGCTGCAGTAATGCCTCTGCAGTGTATTGAGAAAAGGTTCCCAGTGCTTTACGGGCAGTTTTTCATAGCAGGGTAACCATGAATTCCTTCCCCTTACTACCCTCCCCTCCTGTGTAAGAACAGAGTGTGTCTACTGCACCACTGATAACTCCTATCACACCCCTGTTTGGTATCAGTCTGCCTCCAGAAAACACGACTGCATGTCTGATTTGTCCATCCTTGTTCCTGCTTTCTATTTTACACTCACCTCTACCCACTGCTCTACTGTCCATTTACCTTGTGACTTGCTCTGTTATTCTGCCACACCTGCTGGATTTCTCAGCATTCACTTTCTCTGTGATGACAGTTAACGTAACCATGCTTCTATCTTTTTCTTAGACTGTCAGTGAGGCAGAGGCTTGAAGACTGACACCCTCCTTCTTAGTTTACATCTAAATATTTCAAAGTATTCCATTTTAATCTTATAAAGATATATATTTTTCTTTATATTAATGCAGTAAAAAGTTTTATTCAAACCCTCTTCAACTATCTTTTCCTAAAACCAACATTTCAACTTCCTGTTTGCTCAAAATATGTTGCTATATTCATCCATCCATCACGAGATCCATTTTCTGCCTACTAGAAAATTGTTTCATTGAACCATGTTCAAGTTTGACTTGTGAGCCCCTTCTAAGCTCTTTCTCTCCCTGCTTGTTCATTCTCATTGCATAGTCTGAGGCCTCCTCTACTCTACCAGTGAAGCCACTGTTCAAGAGTTTAATTGTCTCTAACCAACAAAACCACAAACACTATTGTCACCTTTATTAAAAAGTAGCTAATAACAGATCTAGAATCACAACCAGGCATGACCAGAACCCTCCTGGAGCCCTTTGTTTCTGGCCTGTGTAGGTAAGGATCAACATTGCAGCCTGCACTGCAACAATAGCCTGAGCCCACTAAAGAAGTTTCCTGGAGGAAACGAAGGGAACTCGTGTAAAAATGTATTAAACAAATGCATTAATGACTCTTGTACATCTCCTACCTACCTAAAAAAGGCCACAAACATCTCTAGCATGGACAAAGCCCTGCAGGACATATATTTTATTTTTCATTCTATCAAAGTGTTTGATATCTAATTACTTGAAACTTCATCCATGTATCCTTCCCAAGTATTTTCTGATTAACAATGGAAAGTTTAGAAAGTTTACTTGACTGAACTGTACAAGATTTTTTTAAAATTTCCTCTATTTTGTAAAAAAATCCCCCCCTTTTTCCCCACCCCACTTCAAATATTCCAAGCAGAGATTCTTAACTACACTTTCCATTAGGTAGATGTGAAGACTACCCCGTCACAAACCTGAGAAAATATTTCAAAATACCAGAACTTCTGAGCATTAGCCAGTTCTGGTGGCAATATATTTCACAGAGCAGACTAAGCAGGCAGGGGATGGTGAGAAGACATACAGGGATCTGCTCTGTTAACTGAGTTACTAAATGACAAGTCCCTTGAGTCAACTGTATTTAACATGTGGCCTGGCAGCAGCCTCTTCAGTCAGAACTGGGAATACCAGCACCATTACCTGCCTGCAGAATCCTGCCAGCCCTGCTTTGGAGTCAGGCAAATTACAGTCCTCAAGGACTAAATTCTCATGAACATGAGAAAAAGGAAATGTAACTTTCCTACAAGCTTCCTTCTCAATTTACTTTAACAGCATTCTGCATCACAGATGGGGCAAGATCCCATCCCAAGGAGATAAATATGTCCCTTGTGCCCAGAACTATTTCCATTCTTAGTTCCTACATAGTATTATATACACATATAAATAATATAAATATAAATAATATACTTATATGCTACTTACATACTTACACGTAACATATTTCCTTACATATCTATATACAAATATTATTTTTAAAAGCATAAACCAGTCTGTTTCTATGATGTTATTTTTTCCAGCTTTATTTTATGTCAGTGAATAAGGCACTTGGCAAGCTGTTGGATAGGACAAAAAGAACACATGACATATGATGGTGCTTTAAAAAATAGAAAGTCTCGGGTTTTAGCATCCACTGATACATCTGTCACACAGCTCTTTACAGACTTTAAGACATTTTTACCATCTGAGCTGCAAATTACATCTTTATACACTGCTGGCTTATTAATTGCATTGTGTGGGGGCAAATGTCACATCAGAAAGATGGTGTCAAATGCTGAGCTCTCAGAGACACAAATTGATCACATTGTGACAAGGTTAAACCAAATCTCATTTCCATTAAACATAAAATGTATAAGTATCCTGGATAGATGGCAGATGACTTCTGGATGTAATGACTGTTACAATATTTAACAGCTGCTAGTTAATTTTATCTAAAATTCTTAATTTGCCTTCTTTCTATTTCTATGTATTATTCATTAGGTGTTTGTTTGAAAACCTCCTGCTAAACTGCGATTCAGAAATGCCATCTTTAAAATCAAGTGATATTGCCACTAGAAACTGGCAAATCGTGCTCATGCTAAAGTTCTCAGTAATTTGTCAGACTAGAGAAGGAACAGATAGGACCTTTCATTCTGCTGCTACATGGAGGTAGAGACAAACAGCTCAGACATACCAACATGACTGCCGCTAGCAGAAGTCTGAAGATCCATTTGCTGAAGATAATGACAATACCTTATGCAGGTGTTTGTACAATACACAGCTGCCCTCTCTGGGGACAACACCTTGCCCTTGAAAATAAGGGCCATCAGCTTCCTGAAGACCAAAGGAGACTGAGGATCATAATGCCAAACACCAGGCCAGGCCAGGCCATTCTGTGGGACGTGATATAGAAGGGAACGTTTTAGCATCCAGGAGACTCAAAACTGAGTTGAGATTAGTCACTTAACACCGACCCCTGTATTTCTTGTGAGCGGCAGCTGCATTCAAAGAGGCCAAGAAGTAGCTTTACAGACGTCTGGCTGGGACAGGTGGGATGGGATCAAGATAATTGTGCTTATATGCAAAGCAGTTTTGCAGAAATGTATACACACAACGCTGGCCTCAGGTTCTGCAGAATTTGCTAGTCTTGCTTGGATGCCTACTAGGCAGTTGATAAGAGATTTATTTTGGGATAACAGCCCAGCCTTTGAGAATTAGTTGCTGCTCCATGTCTTCCAGCCCAAAGGCCAGCTCTGCCCCAGTTCAGAGCCCTGCAGAGGGGCAGGATGTGCTCTGAGATATCCCCTTCTCACTGAAGCTTCGAAGGAACTGAAGAGAGAGTAGCTGAGGACTGCCAAGTACCTTACGGTCACCACAGGTACTGGAGAAAACTGCCACTGTTTGACCTTGCTGCAGTGGGGCTACACAAGACCAAAGGAGGGGGACTGTCATTTTGTAGCAGCAGGTGACCCTTTCTCAAAACAGCGGAGGGTCCTGTGAGACGAGTACAGTGAACGCATGGTCCTTGGGAACAGCTGGGTGGTGATGCAATTCAGAGTTTAAAAAAGGCATCTTATGACACACAGGAGCATGCATGTTCATCTGTGGACATGCAGACTTCTTGTGAGGGTCTGCCCAGTGAAGCAAGGGCTGCTGGCATCTGCTGTACAATTTATATGGTCTTTGCCCTGGCATGTTTATCCAACCATTCTAATTTCTGAGAAGTTACTCTTTGGGACTTAAAATCATTACAAATGGCCTCTAACCAATCTCTTTATTATCAATTATTATAATATTTCCTCTTCGACAGAATAAGAGCTACTTTTCCATGAGGAATGAAAAGACCATATGTGCAGAAATACCAGGAGGGCCTGGAATAAACAGAGTGACAACGCTTGGAATTGGAATTGATATAAATCAACACAGCACTCAAAATGCCAAGAGCTCCCATGGCTCCTTACCATAAAGCTGTTACCAGCAGCTAAGCAGAATTGGTGAAATGTTTTAAAAAGATATATATTCTACAGAGAGATGCTGTAAATATTAAGACAGAAAAAACTTAAATGTATTATGTTTTTCAGAGTTCCTTACCCAAATTTAAACATATTAAAAAAAGAAGTCGAAGTTCATATGAATCAGGACCACATTTAAAACATGTTTTAAAACACTGTTGTTACAGAAGCAAGTTTCACCAGCAGAATTTTTTTAATTTAAAAAAAAAAAGTCATTAGGCAAACTATTCTAGTTGGAAAACCAGCCAAGTTTCAGGCACATAAATCCTTCTTCAGCACTCACTGCTATCATACTGTCATTGAGAGAGATCTCTATGGACACTACTCAAACAAAACGGCTCAGAAGTTTGTAGTTGGTTTAATTCTGTCTGGACTAGTAATCAGACTTTTAAAACTATTAGTAGAAAGGAAGCAGCATGAAAAGGGGCTTTAGAAATGTTTTTATTTTCCAAAGTAGATAGGGATTAACTGTTATGTGCATAAATATGCTTTAGGATCTGGGTTGTGTTAAAAATATGAATTATCTAGGGATATGAGGTGTACCTACAGAGAATAATGTAGCTATGCAAATTCACATAAATCCCACTGGTATTAGTAATTGTTCAGATTACTTGATCTAACAATCTGATCAAAAGCACAAAATGTCACACTTAGACACCCTGAAATCTTTTCAAAACCTAACAGAGAGGCCTATTTCACATTTTAGTTCAAGGCCTTTTTCTTTGTCAGTCTTTGCTGAAGGATAACATTCTTCATGATGGTTACTTCTAAAGCTACATTTAACAACCTGTTAAATATAAAACTAAGAATGCATTAAATCAGAAATGTTCCATTATTTTTACTTTTTGCTTCCCACAAATACCTTCTAAAGAAATTTAGCTATACTATGACCAGAGCATTTATCTTTCTTGAAAGTAACATTTCACTTTCAGCTCCTTAAAAATGAATAATTTTCTTCCTTGCTTTTAGAGTTAGCATTTGAGCATGATGAGTCAGCAGGAGAATGAGCTATCACAGCTGGCAGCCCTGGGTCATCTATCACGCTCTGTGCCCGTCCTGGTCTATGCCATACAATCCTGCTTTGAAATGCATTGGTCCCAGCAGTGAAAATATTTTACTGACTTTTCCTTCCCTTAACTTACACCTAATATAAATCAGATCTTTCTACTGCTCCAAAATGAGTCTGTGCAAATTAAACGGAAATAAATGTTACCTTTTTTTTTTTCCTGACTTCAAGGCTCTTCTCCATTTCATATTTCTAGTTATTTCTTCCCCTCTTCTGTATTCCTCACTACACATGGTTTCTTCCTATTTACTTCCTCCCAGTCACTTCCATCAAGTATCCTGAAAATGTTACTATCAGCTGAGGAAGAGAATAACTTTGGCAGGATGCAGAACTGTAGCAACAGAGCAGAAATGATGCTGTCTGTCTACCTTCACTGCATCCCAAAACAGGGAGCACAGACGTGCACATCCCCTCTCAGTTTACTGATAAGGGAAAAGCTGGGCTATGGCGGGTGAGGACAGGAATGTAGTTAAGCAAGATGCTTAACATTGCCCCCGTAGTGTGTCATTCAATGTCTGTGTTTCCTGCAAGCAATGCAGCGTACTTCCTTTGGCAGGTTTTACACAAATGAGTGCATTACACATCGATAGAAGGTCGTTAAGACTCAAACTTAGGAAGTTGTGTGTGCATGCATTTCTCAAAGATTAAAGGGAGCAGCTGAATATAAACACATGGTCGTTTTAAAAATGGAGTATAAAAAAAAATCTCTGCCATTTCGTGTTTGCCTGTTTCTAACGGGCAGATTTGAGGCAGACACCTGGAAGGCCGATCGCTTTTCACGCACCGCTCACAGTGCGGCATGCGCATCCAAAAGGCTGCAAGGGTCTCTCGTGCCACCTCCTGGTTATATTAAGACTTCACATCCAGGAAACTGCTGCACAAAGGAAGGGACAAAGTTGCGGAAGTTTAGCTGAGGCAGTGATAGAATCACAGAATCATTTAGGTTGCAAAAGACCTTTAAGATCATCGAGTCCAACCGCAAACCTAACACTGCCAAGCCCACCACCAAACCATGTCCCTAAGTGCCACATCCACACGTCTTTTAAATACCTCCAGGGATGGTGACTCAGTTCTTGGCTGTCTAAGAGAACTGGCAAGACTTGCTTTCCACCCTCCCCCAACACATGGCTGTGCATGGGGGGCTTTTACCCCCCTGCTGCTTTTAGAAAGAAGTCACTTTTCCACTGCATTAGCATATGTATATAATGGAAATTCAGCATCCCTCTATCTTTTACGTAAGTTCTAGTAATGCACACCCTGGCAACACCTGCTCTTTTGCTACGTATCAGTGTAAAAATGTAAATAAAACCTTGAAAATTAAAGTGACTGGAATGCAACAAAATTAATAACCAAATTAGTAGCATTCCCTGATTGCAGGTAACTCTGAATTTGTGTCCAATCTACTGAGAACACAGGGGGACTGAAGGTCCCAGGAACAGGACCAAGTGGGCCTGGGCACTTACGACAGTTTTAGCTGATCTGTTCTTACAAATCTACAGGAAAAGGGATCCTGCAGGTGTGTTACAGGTGAGTAACCTATTCCAGTGCCCCAGATGAAGCTTTCCCATGTAGAAACTGAAACAGAATCATTCTTACTTCAAAATTAATACTGCTTGACTTCAGCTTCGCAGAGCATGGAGGAAACTCACTCTGTAGCTACTACAACTTTTCACAACAACATTTTACACGCACAGTCCTGCTCGATCTAATCTTGTTTACATAAGTTTAATTCTTTCAGTCTTCCTCTGTTTATGTTTTCTAAACATAATTTCTATTACGGTCCTCTATTCCCTTTTATTGTGCCTGTATCTATCTTAAGCGCAGTGCCTAAATAGTAAAGTATTCCCACTGATGCTTCCTTCACTAGTGCCAAACAGAGCAAAATAATTACCTTCTGTCATATATGGCTCTCCTATAGTACATCTCAGGTCTTCCTCCCCCCCTTTTTTCTTTTTGACAACTGTACATATGGATTCATATTTGGTTTGTGATCCATTATGGTCCCCAGAGATTTTTTCTGAAGTTCTGCAGTTATTTTTAATTTCATATTTACCCTCCAGAAATTTAAGACTTGGAGTGTAAATTCAAACCATCATCTTGATTATTGTGAGTTCTAATCTTGTATGTTGTGTAAATGTGCTTTTCATGCCCCCCATATTTCATTAGTGAAAATCCCAGCCACACCTGGATACAGGCCCCGCTTGTACTAATACCTGTAGGGTGTGAGAAGACTTTATTATGGTAACCCAGCATAGTTTGCCTCCCCCATCAGCGTATGGAGAGTCCCAAGCACGTCTTGTCTTGTCACTGTAACCTGGAATAGTTCGCTTCTTCCCACCCGAGTATGTAGAGTCCCAAGCACGTTTTATCTTGTTGTTAGAGTAAGCCAAGAAAATTTTCTTCCTCCTATCTGCACATACCCCTGCACGGGCACCAAGGTGAAAGCCAGCTGCAGATCTCGGAATGTGGACAACAGCACTTGCGTCACATCAGTTTGCAAACAAGCAAAACAGGACATTGCATATGTAATGGTATGATAACCAGTGCTTTCCTCTGAGCTTCACTCCCGAGCAGGGCTCCACCGCATCGGTGCCCCAGGGTTCCCACCACCGTAATGCTGCTACCCGTTCAACAAACCCAAAGCTTTCACTTACTGAGTGTTGTGCCTTGTCCCCGAGGGATCCACAGCAGCTTTTTGCTCCTAAAGTACAGGTAATCCTACCGCTACTATGTCCCACTCAATTTATCTTCACAGTTTAACAAACACGGGTAATTACCCTTTGAAACGATGTATTAACTAGTTGTGTATCCACCTTACAGTACCATCATCCGGATCTTAGCAACCTAATATATAATCAGGTCAGGTGGATCTGTTGTCAAGGGGTCTATTGACTTTAACATACAATATAGTGTGTTTTTATCTATTGGGACGGTTACCCTGGCAAAGCAGATGATTAGGTTATTTAAAAATTCCTTTATGGACAAATGCATGTTAGCCTTCTAAATTAGTCTCTACGCTTGCAGATTTTTAAGACAGCTTTTTCAGTGACTCTTCTGGTATCGAAGTTCATCCGGCTGATTGCCCAAGTCATTTTCTTTACCTTGCCTTTCCACTCATTCCTGTGCTCTTGCCCACTTTTAATAAGTAATATTATTTTCTGGTTCTCTGGGAACTCGCTCATTCCTCCTCAATCACAAATATAATCATTCCAAGATTATTTCAGTTTTGCTCCTCATTATTTTAGAACATTAAATTCTGAATAAATCTGTTCTAATACATCTAATTATCTTGATAGTCTTCCCATTCTGACCCGCATTCCTGTTTCCTGGTTAACTTCGATCATGATACGCGTTGCGTAGAGGGCAGGGTGTAAAATCACAAGCACTTCAGGCTTTTGCACCATCTGATATTTATTCACCTCTCCTGGTAAGCAGAGAACGAACTCTTATTATTGTATAATAGAAAACTATTTAAGAATCTATTTTTATTGTTTGGATTTTCACTTTCTGGCAATAGCATTTTGCCTGTCCAGTTTTGTTCCTGACTTGCTGTGCTGTTCTTTTATATTTGTTCTCGACCATGCTGCCTTTTTGTTCCTACTTTTTTCAGTATTCTTACTTGATTTTTCTCAGGTCATTGATGAGCCCCTAATGCAGCCACACTGCTCTGTCAGTTCTCTTTCCTTTGCATGAGGATAGGCTGTTGTTATACTTAAAATACTTAAAAACTTCCAGCTTGATTGCTTTCCACCTTCAGATTTTCAACTAGTTTATCTCTATTAACCACAGTAAAATCTTAAATAGTAGCTAGCCCTTTTGACTACAAATGAAGTCTCCACGTTCTGGTTGATGATCAGTTACAGACCCCATACTATGGCACCCATCTCTTAATTTAAATAGAGAAAAAACTATGTAGGCCTGGTCTTTAGATCCTAAAACAACTATATAAAATTTTTACATACATTTTAGTATTCTTTCCCCTTGTCTTTCCTTCCTTCCACGTGCTTGTTCCCTCCAATAATTTGCAACAGCAATTTGTGTACTACAGGTCTAGCTTTTTCCCATTATCCCCCATGCTCCCAGCACTGGTTTAGACATCCAAAGCTACATCTAAACTGTCCCCATGCCAGGCTCAGACCAAAGCACATCCTGGCTATCATCAGAGGGATGAGCAGGTGGTATGGGTAGGGATGTGAAGCACAGGGTACTGCAATATGTCCCTTGGTCAGGACAAATAAAAAACCATGAGGGACTAGTTGTGACGTTTCAAATTACATCACCCTTGCAATTTTAGATGCAGCCTAAGTTACTCAGTCATTCATGAGCTATCTCACCTTACGTGTTTGGTGGCCTACTGCAGTTCCCCACATCTTTCTCTAGGTCTCAGTCTTTTGGTTAATTATCTTTTATTTAAATAAACTCATTTGGGGGATTTTTGTATTCCCAACAATGGTCTTTTAATTTATCCAATCTTTGTCCTGCAGTTTACCTTCAGGGAGAAAAGTAACTTTGCTAACATTTGTGGATCTATTTATTCATCTCAGAAGTCATCTGTTCTTTTTTGGCCTTTTATCTTCAAGGCCTTTGCCCTTTCACTTTCTTGCATCAAGAAATAGAGAATTAGGAGATACCATGAGGGGATATCAAGACACCATGTCCCCAGCAAAAATGACTTTATTCTTTATCCTTCCTTTTCCACAAAAAAACAGTAATCCTAGTCTACATTTGTGCAGCTGATTACCCCAGAATTTTGCATATATGTGTGTAACATACCTTATTTTATTGTGTGTCATTTTTCCAAATTGTCAAGATAATTTTAAATTTTAATCTTCTTCAGCATGCCTGCAGAGCCCCACACAAACCAGAGCATGTTAATGAAGGCATGAAGTAATACCAAGTGTAGGCAGACCTCTTCAGAGCCTTACTGGACGCAACCTCGCATTTTTCTAACAAGCCACCGTCAGCCACTCTGCGGTTATCCAAACAAAGGTGGAACTGTCATTTAGCAGCTTTTTTCCTAGACCTGTTCCACTAGCTTGTTAAAAAAAAAAAAGTATTGAGTATCTGTTACTTAAGTGAATAATTTACTACTGTTACTATTTATGAGCTTTATGAGATATGATCACAAATAAGCACCTATTTGCAGAGATTTTAATTCTGAGTCTGATGCTGAGGCTCACCCTTGCCCAGTCAAGCTTACCAAATGATGTGTCTCTGATAACGGCAACTCAGATTGTCCAGTACTCTTAGCTCTTAATTTCATGACAATTGAGTTCTACCAGTTTAAAACCCAGTACCTATTTTAGTGTCTAAAACCAGTATGTATTTAATCTACATAATGCCAACATCAGAACGAGACCAACCTTAGCATTAGAATGAAGAATTAAATTAAATGATCTTACAGCTAAGACACAAGACAGATTTACAAGACAGTAATTAAACTCCTGCCTTTTAGGCAAGTTACAAAAGTATCATTTACATTAGACCAAAAATGAATAAACAGAATGATGCAAAGACCAGATCCTAGACTAGATTACTGCAGTGGCCTGATGCAATACGGCAGTCGCCAATTCCACTTGCATGAGAGACACTGAAATATTACCGAACAGGAAGCCACTAAAATAATGCCAGGCTGAAGGTGTCCTGGCATACTTTCAGGTTGTTCACAAAGACCCTTCACATAATAGCTAAAAGTCTTCTTCAAACATTACAGTAGGTGAAACTAAAGAGCTTCTCTCTGCAAAGGGAGAGAAGAACATTCTGCAAATCAAAGTTTCTAGGCTAAAGGGGTGGTTGTCACCCATTGACAGATTCATAACAGCCACATAAAAAGGTCCTTCAAGGTTTTTGCTGCAGGAATTTTTAAACAGAGACTGGAAAGGTGGAATTGTTCATTCTCACATGTATTTTAGAGAGTGTGAAATCACATAAAAAACAGTGGAATCTTCTACCACAAGGTAGTAATTTATTGGTAATTAAAATAGTTACAAGATCTCTTGGGGGAAAAACATTTTTAATGGAAATTGTAGCAGGGGCAGTTAAAATTATTATCTGAAAATGTCTTACATTTATAATAGCTAAATGAAGACAAAAAATATTTATAGGTGAGGAATACCTCTTAGTAAGGCAAATCCCAAAGATGACCATGCACTTAAGCTTGATTTAAGGGGCTTGAGTTTTCAAATACTGTTCAAACCTACATTTACAACGCTTTGAGACTCCTTCTAAAGCTCAACATGTATTTTAAAATAGGTATTTATAACACATGTTTTGAGAAAGAAAATTTTCTGGAAAAAAAAATCAAAACCTCTAAACAGAACAAAACATGTAAGTTAAATGAGGATATACTTTGGACTGTATTTAAGCAAGTATGAGGGAGAAAAACAATTTATCTGCACTCTTCTCCTCATTGCAATATCAAGGATTGAAACAATCAGCCATACATTTAACACTGAAAAATCGTTAGCTTCCCTCCTTTCAAACTATAGTTTATTAATGGGTTATTTAGAGACAAATTTCATAAAATTTGAATCCTTTGTAAATCACATACAGTACTTACAGAAGTTATGAGTCTCAGCAACGCTTATGAAACTGATCCAATACATAAAGGAAGAATGCAGAAAACCATAAAAGCAAAGTTTAGAAATGGTTGAAAAATTTACAAGGAAAGAAATTTGTCAGAATCACGAATCAGTGTTGATTCATTCATGAAATATTTTACAGCTTCTTGGTTTGGGCTTCTCTGGAATAGTTCATAGGATCCAATTGAATTCATCCCTTTTTCCTGTCAGGCTTCTGGAGATGCTGGAGCTGGAAACCTGCTTTCAAACACAGCTAGTGTAACTAGGACACAGTTCCCAGCTCTCTAGCAGGAGGCCTGAAAACCCCAGGATCCTGGGGACAGACACCTGCAAAGGGACACAGAAAGAGCACCAATGCACAGAGCAACTGGAAAAGTTCCCAAGGAGCAGACCTCGTTTCAGAAACTCCATGGGTCACTGTTTGAAAAATAAACAACATAAAAACCAAATGAGGGAAGTGTGGAAAAAATAAAGAAGAACTAGGACAGCTGGTGGCAATTCTGGCTTAAAGAACAAACTCTTTTTTTTTCCAATCATTCTCATTTGGTATTGGAATAGAAACATGGGGCCAGACTGCATAGTCCCTCCTTTATGCAATACAGTTACTGAAGCCAATAATTTTTTGCCAACTAGATACAACTGAACTTGCTTCTTTCACATGTTTTGTCCTGTGTTTTCTTTTAAAAGGACATTCCCCACAAAGAGAGAAAATTTTAGCCCAATCCTTCCTGCTTGTTAGTCATAAATAATAAGTACAGTTATGTGTTAGACATTAACTTTATTCTGAAATCTGTATCACATAAGATGTGCATACATCAGTGTTTATGGACAAACGCAAACCATTTTCATTGTAAAAGAGTACCTTTTTTTTTTTTCAATAGCTATTTACATTGTTTTGTTGTTGCTGTTGTGGGGTGGTGTCTAAATACAAAATCTTAAATATCTGATTGATGAAAATACCCCAAAGTAGTACCATAACTCAATACTATACATTCACAGCAATATAAGGTCTTATACACCTAAGCATTATAGAGAAGACATGAGATGATTTTTAAATTCTTGTATAGCACCAGTTATTGTCATAGAATAAACATAATGTTTTCTAAATGTAGTACTTGCTTTAAATCCTGATAAAAGTGTAAGAAATATATAAGCTAATTATCATGAGTGCAAAATAAGTAAATCCAAAAAAGCAATTTCAACAATCTGACTGGCAACTATATAAAATTAATTTATTAAGATCATGTGATTAGCAAGTTTTGTGGAGTTCTTTACATTAGTAAAGCTTACGCTACTTTAAATTTTACTCTCAAAGGCAACGTGTGGTTTTAAGTGAATGGTAATTTTTAATTGTGAAAAAACAAATTACTAATAAAAACAATTCTTTAAAATAAATGCATATAGATCAAATACGTGAAATGTATGTCTGAAGGTAAGGTTATCATTAACATTCTTAAATCACTGTATTATATAAAGATAGGAGGTAAAGATTAAATATTTTGACATTTGGCAATTTTTAGAGAAATAGCAACACATTTTACTTCCTTAAGGGTAAGTCAGAATACTACAATTAATGACATGCTAAAACTACATATGGTAAACAACAAAATAAATCATCTTAAAAGTAGAATAAATGCAAGAAAACCCCACTGAGGACCTAGTTCTCGAGTGTTTAATCCAATAAGAGCACAAAAGTTAGTCTGGTATTAATATATTAGTATGACAAAGTAACTGAGGTATTTAATGGAAATTACAGACGTACCTTGTGTTTGACTGAGAAAGCTGAGAAGCAGGTGGCCTGTGATGTGTATATTGCCATTATTGACAAGAGAAAAGGAGAAGTCTTCCTCTTAAATATTAAAAAGCTACAATTTAACATGTGCACACGCATTTCTGTCAAATATAACAGCACAATTTGCAAAATACTACAGATGTGCACATTCCCATTTCTTACATCATTACGCTTCTCCATCACTAAAACATGCCAAGACAGTTAGTTCACATCATCTCTCAAAACCATCCCCCCTTTTTTTAAACATAGTTCTAGAAAATCACTTTCAGGAGAGAGCTCATTTTAGCTATTTCTTGCCCTTCCCCACTTCTCTTCCAATACTACCATTGTTCCCTCTGGTAGGAATACCAGCATTTGTAACTAATTTGTAGCCTTAACATTTGGAGGTTGCATAAACCTGGGTAGCTCAATAAACTTTCTAGCAATAGCATCGCATTTCATTGCCATTTAGAAGGTCTTGTAAGTATAAGCTCTATAAATAGGTTAGCACCAAAGTTTTACAAGATCCGAATTTCACACAGTTATCATCTATTTAATGCTGCTGGAGCACTGCAATCTGCAACAGCAACCTCAGGAGCAAAAGCCATAATCAAACGTGCACACATACATACGTACACAAATTGGCAAAGTGATTCTTGTGCCAAATACAGAAAAAGAGGCATTTTCACGTTCACTGTTTTCACAAGGCCATGAGGGCAGAAGCAAAGCAACAGAGTGGTAGTATTTCGATTCAGATCTTACTTTCATTTGGAAACAGGTTAGTTCAATGACATTAAAACCAAAACAAAAAGAAGTTGCAGCATGGCATTCCTCTCCTTCCTTAGTATGCCTGAAGAAAAACTCAATTACAGTTTTCATAATACACAACATAAAAACAAGACACACCAACAGGCAAAAGATAGCAGAGGATCTGTGTCCCTGAATTATATGCACACTATAACAGGATACAAGTATACTATGTTTATATAAAAATATATTCAACATTTAATGAACTCTGAACCCTCCTAGACCAGCTTTGCAACAGAAGCTGTAATTTTAACCTATTTCCACAGTATTTTTTTGATATTTGTTTGTGGGCTAATTATTTTTTATGCCAAAGAACAGTGACAAAATTAATCATCTTTTTCACCTATTCTTTGTCTTTACTTATATTTTTGGTTTTATTCTTTTGATCTGTCGTCCTGTTGCCAGGGAATCAAATCTCATTAGTCAGCATTTTCTAATTCCATGTTAAGAAATATAGTTATTTCAACTTGAGATAGCATTTTAAGTCACTTAAGTATTTGCTTGGGAATTCGTCCAGGAGATGAAGTCAACTTAATCCAGTTTTACAATCTGCACTTGGAATAGAACAGATGAAATGTAAACAATTACTGAAATGTCGCCTTCATCCTGCGCAGCGTGTCCTGAATTTTTCGAGAATGTTTTTCTGCTGGTATCTGATGGAAGTTGGCACAGTTGTCAGCTGCCAAGGCAGAAATGTCTGCATCTTTAAAACGAGTTATTCTTTGTCTGATGTAAGACTGCAGCTTGAAATCTGGTGTATATGTATAAGGATTCTCTTGAAACGCATGAACTTGGCTCACAACTTTTGCAATATTTCTTGAAAGAGAACATGACAAGAAAGATTAATGTGTTTTGCTGATAAAAAAACCCAAAACACAAAAACACCCCCAAAACCAAACTTTACAGGAAATTCAAATTGAGGAATTGAGCATTCTCTTCAATAGTATACGTCCCTTTAGTTAGACGTTAAAATGACTGGAACTATTTAAACTGCTAACTGTGAAATATTGCATTAGCTCTCATTACCCCATTAGACATATTGTAATTTAATAAGTTAAGTGACATACATAGACAATTAAAATAATTACCTAAGTTTAGTCCACTTGTGAGCTCCATTTGTCATTGTGAATCCTCCAGTTTCAAGTTGTTGGACATGCATAGCCAAAACATGGGCTGATGGAATTGTTGGGAGTGTCTTGAATCTTTCTCCTTCCATCAAGCATAAGCTGTCACTTTTTAAAAACACCTAGTTTAAAAATGCGCACAGATAAACCTCACGTTAAGTATTGGGGCAGGTTTTACAAGGAGTTGTCCATGTGTTTAGCACTACGTGTTTATTTGTCATAAATTTTAACTTTTGGCATTGAAGTTGAATACAACCCTATGAATTAATCTCGGTGGCAAACATTTTAAAACACACAAATGAAGAAAGTAACTTTAATCAAAGATACTTCATACATAATTTTAATCCTTCTAAATCACAAACAAAAATTACCTTTTCGGAACTTCAATCTATAATTCAAAAATTTATAGATCAATAAAAGAATGCCTGTGATAAAATAAACATTTAAAATTTTTCAAAAGAGATTACAGGCACAAAGCTCCTGCAGAAATAATCAGAAAAAGTGTATCTAATGTCCTAGCTTGCTTTGAAGATTTTTTGGTGATTTTTAGCCACAAACAGGATATATTTTTGAGAAATACTGAGATGAAAATTAATGTAAACTCTTAATCCAAGAGTCAAAAGTCTTAAATTAAATTAAAATCTCCTTCATAATACAAAGCAATAATTACGGCTTTCATTTTGCAGAGGCAGCCATTTAAGCAGATCTTGCATCTTCTCCATCCCCAAAGAAGTATTTTTACATTAAGAATTCATACAATACCTCAACAGCCTTGAGTTCCTCCATTATTTCAGCTACTTTTGCAGGTAAAATTTTCCAGGCCTTACAATAAAACAAAACATATTTTGGTTTTTCACATTCATTTCCATATAGAACAAGATTATGTTAAGCAGAATAGTTACAGAACAGATTGCCAAACTTACTGGTAACTGTCGGACAATAAGATTTTCCAAGCCTGCTAGGATTTGCATTGCAGTAGCAAAATTTCTTTGTTCATAGCAGCATTTTGCTATAAGAAGAAATTTTGATAACAAGCTCACCTGCAGCTGAAAAAAAAATTAAGATATACTATATATAAAAATAAATCTATACACAATAAATATATATAGTAAATTTACACAATAAAATTAAATGAGAAGGAAGAACAGATGCATTTTCTTTTTGAATTTTTGATGAAAATTGTTGACTGTAGTAACGTTGCCCTCCAACACAAAGTTCTCCTTTTTCTGGCACCAAGGTGTCCTTGTTAAAGTCTGACATCTGTTCTCCTCAGGCAACACATTTCTTACATTCTATTAGGTTTTGACACCTGCTACTACAAAACATCCAAGACGCTCCTTGTGCAACAAACCAAATTGCTAACTGCCTACTCACAGGTGTATTTCAGAATATTTCCTGCAGCTTTGCTACATAGCAACTCATATACAATAACAACTAAATAACAGTTTCATAATTAGTAATACAATAAAACAGTGACGAACCTTAGACGTGTGACATGTCACAATTTCAGCAGCAACCCAAGTGCTGATACTGTCTGCATTTCTTAATAATTGTAGAAGGTACTGGTCTTGTATGCACTTTGACAGAAACAGATTACAGACTTTAAGTGAAACTGCCTCGGTAGAAACAGCTCTATGGAGAAAATGGGAAAAAAAGGCAAAAAATTCATTCTGACTTTGAACTTTCAAAGAAAATCTTGATTGTGAAGATGCCAACCTCTAACCATTTAAAATAATTCTGCAGTACTTGCAGTCTTGATTTTATAATCTTTTACAAAGTACACAGTGAGCTATGTTACTTTTTGTTCCTTATAATTACAAGCTAATTATATGTGATTACAAGATAAGCATATGCAGGATACATTTCTGTACATAAAGACACCTTCAGCACTTGTGACAGAATAAAACAAACCATCCAACCTGACACAAAACAACAGCCAGAAATCCAAACTCATTAAAAACTGCAGCCATGTAAGAAATTGAGGCTAATACCTAGTGATCATACAGTTTGTTTCCCATGCCTGAACCCCAAATCAGTATAAACCAACTGATTTAGCCTCTGCCATTTAACAATCTGGAAAGGATGAGCTGCTTTAGCTGTTCATTCCCTATCTTTAGACAGAAAAGGCTACTTGTGCATTTAACATGTACAAGAACTAGACCATAATCAAATATAATTAGGTCCACGTGGCTGGATGAAAACATTAATTACCGTTGAGTAAGTAATATAAATAGGTTAGTAACCACTCTAAAAACTATAGGAAAATTCTTACGTATCTGTGAACATTGGTACTTCATCTGCCTAACAGTACAAAATGAACATTGCACAGAGTGGTTGTGGAGTCTCCATCCACATTCAGAACCCAGCTGCACACGATCCTGGGCAACCTGCTCTAGCTGACCTTGCTTAAAGGTAGAGGGCTTGGACTACATGATCTTGAGATGTCTCTTCCAACCTCAGCTATTCTGTGACACTGTAATGGTCATTGAGATTTTATATACATGCACACATGAATCATCAAGGAGCCTGTTTCAGAAACCATTACTTTTTTTTTCCTGCCAAAAATGAAACCATTGAATCAATCCCCCTAACACAAGTCGTCAGAAATATTTTGGCTTGACCGACTTTAGATAATCACCTTGCAAATGTGACCTACCACATACATATACGTGCATAGGTACATATAAGTACACTTGCATAAAAACTCCTGAAATTAAAAAAATTATATAAACAGACTATCTAGTCCGTCGGAAAGATATTAAGTATTCAAAATCTTTCTCTTTTCCTGGATTTATTAAAGGTGTAACAGAGTAAGTTATTGTGCATCAACAGAATAGAAGGGCAATTAAAATAAGCAACTTACTTTTGGGCAGCAACACTTTTGTCTTTAACACCAAGTGCTCGTGAATTTAAAAAGTGTACTGGATGACATTTATGAAATACTTCCTAAAAAGAAGAACAAGATATATCTGTTGTTAGATCTAGCAGTTCTTCTAAAATGCTCAGAGATGAAAATGAGAGAGGGTTCCCCCTGCTCCACACTCTCTTCAGCAAATTTATCGGAGGGATCACAGCCTAAGAATAGAATTAGCCATTCTAAATTTCACTGTAGAGGTATCAAGAGAAAAATGGATTATTTTAATTCAAATTCTTATGAAATAAGCTTGAAACAAGGTTGGGAAAAGGTAAAGGAAGGAGGCTGAGTATAATGTAAGACTGATACTATTTGTACTTCCAAGTAGACCTAGATCTCTGTACCTGTTGCAGTAACGTCAGCTGACAACAAAGCTGTTGCACGCTGTGTTCTATTAAGAGATACGGTCCCACTTCATCTGCTTTAGCAAAGGAGATTGGGAATTCTTCTGTAAAACTGTTATAGCACGGCTTTGGCAAAACGGATGAAATAGTGCACAGTCGCTCTCTCTGATATTGTGCAATTGGTCCCATTCCTTTGGAAAGTTTCCAGTTAAAGTTCTGTGGAGGGGGGAAAAAACCAGTAAAGCTACAGGTTGTCTAAAGCAAACATCATGTCTCCCCTTGATTTAACTTTCTGTAAAGTTTTGTTAGAGAAACACCTTTGTGGATGCAAAACTCTTCAGCTAATCTTCAAGGTTAGCCCAGACACTAACTGGTTTATTCAACCTTGCTATTTTAAGCTAATACAATATGCACAGTTGATGAGTCTGAGCAGGAGGTTGCCAGATCTCAATCAACAATTGGTATTTAAAATAAACTTCTGTGTATTCAAGCTTGCTGCCATGAAATGGTTTATATTCTGAAGTTCTGTATTTTATATTTTACTTCTTAACTTCTCTTACTATTGCTTGTACTCTTTTTGCTTAGAATCAAACACCTCTTTCCAAATAAATATTTCGTTTTCCATTCTTTTCCCTTCTATCTTCCGGTATCATTATGATGCAGTGACAGTAAAAGAATTCCATGTTTTCTCTATTCTGCTTGCCCCTTATTGGCTGAATGCCCAGTATACCCCATGGAATTCTGTACCTTTATCGAGAGGCTGATTCTAAATTCAACTTGCACATTATGAATATATTTGACTTCTACATGTCATTTTAGTCAGTCTGTAGAGTGATTTTTTTTTCAGGAAAAGCCTACCATACTCTCCAGCTTCTGCGGTTACTTTTCACTAGCACGCTATATTAACCAGTAAATACAGACAAAAGTCAATTTTGCTACAAGCTTTGAAGTTCTAACAGGAAACCCCTCACTCCCCACTGTTTTCCTATATTTATAGACTTACAAATATATATGCCTAATAAAAATATTAATGTTTGACAAGCGGGGAAAGGTTTCCTAGTAACTATGAATCACATGCTAGTATCAAGGATGAAGAGTCCAACTCCTCTCAAAATTTTGATTTTCTGATCTATTATTACTGAAACAGTTGACAGGGTACAATTAAGGCTTAAAGGTGACTTCCACAGTTATAGAACTGTTTAGGCCTTAGATATTTCAAAAGAAAATTTAAAATGTAGGTGCATGAATTTTACTAAATCAAGGTTTAGACACTAAGCTGGATACTCTAGTTTTTGCCAGAAAATAATATATGGAAATGTGCTCCATATACTGCAGTCTGAAGAAAAGACATGCCTTTCTGGAAACATCTTCTGAGAGCTTTTTACATAGAGAATGTAATGTTTTTCTGTCCTCCTCGCCCTCCTCTTCACATTCGGCCATGCTGGAGCACTGATGTGCACTGCCACTTTTCCTGGCAGAAGCATCCTCAAGTAATGACAACAAGCGCTCACCATAGCCATTTAATGGAGCAACCTGTAAATGCAAAACAGGTTAGCAGAGTACTGAACTCAATTTCCCATAAATTATAAGCAAGACACAATATAGTTGTAAGATTCGTGTCTGTCCAAAACCAGAGATACTGAGCATAGTTGTCAAAGATATTATTATTTTCCTTTTATTTTACCTTAATTGTAATCAGGACAGCTTTTTGTAATAACAATCTTACATACACCATAATTTACTTCAATTGATTTTTTTTTTTTTTTCTCCTTAAACCTTCTACTGAAATTCTGACTTACCTTGGAAGAAATAAATTCTTTTAGGGTACACAAAAGATCAGTATTTGTTGCAAAGTCTACACTGTAGCAGTCTTCAATCCAAGCCTGCAGGATGTAGAAACTGCGGTTACATATTTTGGTAAGTGATGTGGAAGGATCCAGGCTCGCACTGGTGAGGAGAAAAAGGCACTTATATCACCAAAATTGATATCCGATTCCAACTTAAAAATAAGTGTTGAAAAAAACACAAGTATTATTTGGTATTGCCTGTACTATCTTAAATTCGTATGTTTCATGTCTCTAGAATCCATGGCGCTATGGAAACAAAGCTGTGGTTGTACTTGCAACCCATCACTGAACAACTGGCAAAAGTAAGACTCGGAATTCAGAAGAAAAAAGAAGTAAGCACATTGTCAAATATAGCACTTGCTCTAGTTTCAGTCTCACTTGTCAAGAAAGTTTTACAAAAACAAACATCAAAATTCAGTTTAAGTAGTTCTTTTCAGAAACAGCTATTTGCCATTGAGGGGGGGAAAGCCAGTTGTGCTTTGATAGTATTTTTCATAGGAAATTACTGTACCTGGATAAAGTGCTGCTGATTCTCTCAAGAATAAACTGCAAAAATTCTTCTTGTGTGCAGAAATAGCGAAATGTGTAGAGAAACTGCTGTACGTAACCTTCTAAAAATGCATTTCTGTGAAACAGAAGAAAAACTTCAGACAAGCAAGAACACAATTTCTTGCCTTAGAGTAAAGCAACAGCAAAAAAATCCTCAAAATATCAAAAAGTAGTAGGGATTTTAAATTCTCAAGGTCTGCATAAAACCTTGATTAATTTTTTTTTTTTTTTTTTTTTACACATCAAATATTGTGATTGTCAATACTGCAAGCATATTTTTTTTAAAGTTTCGTTACTTGCAATTTTGTGAAGAACCACTTTGACATTTCTATTATCAGAAGTTACATTCTAAATAGTATGCAAGAACATATTTAATTTCATTTTTTTATCATCTCACTTGATGTTGTTTTAAAAAATTTTTATTATAACAGCAGCATAACTAGTAGATACTTTAAGCAAGAAAATATTTCCTGTAGCTCTAATCAGAGCAGTAGTTGCTTTAACACCATAATATACGTATACACATACTAAAAATGAGCGTGTTTTATTTTTTTTTACCTATACACACACATACTTTCAAAGTTTTAACACAGGTTAATTGTCATGTCTCCCTGAGGGCTTACAGCTAATCATGAAAGTTTGGATTTGATGAATGTGGAAGCTCTGATTCCAAAAAAATCTGTTCACTTTGTGCAAAATATTAACTACCAGGAAAAGCAGCACTCAGGATAAGTAACTGAGTCTCAGAGAGAGGAGGAGCTGGAGGATGTAGCTGGGAGGAAGTTCCAGTTGCTCCCTCTACAGTGCCAGAAGTCTGATGGAGTCTCTCAAGTGGTTTCCATCCTTCATGCTATTATGGCTGAGGTACCTTAAAAAAAACCTCTGCCCTCAACCCAGTTGAAAGTTAAAGGACACCTTTGTCCCCATGTAAGTCCTGAGATAAGCCTAAAGTCTAAATCAGTCCTAAAGACTGCGGTAATAATCTGTAAAACAGAACTTATATGTTTTCACATCCAGATCCTATTAATAAGAATTATCAAATCATATGTTCTCAAGAATTGTTATACTGCTGGCAGTAACATAAAGCTTTGATTCCACAGCAACTATCGGAGCAAAACCTCAAATAAGATTAAAAAAAAAAAAGTTATTAGTTTTTGATTTATTATCAAATGCTTTGAGTTTTAACCAAATCCAAATTTAGTAGTTTGGCTTATTTCTTATCAGATTGTCTTTTGCCATTTCCATGCCCATTTCTGCAAATAGGTGTTCATAGCAATAACATCAAACTCGATACAAGAGAGAAGAATTTATGCAATGCTGAGTAACTAGGCTTTGTCCCAGAGACTATTTTTTCCTGAATTAGCAACTATGCCTCAACCACTCCCAGTTAAGGATGTGTAAATTATACTATACCTAGAATATAAATAAGCCATTAAACCAAGTGGTGTACCAGCCTGCAGGACTCTTACTCCATTTTGATTATTACACTGGTGTTTCTCTGTGTTGTAGTAAAGAAGCAATGACGACTCATCTGTAGGTGCCACTCCCACAGTGTCAGTTCTGCCGTTGTGGAGGACTGTCGGCAGCACACAGGATTCCACACCCCACTGCTCTGCATACATGATCTGCTCGAAGATGCAAAGCCATGGAAAAAAAAAAAGTAGGCAAAGAGGGAAATCCACACAAAATGCAGTCAACTCCACCTAAAGCCAAATCACATTTCATACAATTGCTTTTTTTTCCCTTTTTAAACAATATTTTAAAGCAATTACCTTTATTTTAATAATTCTTTTAGATCCTACTTAATTTGGCACTTTGACACAAACTCTTCACATTTTGTATACTGACTTGAGCAGCCAACTACACTGATGCAGTAATGAAATGACAAATGAAACACAAGCAAAATAGTCTGACTTGCCTGCACATATTTCTTCACCAGTTCAAGAAACTGCACTTTTGATTTCATCTCCTGTAGCTGTCCTCTCAATTTGAGCAACATGGATTTAGTTTCAGGACCTTTAGATTTAAAACACACAGCATAAGAACGTAAATGATTCTGATTTACAGAAAAAAAAAATCCTTACAAGTACTACGCACTCATTTCATTACTGGCAAGTTGCTGTAATCTTACCTTTGTTTCTTCTTTCTTTCTGCAATAGTTTCTGGTAAAAGTTTATGGTCTTTCTGTAATTTTTTGTCTCCATCATTAGCAATTGTTCTAGTTCCTATTTAAAGGGAAAAAGGATTCTGATTAGAATGGTAATGCAAGGTTCTAGTAGGAAACCGAGTTTTAGAAGAGAATTTTTTTGTATTAAAAAAAGAACACCCGAACAGACAAGAATATGATATCAACTAGGAAAAACTACCTTTCACGCCTGTGCTTACAGGGAAATTACAGCAGGCATCACCTGTCCCCAGAAAAGCATTAGTTATGCCACTGTTCTACAACTTAAGAACTGGAGCTGTTTTGTGTATGATGAGACCACATTGACGTTTGTTTGATTATATAAATATGCCTTTAATTATAATTGAACTTATCTGGTTGTTTTCAAGAGCATTTTTAAAAGCTACACTTGGAAGTCATCCAGAATTAAAAGTGACGGGTTCTGAAATGAGTGCAGACCCCAGAAATGCTCTGTTAAGCAGCTGACCTATATTTGCAGCAAGAACTGAATGTTTGACTGAAAGCAATGGTTTCCAAACAAGTATAATTACATTACGTTATACAACCAGGTCAGAAAACAGACAGGAAAGCTGCTCTATAAAATAAAGGACGTATCAATTTTGAAGTTCAGCTTACCTGTTTTATATTTATGTATTTTACATAATTGAAAAAATACATATCTATAGAATTATATAACTTAAACAATGGATAGAAATGAAAGTATATCGGGCTTCTTGCAATAATATCAACTTTAATACAAACATTTATATTTGTTTGCATATCAAAGGTTTCACTATTTGCCAGCCAATGAAAAAGGGCCACCCACTTTGGGTTCAGCTTCTGATTTCTTATGAAAAAACAAACGTGACATGTGTTGTGTTTTATAAAAGTGGTGGCTTTTGCACTTGGGTCCTAAGCTAACTACCAGTGACCCAGTTACATGAAACAGCATTTTAAATGGAGTAAGTTCACTGAATGCAGCAGACAGAACTCCCACAAGCAGAGTGATCAGAAAACACATAGCTCAGAGCTAACATACCAAACAACAGATTGGTAAATAGGTTAGCTTTAATGGGATGGTGTTACTAGAAATTAATTTGAGTGTGAGAAAAGCCTGTCACTATTTTTCAGAAAAGCTCAAAAGGTTTAATGACATAGTTCATTAGCAGCAAGAGTCACAAAAGCCCCATGGATTTTTAAAAGAGTTACCACTACACAGGCATCACACAGAGAATAGTGAAAGCACAGAAAAGTTATTATCCAGATTCTCAATTGGAAATTGTTTGTTTTTACTTAAAGGTTTGTTTTTGTTTCATCAATTAAAGTGAAACCATGTTGATTAAGAGACTATGAACTCAGAAAGAGAATCAGAGAGTGTCCACTTTCTGACATTCGGAATCTGATGGACAGAAGTGGTTTCTCCCGTAAGTAACTTCAGGTGAGTAGCAATGAAGTCAGTAGCAAATTCCCAGTCTATTCCACAACATCTTTCATTTTAGTAGGTCTAGAATATAAACAATTTTGATAAAGCTATACATTCAATTGTTCTGCTCCCACTGAAGTACATTTAATTTGTCAGGACACTTTTCTAGAGACCATCCCTTAGTCTAGGGAACAAAGTAATGACAGACTGACTTTGTTTACTTGGGAAAATTGCAAATTCCAATCTGTCCTTGAAGCGTAAGGTTTTTTACATGCTGAAAGGTGGCTTTACCAAAGGATGCAGAATATTGGCAGAAGGGAAAAGGAAAGAGAAAAGGAATGGGAAAGCAAAAAACTGTGACCAGAATATGCAAAACTTGCACTAGAAACCTCCTAGGCACAGCTTGAGTGCACCAAAGTTTGGTAGAGACTCTTACAAGTAGGTTATATGATCTGGGGGATAACTGAAACCTAGTGAGAGCAAAGAGGAAAAAGGGCAAAAGCTAAGGGGGAAGGCTTGGGGCTGCAAGAGAACTGAAGACAGCTTATCAGACTGGAGGAAAAAAGGCTCGTCTCATTGTGAGGACAGACTTGGACGTTGCCCTGGAGAAACAGCAGCCGTGGTAGCTGCCTTCCTGTCTTGCTTTGCTGCAAGGACTTGGTTTGGTTTGCATGGATGAGCTCTGCATGAGGATCTAAAATCAGCAGCTCCTAAACTAGAGATGGTGTGAGGCAGGGGACATATACTTGCTTGCCTAAGGCCTAACTTTTCTAAATGTAGATCAACCTTTGCTGATCTTGAGAACCGCAATGAACTATCTGATAAGCACCTACACTGTAAAGCATTCATTATTTTTATGACATTTGAAAGTGTCACCTTGATCCATAAATACTTTATTTTGCTAGCTATTTCGCATTCCTTCCAAACATAAGAGTACATATTACATTTTAAAAAATCGTAATAACTTAAGTCTATTGTTAATATTGTTCATCATATAACAAATGTTTTACTTTTTGCATCTTATTAAATCACAACCTATCCAAGTTGCAGACAATATCCAACAGGTTCCAATAGAAAAATATAAAAGTTAATTATTTTTATAGCAGAATAGTTAATTCTGTCATAAATATAATCACATGTTCTGTCAGTTTCTCAGAACCTGCATGTTCTCAAACCTACTTGCAGGTATACAAAATTTAAAAAACTTAATAAATTTAATTGCATTTAGTTTTAGAAAGTGAATAAAGAAACATTTGAATCATATGAATATTTTAATTGGAGAGATAAGTGTATTGAGATGTATATGTCTCCAAAACTGTAATTTGTTTTGTGGTTAGGCTCTCATTCAGTACTCTGTTCCAGTTGCAGACTAGACCTGAACTGACACAAGCAGACCTATCCCTATGAAAGGGTAGTGCCACTAAGTCAGGACAAATGTAATCAAGCTCAAATGTGTAGCTATCTTTAAACATTCACTCCTTGAAATAGCAACTCCTAAACACTGCTTTAGCACACTTTACCACAAAGCTGTAGAATCAGCTCAGCTTTATTGCTGACTTTTTAAAAATCTGTCAGAGACAAGGGGCAAAAAGTAGGTTGATATAATCCTTGTCAGACAATGAAAACTAGACTACAGCTAATCAAGGAACTGGTTTCTGAAATAAAACTGGTTAGCAGATGATTTAAACAAGGAAGGATAGGGTGGAGCCAAACAGCTCTACCTTGCAAGAGAGGCAGAACTTTCCTCCAGCAACTCAAACCACCTTCCTGCTCAAAACAGCCACTTACAAGCCTTTCTTTGGACTTTGTAGTCCTCCTGGACTGGATATGGGACACCCGTTTTCTCCACTAGATTTTACAGTGAGGAGTTGGCAACTAGAATAATTAACTTTTTTTGAGCTCCACTTTGGCAGAAAGCTCATGTTAATTTTCACCTTTTATTCTCTTGATATTGTGGTTCAGACAGTGCATCATTCCTTTGAAATTTGCACAGCTTTTATTCATTGGTTACACATTAACAGTGTTAATGCCTCATAAATGTCAGTGATTAATGACCACACTTATTTTCTAAATAACATGTACTCCAAGTATAACACGTATAAATGTTCACATTATCAAATAAAACTAGATGAAAACACTTTGATGTACAAATACACCTGTCAGCTACATCCAAGTACACACAAGGACTTACAAATGTTAAATCCTACCCCTAACCATACTGTCCAAAATGAGATACGAACTGGTCTTTGTCAGCTGCTGGTATGGAGATTAAAATCATGCTTTACATTTTCACAGTTGATTTGTAGTGTTTGCTTTGATGAATCGGGCACCAGAGACAGCAGCAAGAAGCTGGGTAGAGCTGCTTATCACCTACGTGTAATTTGGTTAATGTATAAGTACTTAGTTAAAACCCATGTAGCCTGTAAAACGCACATGGAGGGAAGAGAAAAGTAGATTACATTAGTTGTTTAATATTAGTCATATAATCATGTCCTTTGTTGAAACGAGATTAATTGTTACAAGTTCTTTGTGGATTGGGAATGAAAGCAGCATCAGAAATGAGACAGGTCTCCCTATAAGTTTAGAAATACTCTGGCTAGACTTTGGGCATAAATGTGAAGTAACCCCCAGGACTGTATAAACACTGGCATGACTGATGGTTTGGAGAGACAGCAGGATTTTAGGAAGGTTTTCTTTGTTCAGGTTAAATGTTCAAGATTGCTGCAATTGGAGCATTATTATTCTGTATTTAAAACACATTTGGAAGAAGCTGGGTTTCACAGAAAGTCAGTCTTGTAGTAATGCCAGCAGAAAGATCAAAGTTGTTGGTGCTATGGTAGTGAAATAAATCAAAATAGTAACGAGACCAAAAATTAACTGATATATTAAACTATCCTCTGTTGAATTTGTAGTAGCAAGACACCTTAAAAGCATTTTTAATAAAAAAAGGAAAGAACATTTAATACTATATTACTAAAAATATTTTCAAGATTACATACCTGAATATTCTAGTATCCCAAGACTTCTTCATACAAACAATACAACAGAGAATATATGTATGTGCACATACATGCTTTTTGTGAAAATTAAGTTTTGTTTTTCAATGCATTAAAAACACTTCTACGCTGTACAAGAGTACTTAACTTTTCATTAACCTTCTTTTCTGAGGAAAATGGTGGAATAGAAACTGAATTTGACTTCATAATTGAAGATGACAGTTTATAATTGTATTCCTTGTAACTTGGACACAAAGGGATCTCACAAATTAGGAAGACTATATAAGATACCAAGCTTCTATTGTCTGCAAATTATTTTATTCTTGTTTGTCCACCTGGCCTCATATGCAGTCCAGATCACATACATGATTTCTGCCTTACTGAGACAGAGTAGAGTCTATTTTGTCCAGCTAGTAAGATTCCACACATTTTAAATAACACACGGAAAATTAGTTCACTTATCCTCAGAGTAGTATGCATCATTTTCAGCTATTGGAATGTGCGTTCTGCTCTCTAAATGAATTGTTTACTAATTGCTAAAGTGAACAAATTGCATTTTGTATCAATAGTAAACTTCCTCCAGCAGAACGTACTGGGCACAAACACAATAAAATTTTCTAGAGAGACACTTCATGACTTTTTTCCCCCCAGCCTCCTACATGATTGTTGGGTTAGCCAAGTTCTTATGCATTAATACAGATAGCAGCAATGTATAATATTATGCATTAATTTCATAAGCAAATTCCTAAGCCGACTGTAAGCACCATAAATCTTGCTTCATTTTTGTTGTACGCCTGCTAAATAGGGACAACAATTGCCAAGAACTCAGAAGATAATTCATCCTTTTGAAGCAAACCAAATTGCTGAGTAGCCTGTAAAATCTCAAAGTAAAGAAGACTGCCTGTTGAAACAGAAAAATCTATTTAGATGCTTATGGAAACTCATGAAAATCTGTTCTTCAGTTAAGAATTAGTCCTTCAAGTAAGGGAGATTATGAAAGTTCATTTTTCTCTAGCTGGCATGCTTACACAGGATTAAACAGCCCTATAAGATTAGAAATATGAATTTTTGAGTAGATGGAAATTTTATTTTTCAGGGTGACAGTCCTGAAAACGTGGGGGGTTTTTTTGTTTGTTTGTTTTTTCAAGTTTCTCATGCTATTTTCTCCTATAGACTTACATCTGAACATAGGAAGGAGCAAAAAAAAGTAGAACATCCTCAGTGATTCAGGCTTTAACTTGCCTAATAACAGAAAAATAGTTATAGTTTTTTACTGAAAACTGAAGAACTTCAAAGAAAATGAATGTACATAGATCAATTGGGATTTAAACTGACTATCTGGAAATAAAGAAGTCTAGATCATGTTCTCAGCTGTTTAGTTCTACTTTGTGAAGCTCACTTAAAAAATTAAGCAACAAATTTAACACTGCCTATAGTAAGGAAATCCACAAGAGCAGTGCAACTCCTGTTTCATCTTTACTAAACATGTGTCTAGCAGAAACAATAAGGAAAAACAAACTAGACAACTAACCATTCTCAGGGACACAAAAAGGTTCCAGGTGTCCCTATATTAATAGGTCTTCCAGTATTAATAACTCAATTTTTTTCTTTTTCTTCCCATGAACCAGCTCCAACTATATCAATTTCTACAGTTTCAGATATTATCCTTACTTTGTCACTTTGGACTGGAAATATTCACAAAAGTATTTACAAACTGAAGCTTGTTATAGGTAGATGCACAAATGTAAAAATTAAGTAAACGTGATCAATATGATCTTTAAGGAAATGGAAGACCTAGCTAACCTAAAACAACCCACCCTGCTGTCCATGCTCCCCAAGCTGCTTAAAAGGCACAAGTCTGCATTCATCATGATGATTAGTCATCTCCAAGAGAAGATGTGAACAAATAACTGCCATTCTCCTGGCAAACAGTGAGAAGCTGCCAGGGAATCCACCATGACCAAGTGTCCTGGTTTCAGCCAGGATAGAGCTGGTTTTCTTCACAGAAGCTAGTGTGAGACTGTGTTTTGGATTTGGGATGAGGAACTGTTGATAATGTGCTGATGTTTTGGGTTGTTGCTGAGCCGTCAAGGACAGTCCAGCTTCTTGTGCTGGCCTGCCAGCGAGCAGGCTGGGGGTGCACGGGGAGCTGGGAGGGGACACAGCCGGGACAGCTGACCCAGACTGGCCAAAGAGATATTCCCTACCATCCGACGTCATGCCCAGTACATAAACTGGAGTTGGCCGGGGGGCGGAAATCGCTGCTCGGGGACGGGCTGTCGATCACGGGGTGGTGAGCAATTTCTGTATTGGGCCTCACTTGTTCTTGTACATTCCTTTGTTGGTATTATCATTATTGTTCCCTTCTTTCTTTCTGTCCTATTAAACCGTGTTTATCTCAACCCACGAGGTTTTTCCTAATTCTCTCCCCCGTCCCACTGTGGGAGGGAGAGTGAGCGAGCGGCTGTGTGGTGCTTAGTTGCCGGCTGGGGCTAAACCACGACACCAAGGAAAAGGGCTCAGAGCACATGACATGAAGGACTTCTTGAGAGCTTGTGATACGCACCAGTCATAACCATTTTCAGCTCTTTTCTATATTACTAGCAGCATGGGGTTGGTGCATACGGCAGATGGTACATTTCCGGTCAACTTCAGGAACAGAAGATGGGTTGTAGGTCAGTGATTATCAGTTCCATGTCAGTGCTCTTTATTTTGGAGCACTATCCTTACACTGCTTAATTGATAAGACATCACAAATTTCGAGGATTTTAAAACACTTAAGAGTCAGTATTTAAAAGAATAAAGGGGTTTTCAACTGACTGTAACACAAGAAATATTATCATACTTTTAACCAGCAAGTAAAGAGGTATCTTAATGACTTTAAATCAATGTACTCACCACTTTTTTAGCATCTATATTTTGTGACTCACTTGATTTCTGCTTTCCAAGGTTTTTCATGTAACTATGAACTTCTGAATCAAAACATTCAGCTCCATAAAATGCACTGCTCCAACCAGGACTACAGCTATGAAAGTCAGGTAGATTTGGAGACACAAGGTAGCTGTTTCCAGCTATCTTTATTATGGTCTCTTCCTCTGGCTCTATATTTTCTTCCGTAAAGCCTGGACCAATACAACAGCCGTTGCTTTGTAAACATTGCCCCTTTTTTTCTACAGGGATAATATTCTGCAGCCTCAATTCTTTTTTGAAATTATCCGAAGGTGACTCATCAAAATCCATTTCAGCTAATGATGTATTTATCATAGGCTCAGCCTTCACATCAAAGGTTGTTTCCCCTTCTCCTAAAAAGGGTGTATGGGGCAGGGGATGGGAGGAAGGGAAAGAAATAATGGTCATGTACTGTGATGCATGCTTTGTTGAACTTAAACACTACGCATACAAAATACAGTTATGAGACTACTTATGCCCTCTAACAACAGTGTTAGTTGCTTATTTTGGCTCTGTGATTTCTTTTTCTCAACAACACATTGTAAAATGATAAAGGTTAAAGGCATTTCAGAACTATTAAGCTTTGGTCAATACATTCTGAAAATGACAAAATATGTTCTGTTCGTATACAAAAGCATTTGAACATAGTTCAGAAGCTTTAAAACAAAAGTTAAATATGTCAGACCTGTGGATGCATTAGTAAAAAGCTTAACTCTTGAGGTTTTTTCCATCTTTAAGTCTTGAAGCTTTTATTCCATACACAGAGGGCAAGAATACTTGATACAGCCAAAGGGGGCACAGATGTTAAACTTTCTACTCCTACAGGACTCACTCCCTTGAGCTATGATGGCACTTCTTTGCAATTGTAACAGCTACAACCAGCCTGGAGGGACTGAGGAGATGGTCAAAGGTTGGTATGATGCTGACAGGAGCTTTTATGCCTGCCAGAAATCTCCCTTTTCACTTGAGCAACCTTCCAGGGCTTAGATATGCCACATTGGAGTAAAATGGCCCTAAATTACTGGTGCAAAGAAATCACATACCCCATGGGAAAGTCTGGCTCTACATTTGTAATCATTCTGAGCCAAAATGGAAAATTGTAACATAGAAAGACAGCAGTCAACTGCAAACTTACAAATTTATATTTTACCATAAAAGTTAACAATGTAGGGGTTTAAGCCATTATGTAAAGAACACACAGTTTAACTTTGCTCAAAACAGAGAGGTAATAGAGTTTAAATGTTGAAACCTGGCTGAAATATCTTGGAAAAAAGTGAAATACTGACAGTATATACTAACAGCAACCAAATAAAACCTGTCCATGAATACATCAAGTCTAGAAAGAGTAATGGTTTTGTTATAACAATGGGATTTACGAGTCCCAGCTCAGTTTTGAGTTCAGTTCCTGAAAGATGGAATATTTTGTAAACCTTCAGTGGCAAAGTATGCTAGGAAGAGTGCAAAACCCACACTGAAGAATTACAAATAAACAATCCACTAATATAACCTCAAAGACTGCCCTGAAATTGTGTCTTGTAACAAAGTTTGTGATCAAAAGGCAAAACTATCTATCATTTGACCCACTGTTCATTTTGCTATCTATTTTTAAAAAGGCACTTCAGTGGCTAGAACAGAGAAATGGAAGAATTCATAGGAAAGAGGTAAAGGCTATTCTTTTTTACCTGCTTGTGAAAACCCTTTTAATGAATAGTTAAAAATGCCCATTTAAATCCAAAAGCAATTCAGTTTCTAGATTTCTGTACAATTCCCTTCCCCAGAATTTGTAAATAATTTTATTGACAATACCATTTTTATTTTAATACATTTTATTTATTTTACTGCCCAGTTTTGTTTTAATTCTGATAAGCGAACAAAGAAGGACCAGATCTGTTGCACAGTCATCCTTCAATCAATTCTCAACTTCTTCAGTAACACCTAATGAGTCTCAAGCATTTTTAAAAGCTCTCCTCTCTGCCTAACTAAACTTGCTATGTTGCATGGAGCTGACTCAGTATGATTGTCCCTCTTCCCTTTCCCTGCTTTGTAAGCATGCCACTAGAACATCTACTGGATGAACACAAGGAAACCACATGTAGCAGTTCAGGCTTTGGGAGACACATCTGCATAAATAAAAGTAAGTAAAGTAAATTAAAAGTAAGTAAAAGTAAATGAAACAGGCATTGCACTCAATGACATTTTGTCCTATGTAAGCTTCATATAAAAGACAACAGGTCCCCAAGGTATCGATAATGTCCAGATTCACTGATAATGTTCGTAAGTGCTAAGGTGAGTGTTTTCCTGAAGATATACTCAAAGTGCTAATCTCTCAAAACTTGTGTCATTGATAGATTCCTAGCACACACAAAGATCTAGAAACATAAAGTCCCTACTCACCCTCTGTCTGATCACTGCTTGCCAAAAAGCTATCAGATTTCTTCAGATCTTGAAATACTGTGCCACACTTTGAATCATCTGCCTCAGTTATGCTGAAAATGCAAGATGATTAGGGAAAATTAATGTTACATATACTTTTATATTTACAACAGTAAAATGAGATCTTACAAATGACTCTACATGTATGTGAAGAGTTTCACAGCATTTATCTACCCCCTGAAGTTTGCATGTTCAGCTTCAGTTGTTATTTTACAAGAAAAAAATGTTCAAATGGACATTAAAGCACACTGAATAAACCCCAAAGATTTTCCTTTACAGCATTTGGCAAAATTCCAACAGAAGTATCAAAACACATACAAACAGAAGACATAACTCCAGGCGTAACTTAGACTGCAAATTACTGTAATGGGTTTTTCACTCAGGATTCAACCTCTGGATAACAGTCTGACTCTAAGTCATCCCTAATAAGAATAATCATAATCTTATGTCAAAAGAGGTAACAATTAAAAACTGCTATATTCTTTTTCTAAAGAATGTTAAGTAAGCAGTACCTCAGAGATATTCTGAGGCAGTTCTTGCGTGTTATCTAAAAGCTAGACGTGTATTTTTTTACTGGATAATAAATGATGATTTTCTTTTCACTCCTGCTTTCAAAACAAAAGTTCATATAAAGGACAACCTCTTCATATATCTCAGTAATTCATCTGTAACAGCTCAAGTTTCTCCTACCATAACATTCAACTCTGAGGAATCAAGAGCCTAACCTCTAAGCAGTTTTCAATGGCTCCTCAAAAATCCCAACCCAAATGGGAAATAGGCCAGCATGTCAGGGTCTGATATCTAGAGGCTGTAGTCTATTCTCTCTGAAACTTGCTGTAGGGATAATATATCTTTTAACACGGAAGTTTTTCTAAACCATATCTATCAAGCTTCTTTGTGAAAACTTCCAATTTGTAGTTCCAGACCATGACAAAGAAAACACACATAACTTCCACATAGAAAATGATTACTGTTTACAACAGCCTTCAGTAAGAAGTTTTTGTAAGTATGCTGCATTTGGAAGCTGCAATAAAACAAAAACAGTTTTTTTTATTTTTCAGGTAAATATGTAATCGGTGATGAAATAGTAAAAATGAGAAATTAAGCTGGTGTTTTCTCACTTAACAGGCTACTTACAAAAGATTGCCAGGAGGAACATTGAATCCAACTAAATCAGTTAAGGAAAACATTTCTGGCAAAGCTAAATTAACTTCCTTGTTCTTAGGTGTGAATAGAACCAAAGGATGTATAAAGAACTAAACTCAAACAGAATAAGCAAACTGAACAGTAACAACAATATATTTCACTTCTGATTGAACTGTCTCTTTCTAACAAGACTATGAAGCTCTCCATCAGTGGTTGAAAACAATATTGATCAGAACTAGGTCTCCATTATTCAGCTGTCCTAAGATGAGTTACAGACAAGCTTAATTGAAAATAACTTCTGCTAAGCCATTAAGCACTATTTGCTATGGGAAAGTCCATGAAGTATCTAATAGACTGGGAAATTAACAGTTGGCAGAAAACAAGTAAAGATACCTGAAGAGATGCAGCATACCCTTTCCTGCTTCTAGGGAGTGGGGAGAAAAGCATTAAATTAAACCTTAAGAAGTAAAAAGTTCAAAAATACCTACCACAAATGTGAAGGTCTTTCTTCATTTACTACCTGATAAAGTTTTTCCAGTAATTTTTCATCCCAGTAGAGGTCACAAAACTTCTCACGAATTGTATGAGAAAACATACCAAACTTAATTTGCTTTAAGTTTAAAATGAAGTTACCTTTTTAAAAAAAAAAAAAAACAAAAAAGAAAAAAAAATCAAACAAAAAAATTAAACAAAAACATTACTAGCAATATTCTCACACATCAATGATAATAATATACAGAAGAAAATGTACATACCCATATCAAAAACTTCAACTCCATTCTCTAGATAGCCATCAAATGCAAACTCCTCTTGTACAAGATGAACCACTTTCTGTAGTAAAGTGTCACTTTTGCTGTTCTGCTGGGGCAGGACTTCAACATCAGAGAGATGAGAATTGTCTTGATTCACCGAGGTACATGGTGTGTATTCTTGTTCAGTGGAAATACTGTCTACTCTGGTAGCACACTCAATTTCTTGGCAGTTGGTTTGAATAACTGGGTCACTTTTATCAAACTTGTTCTGTGTACTAGTAGTTTCACAGTTTTGCACTTTGCAAAGGGAGACATCATTTTCTGCTTGCGTGCTCATTTTCTGACTTGCAATAGTACTGGAAAGTAGCACCGGCAAACTATGATAGCAGTCATAAGCAATTCTTGAACGAAGAGGCTTATTTGATATTTGCTCTGATACAGCTAAATGTACTGGCACAAACGTCAAAACTCTTTTCTCTGAGTCCTGTTTGAGAATGATGTTATTTATATGAAGAAAATTAGGAGATGTAGGGCAAGCAAAGGAGCTTGAAGGAACTTCAGATAAAATGCTCTTTTCCTGTAGAATATATGAGGAATCAGAAGGTGATGGTAATGTAACTATAGAAGTAAACGTATTGCTTGACTTTTGCTCTTCTGAAGATATCTGGGATGAGTGGCCTGGAACTTGTAAATCACACTCAAGTATTTCAGGCACAGTTTCAACAACGTCTGTGTCCTCAGTACCATAGCTTTTAGAGTCTTCTATATATTCTGATTTTTTGTGGTTGATACATTTTTCTTTTCTTGTTTCTTTCTTGAATTGCTCAGAAACTGATGTGTGAACCTCTCTGAAAAGGACAAATAATTTTTTTGAGGACAATTTCCAGTAGATTTAACAATGAAGTCTTACGTTTAACTTATTCTGTTTTAGGATATACTAACTTTGTTATATTTGCATTTTGTTGCAGAATAATAGGCTTAAAGTGAGTTGCGGGAGAGGTGAATGCAACAGGTAATGTAGCCTTCTCACGATTTAGAGGAATCCGGCATGGTACTGGTCCTTTAACTGCTACAAGTTTACCTTCACTGGTAATAGGCACAAATCCTAAAAACAAAAACACAGTTAGAAGGATGAACAATATGTAAAATACAAATGCAAAGTAAATAACAATAAACTTAGATAGAAAAAAATAATTGTGTACCTGACCAAGAAAATCTTACGTGGAGGACTGATCTAGAGAATATTAAAACAAAGCAAACATGTCAAAGTGTCTGATTGCTTACCTAGACTTGACTCTGAAGGGTCCATTTCATGGCTTTCATTTTTAAATTCAAAAGCAACATGATCTTGAGAAGAAATTACTTCTTCCTCAACAGCCTAAAAGTTGAAGTCCAAACTGAATTTATTAGGTTTTTTTTTTTTTAAATTCTGCTCAGCACATTACTTAAAAAAAAAAACCCAAACAAAAAAACAACTCACAAAACCAACCCCATATAAATGTAGAGTTTTAGGATTTTCAGTTTCTGTACTCTGCAAAGCAGCAGCCTAGTCAGGTGGAGAATTAAAACAAATGACACACAAAACTCTAAAGACCAGTAGAACTGTTTGGAAATCTTGATAACCCTCTGTTTCAAATCAGAACTTTTAGGTAATCAAAGTTTTGAACAGTCAGTTCCATGGATTGACTGAATGCTGCATCAATTATATATTAATGTCTTCTGTTCTGATAAGAGGGGTGGTAAACGAAGGAGAGATTATGAAGTCCTCCAGATAGGGACTGGAGGAGCAAAGTCCCTCCCACTGTAAGAGAAGATCAGGTTTGAGATCATCTGAGGAACCTGAACATATATAAGTCTATGGGACCTGATGAGATGCATCCCAGAATCCTGAGGGAAGTGGCTGATGTAGTTGTCAAGCCACTCTCCGTATTTGAGAAGTCATGGCAGTCAGGTGAAGTCCGTGGTGGCTGAAAAAAGGGAAACATTGCACCCATTTTTAAAAAGGGTCAAAAGGAGGACCCTGGGAACTACTGACCTGTCAGGATCACCTCTGTGCCTGGGAAGATCATGGAACAGATCCTCCTAGAAGATATGCTAAGGCACATGGAGGGTAGGGAGGTGATTCGAGACAGCCAGCATGGCTTCACCATGCTTCTTCATGGCAAGTCCTGCCTGACCAACCTAGTGGCCTTCTGTGATGGAGTGACTACATCAGTGGACAAGGGAAGAGCTACTGATGCTGTCTATCTGGACTTCTGTTAGCCCTTTGACACAGTTGCCCACAACATTCTTCTCTCTAAATTGGAGAGATATGGATTTGATGGGTGGCCTGTTCAGTGGATGAGGAATTGGTTGGATGGTCTCACCCAGAGGGTAGCAGTAAATGGCTCAATGTCCATATGGAGATCGGTGACAAGCGGTGTCCTTCAGGGGTCCATATTGGGACCAGTACTCTAATATCTTCATCAGTGACATAGACAGTGGGATTGGGTGCACCCTCAGCAAGTTTGCAGACGACACCAAGCCGAGTGGTGCGGTTGACACGCCTGAGGGATGGGGAGGGACCTGGAAAAGCTCAAGGAATGGGCCCGTGTGAACCTTGTGAGGTTCAACAAGGCCAAGGGCAGGGTCCTGCACCTGGGTCAGAGCAACCCCTGGTGTCAGTACAGGCTGGGGGATGAGAGGATCAAGAGCAGCCCTGCTGAGAAGGACTTGGGGGTCCTGGTGGATGAAAAGCTGGACATGAGCGGGCAATAAGCACTTGCAGCCCAGAAAGCCAACTGTATCTGGGTTTCATCTAACGAAGCGTGTGCAGCAGGTTGAGGGAGGTGATTCTTCCCCTCTGCTCCACTCTGGTGAGACCGCACCTGGAGTCCTGTGTCCAGCTCTGGAGCCCTCAGCACAGGAAAGACACGGACCCTTTGGAGTGGGTCCAGAGGAGGGCCACAAAAATGATCAGAGGGACAAAATGGGGAAAAATGAGGACAAAGTGTTGTGACAGGACAAGGGCTAATGGTTTTAGTCTAAAAGAAGGTAGATTTAGACATGGTATAAGGAAGAAATTTTTCACAATGAGGGTGGTGAAACACTGGCACAGGTTGCCCAGAGAGGTGGTAGATGCCCTGTCCCTGGAAACATTGAAGGTCAGGTTGGACGGAAAAAAAGAGATCTGGGAAACCTGATCTAGTTGAAGATGTCCTTGCTGATTGCAGGGGGGTTGGAGTAGATGACCTTTAAAGGTCCCATCCAAGCCAAACTATTGTATGATTCTATGAAATTAAGTCAATGGTGGTTCTTATTTCTGAGCTCACATCCATGAAGATTGTGGAGTATCTGGGGAGAGACCACTCCAACAGCAAGAGCTAGAAAAAAGCAGTACTTCAAGACTACTTGAAATTAAAAAAAAAAAAAAAAAAAAGAAGAAAAAAAAGAGAGAGAACAAATTTAACTATACTTGCAGGGGCCAAAAATCTTACTGGAATACAATTTACAGAATTAATTGAAAAATCATAAAGAGTTAAAAAAAGTGGCACTCTTACCTTAAAGACAGATTTATTCAACAATGCCAAAATATTTTTGCTGTTTATACCTTGTTCAAGTAAATAACGATTGCATGTCTAAAAAAAAAAAAACCACCATAATTTTCAGTAAGTAAGTAAGTTTTCAATCAAGTGAGGTATTCTTGGACAAGGACAAAGTCAAGATAGGAAATCAGACGTAATCTAAGTTTAGGAAGTGCTATGAACCTATTCTGAGTACTTTATTGGGAATTTTAATGTAAATTAAAAACACACCTCTCTATGTCCCTAAGGAGGTAACTTTAAAAACAAATCAGAAAGTGACTGGTTACCATTTAATTAGATATCAGCCTATTACAAAAAATAAATTAATATTTTGATATTCAAATCACTACAATGAGACTTTAGATACAACTAATTTTCACATAAAATTGCTTAAATCTAGTAACCTTAATTGCATCAGCTAGAGAAGGTCTGTCTTCAGGGTTTTTTCTTGCCATATCCAGAAGAAGTTTTTTTAATTTTCTTGGCAATGCTAGTTTGTGACTCGGTGGAACACTGTATTTTGCAGCCATCCACAGAACCGCAGCAACACCATAAATGCAGACCTGTTGGTATAACGTAAGAGACAGGAAAGATGTAAACAGACCAAAAACAAGCTTCCACTTCAAAACCAATTCCAGCAAATTATCCAAATACCCCTCATTCCCAGCAAAAAAAAATAACTAGAGCTTCCAAAGTACAGATCACATTTGGCTTTTGAAGATGCTGATGAAAATCTCAGCCCATTTAAAAGACTATCTGTTATGCATGCAGAGCCAATAATAGTAGCTAATTTTCTACTGTTGGAGCAACAGACATAATTTGTCTTATCCTTTTTCTAGGAAATTTATTCAGGAAAAAAAGTGGTTTTAGAATAATTTTGAAGAATTCCTTTCTCATGTAAAAACTTAAATTGCTGCAAGCTTTAGAGTTCTACCATAAAACCAGGCCAGATGCAATTTACTTAAAAAAGGTCATGATAATTCATGAAGTAAACAGCACACAGTAATTACAAGCTAGTCAGTACGAGTCATATCTTACAGAGAAGATTACACCTATCAGAAGAATGAGGTACTGTATACTTATTTTAGCAATTATTGTGCTACCTGCAGCTAGACCAATTGAAGTTGCCATGATGAGGGACCTTGAAAAGTAATTGATCTTCACAAGCTTTCTTATTTGATTTGAAGAATCACAATTTTCAGACAGAGCCAATTTAGTCTACTTAATGCTTAGTTTACATATGTTAGCATGTATTACAAATACAATTTTGACAAAGTTAAGGCACCATGCTTCTTCACATTGCCTCTGAAAGATATTAAAAAGGCTCAAGGGACAGAAATGTAAGCACAGCACTAAATAATGTGGTCCTATAAAACAATGTTTTCTCGCACTCTTTTGAGCAAAGTGAACAGCAATGAACAAAACATAACAAGGAAGTTCACTGTGAAGAAAATAACCTGTGAACCATTTGAACTGTTGAACCAAAGCTACTAATAGGTATGAAAATACTTGAAATAGGAGAAAGCAGTTCCACCAGAAAAAAACAAAAACCTTTCTTCCCCTTAGTCTCAGAATTCCAAGAGGTCAATGGGATCACAATTTTAACCTGAATTTATTTATTTAGGAAAAATTTGCTATCCCATCCAGCATATCCTTCAAAAAAGTCCCTTTTATTGAGGTAGCACAGTTATCGTGACTGGTGCTACACAATCCTGACTCCCATACCATAATTCTAACTAAATGTTCATAACAACAAGAAAGTTATACAAATATCAGAAACTAAATGTTCATAACAACAAGAAAGTTATACAAATATCAGAAAAAAGCCAAAAAAGAGTTCAGCTTATTCAATATATAATGTTGTAGAAAAACAAGGAAAAAAGATTACTTCAGATTTTCTAAAGAAAAAGAATAAAGCATAAATACTTCAGGATTATTAACTTCTACTGTATGGTGGAACTGCTGTATTAGATTTCAGGGTTAGTTTAAGCTTCCGAAGCCTTTGAAAAACCTGCATGTTGGATCAAAGCAGTTTAAGAAGAAAGAAAAACTTCAAAGCAGAAGATGTAGAAACATTTTCTGGTTACAGATAATTTTACAGGAAGTCAAACTCTGTCTTTAGTAGATTTTTAAGGAGGTTTTTTTTTCTGACTCATGACTATTATGTCTAATTTTAAAGGACTCACAGGGCACAAGGTACATATTAACTAACCTCTTTTCTTGTTACGTAAAAGAAAGGTACCATAAATTCTGGTTTTCCGACTCTAAGATTACTGTGGTACAGTTTGCAATTCATTGCAGTTGCAGTGGGGACAAATACTCACCTGCTATTTACCAACATTTTTATCATCTTTGGTCTGAGAGCTCCTCATGGCTTATACCTATAGCAAAAAGCTCTGGGAAAACTGTATTGGTAAAAGACATAATTCATAGCATTCCCATAGTAAAAATTTGCGGATAGTGATATTTTTATCCAATCTTCCAAATCAGATTAATATCTGGGCTTTAGCCTAGACAGTCTAAAATACTCATCTTAGTGTGACCTCCAGAATGTGAAAACATGACTTCAAAGTCTGTCTTACTGCTAACAAACTGAAATTAATTAAGCCTTATGGAAAACTACTGAAGAACAGATTTTTGGCAGTTACTCCAAGTTTGGAAGGCAAAATTATTTTTAGAAGGATCTAATTTTATGGGAGATCAATATATAAAAAGCACAGATAAGCAAGGAATTGGGAGCAATGGAAAATATTATCAGAATCTTATAAGAGTTTAGCTTTCTTCTTCAAGCAGCAGAGGAATACAACTGTCCTTTGATAAAATGTGTAGCAACCTACAACGTTACCTTCTCAGTATCGACATCCTCTTCTTGAATTTCAGGAGCTAAATAAAATGTATCACAAGATTCTAAATGAGAAAAGAAACCAGAGACAAAAGGTAAGATATTTGCTTTTTCTCCACTCCCCTGCAAAAGAAATAAAAGCAGAGCATGCAACGTGTTAGTTTACCTTCAGCTTTTGGAGCAGCAAAGAGGATACTTCCATGGCCGTCAATCAGCACGGAGTCCAAACATAAGACCACTGCAAAACAAGACACCAAAAGGCATGCATAATAAATATCTATTTGCGTATCTATTTGACACTAATATATTAAATAATTTTAAAAAATAATTTGCAATGTCAGCATTTACCCTACGATAAATGATGCGTTAAATAACACTAATGCTAGAACAGACACCACCCAATAAAGAGGCAGTAGATGCGTAATCACCCAAAGCAATTCCTGCAGAACAAAGACAAGAAAATAAAACAAAATGGGATCACAAGAAATCAAAGGGCTTAGAATACAGGAAGTTTATTGTCTTTATTCCAGCATTGAAAAGGAAGACCAAGAAAGGAACAAAAGAAAAAAAGAAATTCGACAGCTAGATGTACTCTAGTCTTCTCACAAGGTACCAATAAAAGACATTCAATTTATCTTAAGCATTTAATCTCTCCTCAATTCCTCCAACCCCACCAAAATATAGGGCCATTATCTGGAAACAGCCGAGACATATGTGGCCAGATCCAGAACTCCTTTAGGTGGCATAGGATACGGAGTCCTGTTTTGCACAGTTATAGTAACACACACACTCCCACTGAAGAATTGGTATTTGCAAGGCCCTGGAAATCTCCATAGTTAGGAAAGAAGTAACTGACTTCTAAAACTATTTTAAATGATCTGAGTTCTTCCGGAATGTGATCATGTTATATAAATTCAATGATGCAAAACCTGTGGTAAGACTGTGTCTATCGGTTTGGTATCTTCAAAGCACACTGTAATTTAACATGTTTCAATACAATAAGCCAACTGCCTAGCAATGTAGTCCCGCCTTTGTAGACTACTATCAAATATTCTGTTCTCTTATGAAAAAACAAAGTACTTGGAGAATAGATTCTTACATTAAATAAGAAGTTAAAACATTAAATATATTAATCACAGAATCACAGAATCACTAGGTTGGAAAGGACCTTCAAGATCATCAAGTCCAACCATTAATCCAGCGCCACCATGTCCCCTAAACCATGTCCTGAAGTGCCACATCCACTCGTTCTTTGAACACAAAATATCAAATAAAATATTAAAGAGTTCTAAGAGTAAAACAAATATTGATTTATTATTAAATAATAAATTGAAAAGGTCTAAGAGAGAAAAAATAAAGACAAAAAGGAAATAATCCTTTTGCTTTTTTACTTACCTGTACAAAACACATCTAAAGCCGTTAAATTGTTCATTATGCTTAATGTAAATAAAGGCTTGCCTAATATCTTCAATAATATTTAAGCTGGACCTGAATTATGTGTCTTGAAAAGCAAAGCTTTCCCAAACAGGAACCTCTGCTAGTTATTTCTGCAGTGGCAGCTCCCCTGAGATCTCTTCATGCTCACTATCTTTGCTTCTCAAGAGCTAATGCTTCTGGCCCTGAATCTGCAACACAATCCATGCAAAACAGATCTCAACGAGTTCAGTACAACATGAGAATCCTCACCTGGGTTCTCTAAAGCGCCCGTGAACAACATGTAAGCAACACCCTCTCATAAGAGGAGAGGAAATAAGTAAACAACTTTTGCAGCAGGATTGAATTAAAAAATACATGAAGAGGCTAGCTTTGGGGTGCGTTTTCTTACCCAGAATGAAAAAGTGTAATCAAGGAAGGATTTGGAAGAAAAGGCTAAGTGAATAAATAATAAATAATCCAGCTTGTTCCATATTTCACATCTTTGACTCATCAGCTATCAATCTTACTCTACCAGTGTCAAGACAGAGGATATTTTAATAAACACTTTATATGATACCAGCTTCACCTTCAATAAGTTAATATTATTCAAAAGGAATTCTGAGAGAGCTTTACGTGTGTGTGGGCACTGAAGTAGTAACAGCACTTTAAGTCATTCCACAACGCACAATTACTCTCAGAACAGGAAGAGAATCCTCTGGCAGAAATAATCTAAAACTGAAAACATTCAACTTCAAAGTAGCTTCATTTGTCACATAGGGAATTTTAGGCAAGGTACCTTCCATTTAGTGGTTTGTGTCATTATGTTCACTTTTACAGACTACATAAGGTTCAGATCACAACTCAGTCTTTAGTATTTTGAAGACTTATACATTCTGGGTGCATGCAACTACAGTAAAAGAGCCAGGCCAGGCATAGAATCTGAGCTATTATGTGCAGTTATTTGAAACCTTCACAAACATTAGGAACATGCTATGAGGCTGAAACAATCCTTCTGTTGCAAGGTACATCAAATACTTAGGTTTTTTTAAGGGTAACATTGCTTAAAGTGCTCAGAAATCTTCGTTTATGGCCAATTTCCTTTTTAACATTTTTATATCATAAAAGATAAAATAGCTGAAGCTGAAATTGAAGACATGCAGTAAGTTTTCTGTCGCTTACTATCCAATTGTTTATATTCAGTTACAGACTTGAAACCCATCCCTGTCCAAACCCACCAAGCAGGCTTTTTAAATCAAGGAAAAGCAAAGGGGTGGTGGGGGGTGGTGGGAACCTCTGTTCTGTTTATCAAAACTGCTAAGATTTAGTATTAGTATAAGCTAAACCAACATTCAGAATGCATATGGAAATTTAGGATGGTCTTCTCCCATGTCACATACAACATATTCCAATTCTGTCAAGGGACAGTTCCTCACTCAGAAGCTGACTTATGATAATTCTTCTATAAACTGAAGCATAGGGAATGTGGAAGGAGTCATGTCATGTCTTTAAACAGACAAAGCCTTGTATTGTCACAAATACGTCAGGAATAATTTGTCACTACGGAATTCAGGCAAGAGAGGAAATTTTATGTTTACACACACATATATATATGAAAAACTTATTTCTTCCTGTTTTCAAGATACAAGTCCCAAGTGCTTTTCTTAAAAGTCACAGTACAGTTTCTCCATCCCCAAAATGTCTAAACACAAAATTTGTTCCACTGCTTGAAGTCATAAAGATTTGTTGCCCCGACAAAGGCCATGAAAACTCAATAGAGAGAAAAAACAACATTCTTTTATATATGGAATGAAACTCCAAATTGAGTAAAAATTCTAAGTCACAATTTAAGAGAATGAAATTAGAAATATTGCCTATCATTTTTTCTGTACACTAAGTGCAAGTTGAGATTTTTGCATCAACAGAATAAAGAAAACATTAATACAGTTAACATAAATAACTAAGCAAACATTTTAAGATAATTAAGACTATACCTGGATAATCTATGCAAGTCTGCAAAGTACTTAAACACTCGTGACATAATGCCCAGAGTTCATAGTCTTTCAGAGGTTTACCATACCACGACAAGAGGAGTTTTAGAGAGAGCCACTGAAAAAAAAAGAGTGAGAATGCAGAAAGTTAGTAACATCTATCACAAACCAAGAATGTTTACTGATGCAATGAAAAAGTAAATCCAAATATACAACGCACTCATCTAAAAAGCATTATTTATTGCACTTGCCAGTAATGAACTAGTAACAGTTTTTCTTGAAAGAGCATTGCACAGTTAGCTGTACAGATAAACATATTTTGTTAATTGCATAACAAAAGTGTAATTCAAATGAGACTTCAGCAAGAATACCAGCGTTTCAGGAAAAGTAGAGCCATTTGGAAGCTCTTTCTTTCCATACTAAGGAAAGACTCTTTTAGAATGTCAAAGATGACAAATAATTATAGGGAGACCACCTAGACTTAAAAATCCAAATGATCACCACCAACAAAAAAAATCCCACATTCAAATCCTGATGTACCCTGACAGTTGCATTACAAGTCTTACCTTAAAGATTTCATCAACATTTCTTGTTCTTCTGTGAAAGACGTTAACAATATTGACAGAATTAATGACATGTTTATTTGAAGTCCAGGCATGTTGTTCTGTTTTTAATCACTGGCTGCTCAAATTGTAGTAACAGCATTTGTTTTTCTGGCTACCAATTTAGCTTTTGATACCTGGAATATCATCTTAATGTGACAAAGATACTGCTCCATGGAAACTTAGTGTTCTTCAGAGAATCCATATCTTACATTTTGCGATTTTGGCGGGGGGGGGGGGAGGCGGAAACGTGAATATAAGAACTTGACGTGGATAGTACTACACAGACACCTTTCCAATCAAGCTGTGCTAATAGAAGTGCTACTAGTGGCTCTTGACATCAGATGGATTTTACGATCTCCATTCATCTACCAAAGGAACAGTAAAAAATTCACTGTAGGCAGAAATCTCTGGGTTAAAGCACACCCATCCAACTATTTAAAAAAAACAACATACCACGTTTTCTATTGCATACGCAGTCCTAAGACAGTAAACTATTTCTAAATGTCAACTTTAGGCCATGTTGGGGAAAAGAGCTACCAGAAGCAATTCTGGATTAACTCTGGAAAAAAAAAACAAAACAAAACTGGATCACAAGAGCTGGAAACAAAACCTCTGAACTGTTGGGTTGTTTTTACAGACACCTTTATATCCCAATCAATGTTTGCAAAATCTAAATAGACCAAGGGTCTCTCTCACACACAATGGTAGTACATCATTACATTTGACAAATCAGTCTCTGCACTGTCATTTACTGCACTCAATTTTTCGTGATCCTGGCTATGAAACACCCTTCAGTGAGGCACTATTTGGATTTTATCATAAAATACGTAATGAACAGGCTACTGCATTAGCTTTCATCAAGACCAACAAACAGAAATAGCTTCCCTGAGATCTATGGGGAGGAGAAAAAGAACCATATTAATATCTGTAGCTGAAACTTTGTTGATAACTGAATTTTTACCAGAAGACTTTCTCAAGGAAGGTAATACTTTGTGCTCATACTATTTAAATATTCTTTGAAGGTGAACCAGATAAGCTATTAATTTTTAACAATATGTACCATCAAACGCACCTTTTGATTTACTTTAAATATTTTATTTCCTGCCTACCTCCAACAGACATGAAAATTAATTTGGTGCTTTTATTCTCCTATCTTTCCTTGTGGCACGTCGCAAAAATTAGTAACTTCAGCATGGATATATCTGAAGCCAGGCAATAAGGTTAGCCTTCATTCTCAAATTTTGCTATCAATCACCAGCATCCTGGTGCAAAATTCCTTCACCAATGTGTTCCTCCATTATATATAGAAAAGTAAGCTTTTGAACTATCTGATAAGAACACATAAGTTACATAGCAGGAAGGAAGAGGCCAAATAAATGAATTAGTCTACAGAACATTCAAGATAGAGCTTCATACTGTTGATAGACTACTACCCTTGATCAGTGCTGCGTTCCCCCTCCACAGAACCCTGGTTCTCACATGCCTCACATGTCTTTGCTCACAGACACTTCACAATGAAAGAAGCAGCCAAATCTTCAAACTCACCCTGCACAGCTGACACGAGTGGAGAGTAATCAAAAGGGAAATTTCCACAGGCTGACTAGAACATTAAGAAGGTTTTGGGATTTGGGAATATTTTTGTAATAACTACACACTACTGCCACATGTTTCTCTGTAAGAGAATTCCTCCTCTTGAAGTTTATGCCCCTAGAGGCTCTAAAAGCTTGCCACAGAGAAAGATGGACTTCGTCTATCGCATATACAAATCACCTCTTACTTCAGGAGAGGGTGATGAATGGCTAGCAAGGGGAAGAAGAATCTCTTACTAAACTGGAGACTGAAGTTAGCTGTACAGCAGAAAGCTGAAAGGTATTTCTCATCACTTCTGGAATATCCAAGCTCTCTAGAGGAAGAAAGGACAAAAAGATTTAAGCACAGCAGGAAAGTAGGAATAAGCCCTAAGAGCAGCAGCAAAAGTTTATGATAAGAAAGAAGAAAGTGTCAATGATGGATAACAAAATGGAGGATGAAAAGGCACCAGAAACTGAAATTCTGTTTCAGAAGAAGGAAGGATGTAGGAAAAGCAAATCTTGGCAGAAGTGAGAACCACTACCATCCACAGGATGGCCAAATTAATCTGAGTCGGGGGAAAAAAAAAAAAGGATGCGATTGGGTTACAGATTGGTGAACTTTATTTAAATGTATACTCTCATTGTTTCTCTCTAGCAAGCGTCCTAAAGAAAGATTAAACTTCAAATATTAATATTGCTAACTAATATTCATATGCTAGTTGTTCTCCTGTGACACTAATAACTGCCTGTATTGCTACTGTCTCTTACTATAACTCAAGTCTCTCCCCACCTTGACCATATAAAAAAATTAATTTTATTCCTGAAAAAAATACTTGAGAAGGTCATTCTTCTAGTGTCCTAATTATTCCAAATGGTCACCTTCCTATACCAGACAGAGAGAATTCTGGAAGACTTCATCTGAAGACTGAGGGTTCAGACCTGTTGGGGACTTGTCCTTCTAACATCTTGCAGAAGTTACTCAACATAGTCAAGGTACATAAGACGTGTTTCATCACACATTTACATCTGTGATGAGAAACACATACAGTCTGGTTAAAATAGTTTCCAAATGAAAAACAATACACTTCTCAACCTAAGGTTAGGAGGCAATTTTTATTTAAGCCTCTAAGCAGGTATTTAACAAAATGCATATTCAAATTCCACTGAATCTGTTTATGCTGTGGTAAACATTTAAGTGTAAAACTCCCTTGCCTGTTTCAGGTTTTGTTGTTTTGTTTTTTAACATGCAAGTGTCTGATTCATGGCTATTACTATTTCCTACAACTTCAAAAAACCCCACTCAACCACCAAGAAAAAATATAAATCTGAAGTGCTGGAAAGCATATGATTAAAATTTTTAGTCAAACTGCCTGTAGCATGCATTGTTTCTTAGCTATCTATTTAGATGTTTTAGCAAGGCAAGCTCAGGATAACTGTTCAGCATCCATAAGGCCTCAGGTCCATTTCATTCAAAGCATTAACATTATTTTAATACTGATAGAAAACATTTATTAATAGACTATCAACAGTGAAATTCCAAAGAGCAAACAAAATTATAATCCAGTGCCTCTTCCTGAAATTTCTTCTTCATGGTCAGAAACATACCTTTTCATGACAGAAATTAGATAACCCAGTTTCATAAAATAAGAAAATGTTTTTCACAGCACAGAAATTGACAGAAAATGTGAAAAAGCCACATGACTGATTACTGTCTATAGCTATATACTGGTGACATTTTGTCTTATGCCAAAAAGATTGCATTTTAAACTCTGCTTGCTGAAAAAGTAATGTTTTTTCTTCAATGCTGCAAAGATCATTTAACAGATCTTTTACTTAATTGTTGGTACAAGAATTGTAAAACCAAACTTTTCAAAGCATTCAGACTATGCTAATGTATGATTATGAACTTAACTCTGGCATATTTTAAACAGCCAAAGCAAGCAAGATTTTAATTATTCTTTTCTTCATAAGTACTATTCTGGGAATAGACAACTTTTCTTTCCGTCAAGCATTATTTCCCCAGTGTTCAAGTATCATTCTCTAGCCACATGGCTTTTCACTTCTCTCATGCTTGACTGGGTATGAATGACCAACAGAAAACAAGTGTGTATATGTCAGGTTCCCATTAACCCTTCCCATGTAAAGGCCATAGCATTTGAATCACAGAGAAACATTTAAAAGCATTAGAGATGAGACACACCTGATTGGAATGAAATTAGTTAGAGAAATAAAAGATCCCCACTCAAACTTGAAGTGAAAAATATTTATTTATGGCATGCAAAACTATAAAAATTATTAGGAAAACCCTCACAAGATACATTGCAGTAGCCAGACAAAAGCAAGCAAGTATTTTTAGTAATGCTCACTAGCAGTAAAGCACACAACATTAATAAGCAGTGTTGGGCTATTAGAAAAATATTGTCCATCGGAGAAGTATTGACAGGTAAGAAAAACTGTCTGTTCTCCAGAGTAGACAAGGTTGATCTTCAACCTGATGGGATTGGTATTGCACTTTCTCTAAAGAACAAGAAATATTTAAAGAGATGGTAGAGATACTATTCTAAAAAGCTCCAGTTGCTGCAATCATGCTTATCTGTTACAGAAAACTAGTGAAAGAGCAGCACTGTAAATCTTCTGAGGTGTTTTCCATTTAGCCCAGAAGATAAAAATCACATTCATTAGGGCTTCACACTTTTTGTGCCTTTGCAGTAAATGAACACAGTCTCAGGCTCAAGTTTTATCTTCTTAAAAAAAAAAAAAGTCAAACATTTTAATGTATTTGGTAAAATTCTGGCACAGGGAAATGAAAGGGAACTTGAAAGTGTACAGAGACATCAGCTGTAACTTTTTCCACATAAGGGATAGCACAGTATGGCTTTATTTTTGCAGTTGTCAGGAGGTAAGACAGAGGCAGAAACTGCTATGTTTCAGAAGCCTGAGGAATAAAATCTGTTTTCTAGAAGAGGAAAAAGAAGCAGAAAACAAAAAAACAACCCAACCCCTTCTCTAAGAAAACTTATAATACAGTCTGCCATACAGTTCAATGACTACTGAATATGGCACTCCTTCAGAAAACAAAGATTAGCAGGCTAGAAGCTCAGCATTTCAGGGCACAGATAGCCATTTCAGAAACCTAGGTGTTGGTCACAGATGTTGATATATTTAAATGCTTTTTTTCTCTCATTACAGCAGTTAAATAATCAAAGAGATTTTTTGCTTTGTGGTTTTTTTAAGCCCAATTTAGGATTTTAACAAGCTGTGAAGAACATAATATTTTCATATGGCAGAACCTGAACATTTGCTGGAATTGATTATTAAAAAATATAGAGCATGAGCCTATCAAACCTTTCTTCTGCTGAAACCACAGCACTATGAAACTCTGGTTTCATAGACAACCACCACCCTCCTGTCTTTATTTAAGATCGTATGTATTACAACAGTGCTTATAAGGGGAACTGGAATTATAGTTACTTTTTCTAATTCACTGTGATTGTCCTGTGAATTCTGTGGGAGCAGGTTAACCTCACTTCTACTAAGAGCCTATTTATTTGGGAGAATGGAATTCTGTTCAGGCTGAAAGAACACTTTATTTGCATTGAGGATAAAATATTTGAAGAAAAAGAATATTTCAGAATAATGGCAGAATTACCTGAAAACATATTTTAGTTTACTTTTCTGTGTGCCAATTTCAAGTGCTGCTGCAGGAAAAGCAAAAAGGACACTTGTTACAGCTTTTAAATTGTGCAAGAATCTTGGGAAACTATAATTCTGAGGAAGATTATTTTCTTGAAAGTATCTTCATGTACCCAGACTTAAAGTGTTGTCCTGATAATCCAGTAATGCCAGAATATAGGTCTTATTTCAACAGACTTCTCCTCCTCCTTAAAGAAGAACCCCTATCAATACACTCAATTTATGTTTTCTAGTTAACATGTTGGCTTAAGTAAGCCCAATTCCACCTCTAGGGAAGTGACTTAAGTGTGGTACCTTTATTTCTTGGAACAAAAAAAAAAAAAATATCAACAAACAAACAAAAAAAAGCCAAAACAAAAAACCCAACAAACCAGCTGCAGTGGCTTTATAGTGGTCTGATGGCCTATCTCAGCCATCCTCTCCATGACAAATAACATGCAAATTAATTCCTAGGTTTAAACAGTTTAGCATAAAATAAAAACTCCATGCAGAAAAAAAGACTTGCACATAAGATGAAAGTTGTTTCTGTTGCTTAACTACTAAGACATATCTAGATTTCAGTATACTAACTAGCTTTCTCACAAGAAGTCAGTGACTGAAACTGCTATGATCCTTGTTAGAAATGCAATCACATGTAGCAAATGAAACAGGTTCATGTAAATCCAGAGTAGCAAATGACATAGCAAAAGCAGAAGACTTTGGAATAATTATAAATCTGATTACTATTTTGTGCTCTTCTGAATACATAAGGTTGCATAGTCCAGAGCAGGAATGAAAAAAAAAAAAAAGGGAGGGATGTATCTACAATAAATGGATCTCTTCCCAGAGGCTGAAGAATGAACCTGCAGGATTTAAAACCTACATAAAGGACTCAATATGCATACAATGAGTAACTCCCTCGGAGAGCAAAACCATGCCATGTGGTACTTATCCTTGTTTACTAGCCTCCTGCACTATGAATTTAATAAGTGCGCATGTTATTGAGAAGACACAGGAAAGAAAAAACCTGTTGGAACAGAATCTTCAATGCTGCATTAATTTTTTTAGCTATGATAAACCAAAGGATCTTTACACACTTGACAGTCCTACATTACTACTCTAGTGCAGGTGTTTGGGCAAGGTGAAAAGAGGGATGGAAGCAGACTGAAAATAACCCTAGATACCACTGCATGGAATGGCTGGAAGACTGGCTATTAGGCAAGGAGAAAAAGGCTGAGTTGTCAGTATACAAGTAAGGAACATCCAACATTTTCACCTAAGCATTATTTCTGGAAATGAAATGTGTGAAATCTATGCTGCTCATTTTTATCAAGTCACAGCAAGGCTGGAGAAGCATCAACCATCCTGCATTTTTAGCCAGCAGCTCTCCTATCACATGGATTGTTTACATCGCTTTGAGTGTGGCACAAGAAAAAACCATCTAGTCAGAGACCAAACTTGTCCACCCTGAAAATATGTAATTTGAGCAGAAAAGACACCATACTACACTATCAACAAATTCTACTAGATTAATATCACCTCTCTCTCTTCTTATTTGGCTATTTATAAAGATGAAATGCTTGAGACAACATATCCATCATATTGTGCACATATTTGAATTCTACCATGAAATATACATAACAGAGGCAGTAATTTAAGAACACAGAAGAGATACAGCATATATACAATTTTCAAAAACTTAAATGCACATGTAGATTAAAAAAAAAAGTGGAGTTTCTTCACCTCCCAAAGCAGACAGAATATTGCCATTGATTTCAATGAGGTCAGGTTTACAGTCAGGAACTCTGCAATTTTCATAAGCACCTGGGAGGCTCACTGCAAGGTAGTAAACTTTATGCATTGACAGTAACATGAAGAGTTAAAAATCTACATATGCTTTGGTAATGTTCTCTTGGAAATGTAATCAACTATTAAGTATGCTGCTCTAACCCACTAGCAAGTATACTCCATTTGTAAAAACATTAAAATTAAAGTTGATTTTGCAATTGCGGAAGTTTCACTGTAGCATTTTAAAGAGGAAAAAAGGATCACCAAGTTTCCAATATTAACTCTTAGAGTGTGCAGACTAGCAAAATTGGATTTTCCAGGATGTTAAAGGGCGCAAGCAGGGAAGCAATCACACAGTATTTAAGTCATTTCATCTCCACATAAGTGACTACAGCAACTATATAATGAAGACTTTATTTTTACTACCTGCTCATTACGTTTGATTTCTGACCCTCTGCCTCCACAAAGATTATCTTCATTATTGTTTGCGCTCATTGCACCGTTGCTTAATTCTGGAGACCTAATTAGGTTTGATCCATATCTGTTCCCACTGGGTTTTGCCGTTAACACTGAAGTCGTCTTGTTAAAACGTGGTAACGAATTTTCATTTGACCCTTGAAAAGTTTCAGAAGAGTCTTCCAACACCATGTAATTGTCTAGCATTTCTGCTCCAGCAATCGATTGATTTGGGCCTTTTAGCATACCAGCTGTATTTGCCATTTCAGAGGTAGCATCAGAACAGTCATCTTTGTGATCAGATGAAGCAAAACCTATCTTTTTACCATTAATAAGTGACATATGCTCTTCTAGATTCATGCCAGACACCTGTGTGCATACACATGGAGCTTCTAAATGAAGATCATTAACCTGGCAATTCTTTGGTTCTATTTTTGGTGGACTACTAATAGCATATGAATTAAGATTTCCCTTTGAAAAAGCAACCTCATTGTTATTGTCTAGAGGTGGTGACTCTTTTGTTAGATAGTGATTTTTCCTAGCTAGTGGTCCACTGTCAGTTACAGAAGTAAAAAAGTTACTTGTATCTGCAGGTTCAAGCGGTAGCTTTGGAAAGGTTTTAATTTTTCTCAAAGAACCTTTCTTAAAAGTGCCATCTCTCTCCAGGTCAGTAACACATGATTTTATATCCAAAGCAACACTAGCAAAACTGTCAGTATATACTGCATTTTTGTCCTCTTCTTTGCTCTTTTTAGCTTGAGTTGCAAGTTGAGAATGTTGAGTTTTCTCATTATCCAGATCAATTTGCATTTCCTTTAAACCATATTCTCTACCAGTCACCATAGTAACTACAGAAAAGTCCTTATGACAGGTAGCTGTCACATCTTCCACTGCAGACGAATCACCTGCTATGTTGTTTTTCTCATTTGAATATAATTTAGATCCCAGACTTCTCTGACACATTCTTCCCTTCCACATGTTATCACAGACATCTAGATGCAAAAACAGATGCTTATATTAAATGTGTATTTAAACCTTTTAATTTTTCCTAGTAAGTCTTTATATTGCTTTTTCTGACACTGCTGTTATGTATCTTCAGTATGTTACACAAATTCATCATTTCTGAACAAGTCACTTTTAATCATAAAGGACACTCTTAATATATTAATATGTTCATTAAGAGTTGTATATCCCCTGCTCCCCACCCCCAATCCACAAATATTTAATATTGAATTTTTGATATCTAGAAAGGAACCTATAAAAGGAAAGGACACAAACATGGTATTTTTAAAATCATTAGATATGTCAGGCAATCTAAAGTTCTAGACTAAATACATTTTAAGGTTACCTTGAGAAGCACCAAATGATTCAATTGAAAGAACCCTTCTTCCAACAGCAGACAGGCTTCGACAAATATTACTTGATGAAGCAATCTTCAGTTTTTCTTCACATAATGACAAAATGCTCTAGAGAAAGTCAGTGTTAAATACTTATTTAATAATGGATAGTTTTGTGAATTTTAAAGTGAATCATGTTAACATTCAGATGCAGCACACCTGAACTCATACGATGATACATTGGAGGTCTTTCTTGCACTGTTCATTATACTGTGTTTTTATTATGTGCTTGAATTAATTTCACATTTGTACCATTGGCTACCATGAAGTTATTTACTATAGTTCTAGACTACAGTTAGAACACCAAGAACAACTGATAAAAATTAGTAATCTTAAATGTTATCCTTTATGAATAACATACTGAAAACATAAAAAGCTGGAGTGTAGATTATTTTTTAAACACCCAGCGATTCACTTGAATTGAGTGACATAGGCAGGATGATGAATGTTTTTATTACCAAAATTACATTAAAGTTAAATCCTGAATCTTTTAAAAACTGCAAAATACAAATATCTAGAAAGTAGTGTTCCCAATTAGAAAAAGCAATCATTATCAGATCACAAGAAGAAACATATGTAATACTGTCTGCTCTGTAGCATGAGCATCAGTTGATGGCATTAGCACTGGTCTCACACACTAGTACAGACATTCACATATTTAAAAACCTGTCACCATAGGCAGGAAGTAGAAGAGAGCTGCCTCTCCAAATGCATCCCACTGTTTCCTCAGTAACTGCTCCTAGGTAAACACTGATGAGACCTCATAGAGCTCTGGAGGAGCTGCTCTTACTTCCCCATTAACCTGCTCAACTGCTCTTCTGTTGTGAATGGAAGGAGGAAAATGGCTCTGTTGGCTCACATATCAGTCTGAGGACGGACAGGAGAAAATGAGACAGGTATCCAGCTGTGCTGGAGTCTAGTGAAATGGCTAGACAAGTCTATCAGTCTTCTCTCCATATAGCACCCCCACTCCTTTCCACCCAAGAAAGGGCCCAGTGGAAAAGGAATGGAAAAGAGAACAGATAAGTCACAAAGCAACCTTCATATACTACCCTAGACCAGCCTTGACTTGCTCTATTTTTGGGCTGATCTAAGTAGTCAGCAATAGCTTTCAGGGACTACAGACCAACTGGAGATGATGAGTGCTGTACCACCCATTTACTGACTATGCTCGAAAGTAAATGAATGGAAATACAGGAGTTGATCAGGCAGGCTCTGTGTCAGGAACGGTCTCCTGCCTGGTCAGTCCTCAACCAGGGAGCCAATATTATTTGCTTTATAAATATGAATCATTCTTCTGTTGAAGCACTCTTTCTGCTAAGTATTTATTATAGTTGCTACACAATTTAGAATATACACTATCAGCTCAGGGGGGGAAAAAAAACCCCACACCAAAAAAGCAAAAAACCCACACCCAGAAAAGTAGATAAGCACTATTCTAATGTAGAAGAACTGAAACCAAGAATGTCACATTTGGACAACTGTTATTCTCTGGCTACAGTCAGAAAGTCTGCAAAAACAATACAGTAAAGCTAAACTTTCACACACCAATGTCAAGTAACACTGTATTAGGTAATCGACAATTAGAATGTAAATTCTTTGAAAACATAACATTGAAAAATCCTATACACTTTTAAATGCTTTCTAAAAAATAAAGGTAAAATAAAAGACTAAATAGAATAAAATGCAAAAGTAATTAAGATATCTAATCAAATACTACTAAATATTTACATATTTACAGAAAACTAGTTAGTAGCAATGCTTTGAACACTGCTTTGAATACGCCAAGGAACAGAGGTTTCCTGGAGCTCAGCTCCCTCCATCTCCTTAAATGCAATCCAAACTTCATCTGAGCCACCATACAAGTTTCAGAGCATAATGCCCATGCTCTTACTTCTAGTGACTCTCTCAGTCTGTCTCTGTAAACTAAATTCTAAATCAGATGCGGCAGTTAATGATAAAATTTAGATCCACAGGTATATTCACCCAACCTTCTAAAAAAAAAAAAATCAAATCACCATAAAACATTTACATCTGCTTTTCAGGTTGTATCTCCATTAGAGTAGGAAGAAATAAAAAGAAGTTTCTGCTGAGTCTGGGAAAACCTCAGCTTTCTTGCAAAATCTGAGCATATTACACAAAGATTGTCTCTCAATTAGTGCACATGCACAAATATTTTTGTTACTTTTTTAAAACAGAAAATTATGTATTGCACTTTTACCTCAATATCTGGCCTATTTTCAGGATTCTCTTCTTGCATTTGTTCCAGTAGAGTATGCAGATCTTGCCCAAATTCTGATTCTGTCTCAGGTTCTAATATATATTCTATTGCTGCTTTCAGTGTTGCACCCAAAGAATAGATGTGTGCCTGTATGAAGTTAAAAAAAAAAAGGCATTAAATATGCTACCAGTTCTCTCTCTCTATCATCAAAAAAAAGCTCTAAGATCACAAGGGATACAGCTTACATTGTTTTCATTTTTAACTTACAAGGTAACAGCATACTGGAAAGGTGGTGTAATTTAAACAGAACAGGAGGAACAAAACAGGCTTTACTCCTGCTTTGGGGGGATATGCTTGCTGCCAAAACAAAACAAACAATCAAAAAAACCCCAAACCACCCCTGTGGGGTCCAGATAGAGCCTTTTTAGTTCCTCACCAGTAATCAGTATTACAATTGTTCATTGGCTACGGTTAGATATAAAACTCAGCCCCCTGTGTGTATGCAAGTAATAATTAAATTAGAAGCACACTGGGAGATTGAAGTGGCATTCCTCTTAGCAGGGAAAAAAATAATTTAACAAAAAACTTTATATACAGCAGTATTTTATAAGTGCTATCAAGCATAAAAAAGTGACCAGAAACAATACAGCATATCACTTGTATCTGAAGACCCTTATGAAAGAATTTTAATACTCCATGTGTGCCACCTTTGCTTCTTTTAAAGTCCACAACCTTGTGATGAGCTCTAATAAAAATGGAGGCGAGCTAACAACTTTCTTAAACCTAGTGCTAGTGCACTAGATTTGCCATACAACACAGCTACCTCTAAATTTTACAAGTCTTCTGCTTCTAAAAAAACAAATGCCTTTTCAGTTCTGCTTTAGTAGTAATGGCAATTTATCCATGATGGCTTGTATTTTATTTTTATGTTCCATTCGGGAAACATAATTCAGTAAAATTTATCACCAAGATTGTAAGTGCAAATTTGTGTAAACATTTTAATGACGATGCAGTACAGCCAGGAATTCAGTGCACCGAACTCCACCCTCACAGGTTTACAAATATATACATAAATAAAAGAATTACCAGATTTGTACATTAAATCTGGTTATACTACTGCATTTGCTATATGCTTTACTATTTTTCACCCTAGAAAGAAGATTGAGTCTATGGTCAAAAGTAATTTCTCCCCTCTGCCTACCCCATTTTCCCATTAAGGTGTATTATTGTCTCCAAGTTGTATGAAGGAGAGGTGACTTGTTCCAGAGGTATGCATATATTTAATTTCTAGAGAGGCAGTGCACATCCATGAAGGGGAATGCAACACCACCTCATTAGGAAACTGTGTGAGCAGGTAGCTTGGACAGTCCCACTTCTCCCTCCTCCATGCCTCCCCCAAACCAAGAAAGCATAAACTAGTGCTGACTGCTGGATCTAAAGTCTTGATTTACACTTGGGACACATCAAGATTAGGACAAAGGTCAGAAAAACAAGCTGTAAGTCATCTGATCTAAAAAGAAAAGATAAAAAAATTTTTTTGCAAAGCAGTAATTTCAGTCTCAAGTTCTTCACTATTATACATCTTCACCATTAAGCAGAAGACATGTGTTTTTCTTTCAAGAATCTCAGAGGAACTCAGACCGAAATTGTTACAGTTTTTATTTTGATTTGGCAGAAGAATGAATGCCGTTCATCTAATCCAAGAGTAAGGGTTACTTCTCCACCCTCCCCATTTAGCTACTATAACCCACTTAGTGGCAGTAGTCCTACTGAACTACACTGCTCACAGATTTGCTTTTTTTTTTCTGTAAGATAAACCAGACCATACCAGTAAAAGGATATAAGACTATGAAGCCTGAGCAAATAACCAACTGAACAAGGCAAGGTGATGGGAAGATGTTTATTTCTTCATACTTCCTGAAGTTACTACCACCTTCACCCATACTTATTTCAGCTGCAGAAAATGAACTCCACCCTGGACTAATACAGCTACTCACAAAGGACGTACAACTCCTATTAATAAATGTTCAGAGGATGATGGTCTTACAGTCTGCAGAAGTTAACTTGCTATAAAACTAAATAGATATAAAGTTAGTACCTTTCTAAGCCTGCCCAAGACTGAAGGTCATAATTCCGGGGGGGGGGGGGGGGGGGGGCAGGAAATCTAGATTTATACTTTTGTATATTCCATTCTATGGAAGAAATTTAACCAAGACTCCTCCCCCAGTATCCAAGAATTTATGAAGATGGTTTTAAGGTTTTTTTTCCCCCCACAGACTGTTTCATAAGCTTTTGAACAGTGAAGGGGAAGTATAGCATGTAGAAATTATTCCTTTACTTTGTTATTAAATACTCTGTTTCAGTGAGCTATGTCATTTTGCATTTCTCAATGGACAGCATAACAGAAAACTCAACATAAAGTTAAAAAAGAACACAGAAAAATACAAACTCTTAAAAATATAATACATCTCCATTTAAAGAACTTTAATACATCTAACATGGGATTGTGGTAGTTTAATATACTTGGTATCAGTAAGTTATTCCATGTATTTGATATGATCTGCAACAAATGACATAACCTCTGTTCCACAAATTGACTTTAATAAAGAAATTAATCACTTCTCTAAGAACTGGAGGAAAAGTCATGATGTACAAGCTATGGATGTACACTACACAGACTAAGCAATGTCAGAATACCAGATGAAATAATGTCATATACTGTGGTGACACCTTTGAATTCAGAATGTACTTGGGAACAGAATAACCAGTTTCAGCCTCCCTATATCACTCCTAACATCAGGAATGGGTAGAAGAATTGCTTTATTAGGAAAATTTACTTTTAGGCTCTAACATCCACTATAAGACTGACACCAAGCTTCACTGATGATATTTTAAAGGTAATATATTGCTTATGTGCTCTTACATCATGTGGCAAAAGTAAGCAACACATTACATTTGTACTCTATCAGCAAATCTTGCTCTTCTATTTATTCAGTATAGTGTTCTATTTATAGAAATGCTAAGGTTAACAAAAGCAGCAGCAGAAAAAAAAAATTCCACTTATTCAGTCTTGAGAGAAAAAGCAACTAACACTCAGACTCCAGAAACAGATAATGTAACACTTTGCATGTCCTTAACGACCCACATCAAGGGACAGGCTGTAGCCATGATGTAAGAATTAAAAACACTTTATGTCAAATTGTCAACTTACTAGACATATTTCTTTCTCCCTGTTTGGCCTTTAGCAAACAGAATACTTGTGGGAAATTCAAGCAAACAAGAATAATAGATGGAAGAGATCCTTGTTCCTGTCTCTGCTTTTTTTGTTTAATTCAAAAGCGGTATTTTGCATGTGTCTACAGGCATCAGTTTCAAGGCTTTTTTATCATTTGGACATTACCTGTATGTTTAAGCCTCTCCAAAAGATGCGTGTGATTCCTCAGCATCTGATTTCATTTACAGAATGTAGTGTCTGTTCCAAATACACAGTGCATAAGAATAAACAAGAGTTTATCTAGTCTTCTTTCAGTAAGAAATTTATAAGAAATAAGGTATTTCTTATAATACAGAAGAATAAGAAAGCATATTTGAATTTAATCTCATTACACACAAATACCAACTCCAAAAGCAGGACAAGAAGATGAGGAACTTAACTCTGAGTGAACAAAAAATTTGCCTTTTGCCAAATTTTTTGATCCACGTGATGATAGATGTGGACATTACTGGACAAAGGGATAGGAAGGGCAGTGCAACATATTACATCATTCCACTTTACCCAATTAATAATTTCTGTTCGCAGTGAGGTATAACTCATATGCCCTAGTCTACCTTTAAAAGCACAAGTGTCTTTGAGATGCAGGCAGATAGGATTCCACTCCCTCCATTTTGCTGTCCTGTTTTAAAGAAGTTCACTGCACCTTTTCTTGAACAAGGGAAAGGCCAGTCTCATATTGAATAAAGAAAGATTTTTCCTTCCCCACACAGAAAGCTGTTCTGTTGAGATACTTCCTTTCCTCTGACATCCAAGAAAGCTAATTTTGAAGATGCCATTTCAATCACCATAGCTTGTAATTAATTTCTATGGTAAAACATCTATTGGGAACTTCAGCATCTTTTCCAAATTGAAACTTTCTTTAATGTAAGTCTCCTCTTTGCTTTTCCGTTCTCCCAGCTCCCCAACCACCACCACCATCACCCCCACAAGAAAACAGGAAAAGAATTTCCTGAGCTGGCAGTAAAAGTGGTTAATAAGTAAAGTATTCCATCGTAACCTTAAGTCTCCCATCTGAATTGGAGCAATGAGAAAATGATCATCCACTAGGTGGGGCGTTCCCCAAGTTTATGCATTCAATCTGCTTCTGAACCACACTGTTGAGGCTTAAGAAAATTTCACTTTCTGGGGAAGGAAAGCAAGACAGTAAATGCAATAAAGAAACCAAATTCATAAGTATGAAATATCTACTGCCCTCAACGAAAACACTCTCATAACTAAACCAAGGGTTTTTTAATATGTTATAAGGAGAGTAACAAACAAATAAGAAAGGGCAGAAAACAACTTTTCTTATTCTCCTGGAAGACAAGCAAAAACTGGTACAGTATTGGCAGTTAAGAATTCTTAAAAAATTAAGAGCGTTTTTTCCCCCCCTCAGTTTATGAAAAAAAAACCAAACCCCAAACAAAAAAACCAACAACAAAACCAAACCCACGTGGTTTAAATCTAGCTAAGGAGAATTGTTTTTTAATTATAGAATATTTGCATTACAGAATAATATTAATAGCTGAAAAATAGCATGCATGTCAAGAAAGTTCCAAAAGAAAAACAAACAACCCAAAACAATCTCTTCACAATTCCTAAAGAGACTTTTAAGTTAAAAATCTAAGTGTAACTTATTACAAAAAATATAGACCATGCTGGCAAGACTGCACTACAGTATCAGCTTTAAAAAGGATGGTGAGAAAGGGAGGAAGTCACACAAGGAAACCAGATCTCCAGGTTTGGTCTTGGAGAGCACATCTACCCTTAGGCCAAAGTCAGCAAACCTAACAAGAATCATTGGTAAAGTCATCATTGTATGCATCACTGGGAAGGCCATCACGGAAATAATGTGCCCCTTAAAAATCAAAATGGCAACACGAAGAAAAAATGTTTGAGAAAAGTCATAAGTATGATTTGAGGTCCTGAAAGTCTTCCTTTCAGCAACAGCCAAAAGGAGCTCATGTATTTCGGAGAAAAATTTGAAGGTCATAATCATACAAGTAGCTCCAAATCAAGATAAATTCTAATACTGGAGTGGTTTCCAAGACACAAAGGCATAATAAGACTCAAAAGTAAAAAAAAAAAAAGCAGATAAAAATTGAAAATATGTTCTATCTTCACCTTTTGAAAACATTCAGGCTAAGTACCAAAAGCACTTTATCAAGTGAGAGGACAGCTTCTGCCATCATGTTAAAATTTTATCTCATGAGGGAAATATATTCAAAAAGGCTTCTGTCAGTTCCAGAAGTTGCTTGGCTTGCTGCATGCCATTTTATGACCATTTAACACTATAGGAAGTGAAATCAGAGAACAGTAATGACCCACTCTAGTTTTAAAATCTGCAAATCAAAAGATCAGGAAAGGAAGTAAAAGCTCCAAGCCTACACAGTGTGACAGAGGCTCTGTTGTATTACTGCTTGTCAGGGCTAAAGAACTAAGCTTCTATAGGAACTCATACTTGCACACAAACACTACAGAAAAAAACTGACAAAAGAGCTTTTGAATAGTAACTACATAAGCATTTAGCATATTGCAATTACAAACAATGACCATTTACATTTTGTATTGAGATTTCACCGAGTTCAGAAATGTAGGCCTTCAGCAGAACTGAGAGACACAGACCATGGTAGAACTAATACTTCCTGTAAAATATTTCTGACTACATGAAAAGCTATGGGAATAGTGTGAGACAGTTCTTGGTTTTGACATTCATAGCTGACCCTTATTTTACCTTGCAGTTTTTTCTTTTTTTATTGAGATTGCTGCACATATAGAGATGTTTCCACCCTTTCACAATTCAAAGCATTTAAAGGTTCCATAAATGAAAGCAGTGTTGTTATAAAGTTCAAAGTTTTATAAACAAATTCAAGCTAATGTTTGAGAAAATTATTATTGGCGGAAAACATTTAATATTTACCTATGTCTTTTTTCAATGAACTGACCCTTAAATGCACTATTTTTATGCAAACGACAGACAGTTAATATTCTTCAGCAACAAAATGAAAGGGAAATAAGCCTATTCTTTTTAATACTTTTCTTCATTACAAAGGGACTAAATGCTTTCTGCATAACTGTAATTACTGTAATGTGCTGTACTAAATATTAGCTTTTTATTAATTTATCTACACATCCAAAGTGCCAATTAGTCTCCAGAATGTGCCAAAATTGCTAAACCACTGTAGGCTATTCACAAAACATACACTCTAGCTTGAATTGGTAGCAAATGTGGGCAAAGCAACATTTTTGATCAAAGCTAAACTTGCAGTTTGTCCCTTTAACTACAGTTGCTACTTAGCTTTGCTGGAAAAAAATCTTTCCCAAAAGACTTAAAAAAAAAAAAAAAGGAGCATAAAAATGCAGCTACTAGTCAGATTTTCTCAAATAATCTGCTCACAGCTGAAGTTTGCAGGTACGTCATCTTAAATTGCCTTTTAATTTACCTAAACAACTAACTGAAAGCTTTCAAGTTTTAGTATGTCTTTAGACAAATGTCAGGTGATCAGTTTACACCACAAAACACAAGCAAAGCTTCATAGATACATTCATCTAAAAGGCAATGCTACAATAACAGAAGGAGAAATGAACCAAGTGAAATCTAAACCATAGATTCATAGAATAGTTTGGGTTGGAAGGGACCTTTAAAGGTCATCTAGTCCAGCCCCCCTGCAAGCCCCAGGGACATCTTCAACTTGATCAGGTTGCTCAGAGTCCCACCCAACCTGACCTTGAATGTTTCCAGGGATGGGGCATCTACCACCTCCCTGGGCAACCCGTGCCAGCGTTTCACCACCCTCATTGTGAAAAATTTCTTCCTTATATCTAGTCCAAATCTGCCCTCTTTTAGTTTCAAACCATCACCCCTTGTCCTGTCACAACAGGCCCTGCTAAAAAGTCTGTTCCCATCTTTCTTGTAAGCCTCCTTTAAGTACTGGAAGGCTGCAATAAGGTCTCCACAGAGCCTTCTCTTCTCCAGGCTGAACAATCCCAACTCTCTCAGTGTCTCCTTCATAGGAGTTCCATCCCTCTAATCATTTTTGTAGCCCTCCTCTGGACCCACTCCAAAAGGTCCATGTCTTTCCTGTGCTGAGGGCTCCAGAACCGGACACAGGACTCCAGGTGCGGTCTCACCAGAGCAGAGTAGAGGGGAAGAATCACCTCCCTCAACCTGCTGCACATACTTCATTGGATGAGACCCAGATACAGTTGGCCTTCTGGGCTGCAAGCGCTCATTGCCCACTCATGTCCAGCTTTTCATCTACCAGGACCCCCAAGTCCTTCTCAGCAGGGCTGCTCTTGATCCTCTCATCCCCCAGCCTGTACTGACACCAGGGGTTGCCCTGACCCAGGTGCAGGACTCTGCCCTTGGCTTTGTTGAACCTCACGAGGTTCACACAGGCCCATTCCTTAAGCTTGTCCAAGTCCCTCTGGAGGGCATCCAAGTCCCTCAGGTATGTCAACTGCACCACTCAGCTTGGTGTCATCTGCAAACTTGCTGAGGGTGCACCCGATCCCACTGTCAATGTCACTAATGAAGATATTAGAGTACTGGTCCCAGTACAGATCCCTGAGGGACACTATTTGTCACTGATCTCCATCTGGACATTGAGCCCTTGGAAAGATCATGTATCACATGGTCTGAATGATGTTGTTTAGTCCCTACATTTTACTATGCTTTGGTTTCTTGTGACCTCTATTTATATCATTCCGTTTGAAGTGAGGAACTCTACCTAGTACATCACTCTAATCTCACTGTTTTGTAGTTGCAGGCTTCTTGTCTGTAATGGTTCATGACAACTGTTTTATCTTCATGAATTTGTCTAAGCTTTCTCCACATGCAACCTTTTTGCATCTATGTTTTGCAGCAAGAATTTCCACAGCTTACTGCGTAACAAAGAATTATTTCCTCTTGTTTGAGTCCACCTGTGTTCATCTCATCATTGCCACTTACTTCTTCGTTTATGAGGGCTGGCAAACACTCTCTGGATGCCACCATGGTATACTTCACAGATTTCTAGCATAAATTCTCCCTCAGGACATTCTCTTCCAGGTTAAAGAATATTACTCTAAGTGATTGCTTCTTTTACAAACACTGTTTCACCATCTGGTCCTGGAAATTTTACTGCTAACTTCATCAACTTGGTCACTTAGTCTATTCTGACACTCTCATTGGAGCCAAATTTTTTTATAATTCCTCATAAAGAAGAATTGCAATGTAAGAACCTCCTGAAGGTCCTACAAGATGAAAATGGTTTTAAAAAAAAACCAAAACAGTCTTTCTGCTATGGCTTTCTTTGAAACACTCTTTTGTACTTTGTTCATCTGGAACCATTGCAGACTGTGGGCAGCATTTCTGTCTTTTGACAGATTTGGAAAAAAATAAGCAAATGCTTTATTTTAACAGCCATATGTTTATGCTTATATATGTTTTTTTATATATATATACACACACACATATATACACACACACACACACACATATATATGTGTTTAACACACCAGCAGGTGACCGCTATTCATAGACTAAATTGCCAGCATCTACAGCCGTAATTAATTTGAAAAGTAGTATTGTCAGTCCAGAGGTACACCAAAAGAGCAGGAAAAAAAAGTCAGAAAATACGGTCAACTGGACCAAAATGTAGTTTCAAGAAGCTGTTACTTTAACGATTATAGTGAAAACTGAGAAATATCTTGAGCAACTGGCAGCCACCTTTATAAACATTCACTTCGCTTTAACAAGTCACACAAAGATGAACATACACAGAAGCTTGACCAAATTTAAACCATGCTATGTGCATGAAATTACTCATGTGTTTGCAGGGTGAGGACACAAATTAAGAATAGGTTCTTTACACTTTAATCCCATTTTCAGGCTCTCTTAACGACAAAGATCAGCACCCCAACACAGATGAATTGCACACCAATTGGTTCCTCTCCTGCAGGACTGTAGAAGTATAATTATGACAGTTAAGGAAGAACATTGCAATAAAACTGCTGGAGACCTCAGAGGTTCCATAGCATAAATTAGACACATTTATCTCTAACACTTCTTGAACACTATGACTTTTTTTTAAACTCCCTGAGTTTAAAAAAACTGAAAAAACCTCCCTGAAACTGAGTTTCAGTTTCACAACTCTCAAGTTCACGTGTCACAACTCTCCCTATGATTTATCAGCCATTAACCTCCCTACTTTTAAGTTACCTGCCATAGGTAATTCATTTGTCACTTAAACTAATACAATTTATTCCCTGTAAGCATAAAAAAAAGGAAACCTGGGAAACAGTTATATGCATGCTCAGCAGACTAACTCTGTCTTCTCTCAACTGTCTGAGATTTTTTTTCATTGTATGGCAAATATAATGCTGTTTGCAGTCATCAAAGTTATTTGTTTAAAAAAAAGTGTATTTTTTTTTTAATCTTGAACCTAAAAGAATGTGCCTCCTGGTAAAATCTGTTACTCTGAGCTGAGAAATCCAGTCACACAATCTTATGTTGGGGGATGTTTATTCTGCACTTTGGAGCTAAAGAACTGAAGTACAACACTTCCAGTACAGAACACTGTGGACCAATAAACTCAAATAGCATCCCAGTTCCTTTATCATTCCATGAATCAATGACATTAAGACTCTGATACGTAAAATATTTGTTACTGTACAGTAACCAGTTCACGCTTTTTTGAAGTAATAATCTACCAGGACAAATGAAGACAACTTCACCCATAACTGAGAAAGTATCAGTACTAGTCAGAAGAGGGTATGGAGCAGTGGCTAGAGATAAACCACTGATCCAAAACATTCGTGCACCTTTAACATTAAGGAAGGAACCTAGATTTTTATGACACTGCACAAGCATAACAGGAGAAAACAATCTGTTCTCTTTTCCATAGATTTTTGCTCATGATAGGAGCTATCTGCAAATTTATCCAACACAGCTCCTCAGTCTTCTAACAGAGTAGACTTCAACTACCACAAGAACCAACTGTTTTAAGGCAAAACACCAAGTTCTCTTTTCGCTCCCAATCTTTCCCTCACAAAACCAAAAATCCTGAAACAAGCTGCTTTGAAAAACACTTTTGTACATCAGAGGATAATCTTCCTCTATCTTAAGGAAAATACGTATCTTAGCTTTAAAAATACCTTCTTATAGGAACCTAATAACCAAGTAAGGAGGAAACCCAAAATACTATATATTCTCATTGAGCAGGTTACAGTCCAGTCCAGTCACAGTCCAGTCATTTCTCTTCTGAGGACATTTTTCTACAAAAGAGACAAGCTATTCCTCATAAAAGTAGAAGTCAGTCTGCAAAAAGTTGCATTTCAGATTTAGTGGCAAAACTGTAAAAATACCTACTACATGCTCAAAAGGCCAGCTAGAAAAGACCAATATGACAACTTTGCAAGCCCAACCTCAGAACTAAGCAACAAGCTGTAGGTTTTTGAGATAATAAAATTATAAGAATTATAATTAATTTAATAAATAAAATTATATAGAATAAAGATATTATACACATTAAAAAAAATTGCTGTAAAAAATAATAATCCTGTTGGCCTCATTATTCCTTTGGTTAGCTCTTTGTGTAAAGCAACTAAAGGGTGATATTTGTTCAGTACTAAGTTCTTGAATGGAACCTCTGTTGGGCTGATGATGTAAAAGCAAGAGCAGGAGGATTCCATTTCCTCTTCTATAGCACAGTAGAAGCATAGGTAACCAAATAAAAGCAGTTTATTTTTGTCACTGAAGGAAAAGACAGCTTTAAATAACACTCAGAAGATAGAATGGTTTAGACTACAGGAGGAGGTAGGTTACCATTTGCTGATGACAAGCCTTGCTGCTGCTAGATAGAATTAGTCTCAAGAGGAGGCTACATGAAATTAAAGGAAACAGAACTCAAGAAAAGAGGCACTAGGTGTTCCAAAAGACTTATTTTCCCCATCAGGTAAAAACAAAACCAAAAACGCCTCTAGGAGAACATGTAAAAAGTTTTCTTCTTTCCTCTTGCACACAAAGCTAAAGAAAGAATAGAACAGTAGAGAGAATCTCACAGTGTTCAAAGCTATTGCTTTAAAAGACCAGGGAAGTGGCAACGGCAAGACTTCCTTTATGCCTTCTGCTGTTTTGATTTAGGAGAAAGATGAAAGCTTTCATATTTAGAGAAGGACCAACAGCTGAGACCTGAGTGCTAGCTCAGTAATGATCAGCTATTGAGAAATACTGCAGCACCAAACTGTCAGCTCAGTTTTCTTCAGTAGGACCAACATATATACATACCCTTGAACCCTTCTTTCTTTATCTGTTCCCTAGAACAGTAGGTTTCATTTGGCATCTCAATCCATGCATTTATATGCATATAAAATATTTGTATATATGTGGTATGTATTAATCCAACTGCCTTGTCACATTTCATAGGAATAAGCCATTTGAATCTTAACGATTTAGTTTTCAAAAAAAAGTAATAGATTTTTAGCTTGCCTTTTCTATTTGCACTAATTATATCACCTTGTGTAGAACTGTTTATTTTTAAGGTGGTTGAAACACGTGGACTTTTTTTTTAGTAATATAAATCAACTATAACTCACTGAGAACTGCAAGTCAACAGCTGTCACATTCTAGCAAAGAGACAGGCAGTGTTCAGCCTTTTCTGGTTCTGATTCTCTCCCAGGTGAGCGATCAGCATGCCCCACTCCTGCCATGATAGCAAAAAGCAAGAATGAGTTCTAGATGAGAAAGCAGAGAAATGTGAACTTCCGTTTCTTCCATTTCTCTATCCCATCTTTCCCCCTTCTCCTCAAGGTAGTATTCAACTCTATATCACTTTTTCCATTCTTTTATTTCTGAAAGGTTTAAATCCTGCTGCATACTGAGGTTTTTGAACTACAGCATTTTATCACCTCTAAATAATGGAAGAAGTCATTAAACAGAACCATTATCCAGCCTGCTTTAGATAAAAAAAAAAAAAGGCAGACAAGACTGAAAATTCACTGTTTTCTGCTACAGAGGTTCACTAGAACAAGCAAAATTGAATAGCCATATTATTAAAAGATTATAAATGCAAGTTCACACATGGCAGACATTGGTCCTTCATCTCACTGAAAGCTCATATCTTAGAAATGTGGGGTTCTACATCAATGAAGCTCTGTGTCAGACTCAATGGCAGTTTTGTGATGCAGACAAATAGCTATTTGAAACTGATTTGAGACAGCCAATGTTTTTAACCTGAGGCAAACTGGTATTGTAGTGATAGAAATAAGGCTATTAACAAACTCACCAATATTTAACTATTCCTGTTGGCCTCCCAATATGACAAATTTCATAAGTCTATCACTGTACTGCCCAGGGCAAGAAAATGAAATAGGAATCATTTTCATCATGAAAAGGTTAAAGCTCTTCCTATTTAGAGGAGGGAATCAGGACTCTAATAGTTTATACTGAAGATGAGTTGTTTGGTAAGCCCAGTATATAGTCAAGCAGGCAAATTTTAAAAGAAGCCTCAAATCTGTATTTTTGCTTCTTAGCCTCTTCATGTTTTTCTGGAACAGAAAAATTCACATTCTGTACTGCTCTCCACAGTAGCATACCTTAACACCTTCCTCTCTAAAAGTCTACTCTACACCTGACACTGAAGCTGACAGCTCCCTGACGGGCTAGTTTTTACCTTCCTACTCTCAACAGTAACTGAAGTTGGTATTATTACTCCCACTTTACAAATGGAGAGCAGGTCAGGAAACAAGGCACAAGTCTAAAACAAACCACATGAAATCAATTACTTTTCAGTCCTGTGCATTGTCATTTGGATGAAGCTTTAGATCTCTTGCTATCTGAAACTCCAATTGGAAACTAAAATTTTTAATAGCGTTGTTTCAGACACCAGGACAGTAACACATTTCAATTTGTTTCCTGCGTCTATTACCCTTGTGTGCTTGTGAGTGCCAGCTAAGTTTAGTAACTAATTAGACTGGAGTCACAATTTCATTAGAGGTCTGGATCAGTAATTCACCAAGCAGGAAACAAAACATCTCTTGTTGAAATAACTGTAGCTTTATTTGAGGGATTTTTAAAAAAGAGTTTAAAGAGGAAGAAGTCATCCAGTAGCTACACAAACCTCATTGTGTGCTTCTGTTTTAGAAGCCACGAAATAGGTCACACTCCAATCACGCAAAACCTCTGTCTGACATAAGTATTTTAAACCAGCTGAGCTTTGACACTGGATTAACAGCTATCAAAGATTGTCCTGAACATAATTAGTAGTTCCAATACTAATTTTTTTCTTTATATTGAAATTGGACAGTTTCAATACAAACACTACTTTCCATTGTTCTCAATAAAGCGTACTAAGCAGTTGCAAAAATACGCCTTCAACAAAGAACAACTGAGTAAGGTCATTGCCAAGGAAGGAGCAAGTAGTAACACAAAAGATTTGATGCCCCTGTAAAAAGGGGCTGCTTCTTGTTATAGTACAAAGAATCTCATAATACTGAGAAAGCACAAGGGCCCAGGGTTTCCTGAGAGATGTATATAAACCAGTGCTGTTCTGCTGTTGCATAGTAGGAGGTGACATCTAGGGCTGAGGGGATAGACAAAAGTATCAAAACCTTTGAAAAAGAGAAGAAATTTAAGTATTAGCACCAAGGAGGAAACAGCTAGCTTGGAAAGATTACAACATTATAAAACCCTTGTAACAAGTACGTAAGGATTAACCCACTGTAGGTCTCAAACTGCAAAAGCAAGCAGAGGTCAGCATAGAATCTCTGGGAGAATTTGATCTGGTTCAACCAACTCTCAAGCAGTAAGAAGTAAAGCTTTGAAAGTTCCATGAATACTCATAATCCCATAGCTGTCTGACAAAATGCATACAAATCCCAGGGTAAAACAATACACCTTTGCCTCGGTGAAGGGGAAAGGCCTAGTTTTTCCAGACTTCTGCATTGCCCTAGCATGGTCAATGAGAAACAGCCGAGGCAACAGGACACTGTTGTAGCACTGCTCTCCCTGCTGTACAAGGCTCCCCAACTTGCTAGATAAAGAAACAGGAGCAATGGACAGAAGTCAGTGCACCCAGTCCTTACTGTACTTCACAAGGCAGAGCATGTCAGCTTTCTTCATACAAATGTGTACTTTTATGTATCTTCATTGACCTTCGCAGAAAAAGTAGAAGGGTCCATGTTCAGACCCACTCCTGACTCAAACTGCTTTCACTGACTGTATAATTGTTGTTTGTGCTGTGCTTGGTATTGAGATTCGCTGGTGCTTAACAGTCTTCTAAATACTGCTGAAAGAAGAGTTAAATAATAAGCCTGTACACTGACAAGTTTCACCCAAGAGGGATACAATGGCCTTGTATATCAAACAGAACAAAGCCTTCAGGTCACTCAGTATTCCCAGCGTCTTCCCAAATCTCCATTTCACCTCGTCCCATCCGCTTGGTTGTCAAACCTCTGTCAGTTTATCTAGCTGCTATATGTATAAGAATTCAGCAACTCCTAGAGGAGGAGAAAGGGTTCAAGGGAAATCTAAGTTTGCCAGAGAAGCAAATAATTTCACAGATCTTGTGTTTGTGTCATGTGTTGGAGACTTGTTAAGGGGAAAGGGATGAAGAACGTATTTATGTAAAATCTTAAGTCCAGCTTCAGAAGTACAACAAAAAAATCACCGACTTTGGGACTTGCTTTCTTCAAGCATATCTGAATGTGAAGACTACTACAGTTGCAAAGTTTACATGCGATATTGGTCACCCCCCAGCCACCCCCACTTGCATTGGCCCCCTGTCCCCAAACAGCCTCCCCCAAAAAACAGCCTGGGGGTGGGGGGTTAAGCAAGCACAAGATCACTAGAGCTCTGCTGGCCTATATAACTACATTAACAAACCACAGCAACAGGGAGAAATGTTGCAACTCTAACCTTCAAACACTATACTATGTATTTTATAATACTACCCTTCCTGCCTTATTCTCATCTTAACTTGTACTCCACACTTCCAAGGTTCACTTACCCTCTTCCCCAATGAAATATAGAAAGCTATAAACATGACTATGAAAGCTGTAACTATGAAAAGTAAAAGGTATTTGTACTGAACTATAAAGAAACAGAAGAATTTTTTTTATACCTTGACTAGAACGTTGCTAATTAAAGCATTTGAATTATCTAAGAATACATGCCAGAAAAAATACTGTATTAAAAAAGGATATTAAGGAAGCAAGCACTCCTGCAGCATGCAATGAGATGGTTGACTTGGGAGGCTAATGAATTAGTATAAACAATTTAAATCTAATTTAATTTAACAATGTAGAGCATTTGTGCATTGCAAAGCAACAGATAGTAATTTGTTTCTTCATTAAATCAAAGATAAAACTGCTGATTACCCTTCCATGAATTATTTTATTGAAGAGGATGGCAAACAAATTTTATATTTAGTCATAAAAGTCCACGGCGAGTCCCCAAACAAGCAAATGTAACCAGTGAAGGATACCAGTGAACATAATACAGACCAGCTGTGGTTTGGGGCAACACATTATTCAGCCAAAACAGAGTCTCGTATTTTAACAATTAATGAACAAATGTTTATACAGAAAATTAATATAGTATTTTAAGTTCACTTTTTATTTCTACAAGCCATATCTAAATAGCACAATTTACTATTTACAATCTTTAAAAACGTTAAAATTATACATTGAGAACGCTGAGCATTTGGTACTGCCAGAAGTACTAAAATGATCAAACCCCCCTCTATTTTTACAGATAAATTTATGAACTTGCCTCAAAAGTGTTACCGGTGATATCAAATTCTGGTGGAACAAAGGCACCCTCTGGATCATCTTCAAAAGCAAAAGGAAATGTGTCTGATTAGAAATTAGTAGTTTTGCTTGTTTAAAAAACTAACCAACATGTTGATACAAATTTAATGATACACTCATATCTGATATGAAAGAAACTACGTAGATAGCAGTATTTTGGTTCACTCATACAGATGAGCAAAGTTGTAATCCATGTTTCTAGTACTGTAAGTAAAAATGAAGTGCTACTTTCAAACTTTCTGCATGAAGACACCATATTTTTCCTATTAAGAAACATAACAGACAAAACACCCCCAAAGAAATACATTTACCATGCCTAACCACTTCTTGCCTTCAGACATTTATGTTTGGACCAAGTTATAGAGTCACAGAATAATTTGGGTTGGAAGGGACCTAGTCCAACCCTCCTGCAATGAGCAAGGACATCTTCAACTAGATCAGGTTGCTCAGAGCCTAAGCTGGTGTGGCTCAGCTGTGGCTTGCAGGTTTGATTTGATTAGTGGGACATTTGCATTTACTATTTTCCACTGCAGACCTGGAGAATAAGGGTTCAAGCAGCAAAAACAACCTGAGCAGCTAATTGCCTTTTCATCTACAGGCCAGCTTAGAACCTTGACCTCTTGAGGAAGCATATTCCCCACCCACGTGCTGCTTAGCAGAGAACTGAGCTACTGCAGCAGCCACTTCCAAGTGAAGAGGTGGAAAGAAAAAAGGAACATCTTGAGAGACTGATGTTGCTGCTGCATCCAAGCATGCACGTAGTATCACACTGTACTGTCACATGAGCCCAGTAGAGAACACCAGAGGGTTAAAAAAAGGGCCTGACTAAAAACCTAATCTTTTATGGCGAAGATACTAAACTCAGTTCTACAGTAGAGAGGACTTTATTTACAGTTCCTTACAATGCTCCTGATTCTACTTTGCCACTGAAAAAGAGGGGTACGCAACTAATTCTGCACACACCCCCCACCACATTGTTTCCTAATATGGGGGAGGGAGGCAGAATGGAAATAATGGACAGAAGATATTTTGTCTTTCTGTCCCCTCCTTCCCCTCCAGACTGCTGCTCCTTTTCATCTCCCCACTACTTTTTCCCCTTTCTTTCAATAAAACGTTTTAAGGCTGTACAAGCATATAGTTTATCACTTGTAAAGCTCACTGCATTCTTTTAATATAATATTTACACTGGGAATTTGTCTGATTTGAAGGGACAAGAAGGTATCAGAGCCCTTGGCAGAAGAACATCCTGTTGAATGTTTGTCACTTTAGCACCACAGAACCTGCAGGAAGCAAAACTCACTACTAAAGCAGAAGCAACAGACTGTTCATTTTCACTCACTGGCAAGCAAATCCAGAGGTTTTAATTTTCTTCTGGAAGAATAAATCCATAGGCAACAACTATCAGGAAGCAAAAAGGACAACCTCCCCAAGTGCCTACCTAACAAACTATATTTTAACCAAATAGTAACAAGATCTAAGGGAAAGGGGAAGAGAGTCAGAGACACAGTGGAAGGGAGGGGGAATAGAATACATACATAACTTTTTGCATTCCTAGGAAAAATGCAGCTTTCTTTAAAGAGGATTAATGAAAAAGTCTTTTCCTCAGAGACTAACATGACTTCTGGGAACAAAATCTTTGTACATCTGCTTTGCACAGGAATTTGCTTTCCCACATTTCAAGCACTTAAATACAGCAAATTCCTGGATCAATTGTTTGCCAGCTATTCAATTAGACTAAAACATTTAAGATGAAATTGATTTTTTTTTTCCTTTCCCAGCTGCAAGCAAAGATCTTAGTTAAGGGGCATTTTTCATCCACTAGACTTATTCTCTTCAACAAGTCTTTCATATACCCTCACAAATACAAAGTCAGGTTTTTTTTTTCTTGAAATTTCAAGTTATGACAAGCTCCTTAAAACAAAGGAAATTGATTCCACATTACTATTAACACGGAACTAAAAGTTGACTCACATATATTTGAGGAATTTAAGCACAAAACAAACACCACAACAATTATGAAGATATATTGTCATCTTTATTAAATACATTTTATGATATTACATGCTTATTTGAAATACTATCTTTAATTCTAAAGGGAGCAACAAATATTCATTTGTTGCAAAGTTACCTTACTCCATTTTTTCTAAATACCATGATCTAGATTTTGACTAAAAGAAGAAACGCTTACTCTGATGTAGATTTAAAAATAAATTACGTTAAAGAAAACATAAAAATCTGAATAATGTGTACATGGACTAGAATGGTTCTTTTGGTTACAAGCTGACATAATTTTAAAAGGACTATAGAATAAGGGCTGGGTTTTTCCTGTGTGTTTTATTTTGTAATATCCCTAACAGGCCCAAGGCAAAGACTCTCGAGATGGATCATGTGAAAAGGGAACAGCAACAATAACATGCTTTTTTGTCTGTGCTGAAATCAGAAGTAATTTTACTACATACTGGTTTTTAGCATATTAAAATTAATTTCTCAGTCAGTCAGCACACTTGCTGAGTCTCAAAATCATGACTTTGAAAAAAGTAATAATCCTTTATTCAAGAGAGAGCGCTTTCCTTTCTAACAGTGAGTATGCACTAGAATTTCCCCATTCTCTATGGCCACAATTACCACAGTACATTGAATGTCAGATTTCTCTAGAAATAGAACATATCCGTGAAATGAGAAGGACTGGAAGAGACCAAGAACGTGCTTTACGTAGGTAGAGACTGGTGCACACAGATATACAAATACATAACCTACAGTGTTTAAAAATGGAGATAAATTACATCCCCCTGGATAAATCTTAAAATAACTAGGAAGAATCTTCTAAGCAAACTGATAAAAGCCTTTGTTCATCAGTCACAAAACTGAGCATGTAGTTTCATACAGACCTATACTCACCCATTCTTGAACAAGTTTTTGTTTTCTCTTTATTTTAATTACAAATCTTAAGAATAAAATATAATGCTTTACTACAGTCTCTCACTATGTGTTTCCATAGTTCTAAAACAAATGGCCTGGAAACACAAATACTTACCACTGAGCTGTTCCATGAAGCATACATTGCCATTGGTGTTAAAAGCCAAAGTGTCAGGAGTGATGCAGAGTGTCTGGAAGATTGCAGAATGGGCAATGCTCTTCAAAGAATGGCAACACTCCAGGCAAATTGCCCAAATATCTTGCTCTGTAAGACAGCTATCCCGCAGTGACAAAATATCAGCAAGGGACACATTCTCCTGCCAAGATATGAATTCATAAATTACCCTGGATTTCATGACACTACTTTGTGTATCATAGATTACATTTGACACAATTGGCTGCAAGTAATGTTTCTAGCAAGTTCTCAGACTTTCTAGGACACTGGTTAACACCCCAAGAAACACCAAGTGCATGACTTTGCTCTTCACAGAGTCTCTTAAGAAGCACATTTAACCTGAACAAAGGTATCACAGTATGTTAACACAAAAAAAAAAAAGACTTACTATGGAAGCTATGCAAGTTACAGAAACACTGCATCAAAGTTAGGGAAACAGACGATTTGGAGGTAAAAGCAGAGACTAAGTTAAAACATTTTGTGTAAACCATGTCTCCCTTAAGCTCTCCCAGGTGCCTTTGCATGAACTACTCAAAATTTCTCTTCAGTTTTCCTTACCATCTGTGATCTGGGAAAAAGTACCCTCTAAATTAGCCTGTCTTAAGAATGATGCTCTTGTGAAGCTTAGTGGTGTAGACCATTTAATAAACACTCAAAAGCCAAACAAGCCATAGGAAAAGTGACTTAAAACCAGACACTTTTGTTGTCCTAGGCCTCCCCATTACTCCCAGAGCTTAGTGATCAAAACAGTTTATAGATTTAATTTCTAAGTTACTGTCCTAAACTATAGGTCAACTTCTTTTGACCCTGTCATCACAGTAAGGCTATGAAGAGTCCAGTCCCAAAAAAGTGTGGCTCCAGTGTGGCTTTTCTGGTCAAGATGTTCAGAAACAGTGCTTTGATCAAAGCAGCTAGCCTTTTCATGTACATTTTTTAGAATATAAAACTAATACATTGCCCATAGCTACAGAAGTAAAAAGTTTTCATAAAGGCATGACAAAAACCATACAAACAAGACAATTCCATCTGTAAGGAAAAATAAGCTAACAGAAAAATGGAAGTAGCTACAGAAGTTACTTTGCATCAAAGCTATGCCACTATTAATTACACATATTTTCTCGTTTATATGTAGTAATTAAAACTAAAGACTATACTTCTGAATGATATTAAATATACCTTGAATTGAAGATGTAGCTACATATTACTTAGAATATAGAAAAAAGAAAGTATCGCATTGTCGGCAAAGCAGAACATGAGATCTTAAAGCTCAGAAGACTATAGTGGTTTGAACTTTTAATCCCTTGGGAAAAACAGTTATAACTTTCTTTACATACCTCAGTACTGAGTAACATCAATGATATTTGGATTACCGTTTACAGAAGAGTTAACAGTTGTTTTTAACATGTTTTCAGAGAACTAAGTATTGCACTCATAATATCCTTCAAACAAGGACCAATTTTTAGGCTAAAAATCTATTGTGCTTTTTGGTCTAAAGTATAATAAATATGAGAAAACACAGGTATGAAATAAAGTGCACTGACTACTATTTGGGAAACAAGTTCTATTTTCAATATTCTAGTTTTCAAGAGCCTAGAGATGGATTGATTTACTAATGGTAGCATTATTACAGTGCCTTCTAACACTAATCATAGACCCTAGTCTCATTGAGTTCAGTCCTACATAACAATGAACAGCAGAAGCCCTTACAGTTCATGTACATGAGACAAAAGATCTTTCTCTGTGCTGTGCTCAGCACCATATGCTTAATGCTGCCATCAGATTTTAAGGGTGGATGAGGAAGTTTTGCACATCTTTATGAGGAACTTCTTCCAAGCACGAAGGGCAGCACAGAGGTTCCTCTATCTGAAAACATAAACATAGAACAAGGAGCTGGGCCACAAACTGTTAGGCTTTGAAGCTGACCTAACTGATAGCTAGGATGAGGATGGGCTTGGAAAGGAAAGACTAACTGCTTATTCTGTAGCCAACCAAAAAAGTTTAAAAAAAAAAATGGAAGAAAAAGAAGTTCTATGACTAAAGCAATGAACCAGTATTTTCTTTTTTAACTCTCCTAGGATCATCCAGCTAGGTGAAATGACTGCATTTGCCAAGACTGGGGCGGGGGGGGAGAATGTTTCACTAATGCAAAGTTAGGAGAGTTTCACCTCTGCACATGGACAAGAAAGGCTCAATTTAGAGATTATGTGAAATAAATAAAGACTGCAGCCTTTAAGAGAGTCTCAATATCAAATTCCAGTCATAATCAGGGCTTGATAGAATTTCTTCTGAGTGAAGCTTTGAGGTGGAGCTCTACAGTGGATATTAATCATCAGTAGGAATATCTACAGTTCAAACTACAAAGCCATCTTTGTCTTGTGGTTATTTGGGGGGTAAACAAAAGATGATGATGATCTCATCAGACAAACTTATCTTCCTTCCAGGGCAAGGGAAAGTTAGGTAATACAGGAAAAAAAAAAACAAAGGAAAGAGAAAAAAGGCCTATGAGCATTCATTGACTTCCATCAGCAATTGACGGCCAGGTGAAGATAAAAACCAAAGCAAGCCACTACCACAACCATACAACAAGCCTTCCTCTTTCCAAAGCTCCAGGATGTGATTTACTTCACAGAAGCCCTGTATTTCTCAAATGACCACACTATCTTGGCTTTCATTATTAAAGCTGCTACTGCACCAAAGCAAGGCCTTTGGTGTTTTCAATGCTTCGTGCTCAACGAGACATGCATTTGATTAGTTTGCATCCCCAAAGCAATATGGAAACAAAGTTTTCATGGGGCAGGAGAAAAATCCTTTTAAGACTGTAACACAGGAATTTCTGGCAAGCTGCAGCTTCCAATGAGCCACAACTTCAGTACTTTGGACCACTGACAGTTGGGTCACTCGAACTACAGGAAAAATTGAGGGTGTTACTTAACCAGAGATGCTGATGCCTTTCCCCTCTTATCAGTAAAAGACACTTGTAAAAGCAATTACTGTTTAATAACTACAAAAAGTGAACTGGTCAGACAAGCATGCCTTGATTATTCACTTTAGTTCTCAATTTCCGCTTACATTTTCTTCAGAAAGTATAAAACAGTTCAGTAGCATATGTAATTAAACAGAGGAAGAGAAAGCAGGAAGAAAACACAAATTAATTTGCCACACACAACTTCTTAAAAAAATTGAAATAAATATTAAGGAGCGTCAGATGAAGAAAGTCCTAGTAAAGAAAGGCATTTGAAATACAGTCTCACCCTCAGTGTTTCCTACTCTTCAGCTCAGGCACCTTCTTACTTTACATATTAGCTTTAGTAAACCACATACATCAGACACCAATGTCATTCCTTAATACTATGTACAGTGATGAGAAGCACAGGGTCCACTAAATGACTAAGCAGCTAAGAGGTACATCAGCATTCACAGCTCTCTGGCACCTGTCTTTTTGCCAAGGTAATTCACACAAACTTCAAAACAATCTATTCCACAATCATGGAAAATTCATCAAACACATTAAATTCATCGCATTTGAAGAAAAAACACTGTGTTGCCTGGGTAAGATCCGAGTACTCTTCAAAGCCTCCCCTTTTTATTAACTTCTCTAATCACCAGGTGATAGGTCATGCTCACTCCCTCAACAAGAATATTGAAAATATTCATGTGCCTGGAGTAACTAAATAGAAGGGACTGGCAAGAACCCACAATTAAAGTATATATTGAACAGGTGAGAAAAATGGGCTTGGGTCTTCCTCACACAGAAAAGTTGACCCTCAGACTTATCCCACACTGAAGAAATACTCTAAATATTTAAGTTAATGTGTAAAAAGGAGGCCACTACCACCTTCCTTCTGTATTTTTCATGGGCTAGTCTGAGAGGGCCTACTACACTGAATGCTACAGATGATGGGAGGACAAGCCAAACTGCTGAGCCATTAGATAGCTTATGAAAGCTGGAAGGGACTTTATTTTCAAACACACTTTCAAATCCTGATTCCACTTGGGTTCTTGACACAGCAAATAAGAAAGCTTGCAAGATTTGGCTTGGGGAACAAATGGTTCACATATGGTTCAGCAAACTTTTACTTAAAAAAAAGAAAAAACCCAAAACATTTTGCCCAAACGTTCACTAGGGGGTAAGGAACACACTTCATGTAGAAAGATACAAAGAAAGATGAGTAAGAGCAATAATAAAGGAAGCAGAAACCCAAGTACCAATCTAGACAGGCTTGGCAACAGAACTGGGTTTAGCTACAGGTTATTTCGCTTAACAACCAAACAAACAGACTGAACAGTTTGTTGTTTGGTTTTGTTTTTTTTATTTATCTCCCCATGACAAGGCCTTTTTCCACAGGATAGCAAGAAATGGCTGTACAAAAGTCTGGTTGGTGGCTACTGGAAACACTTTTGCCCATATATGAAATTCCCCTTTATCAGGTGTGACAAGCACACATAATTCCCGACTGCAGCATTAACCCACGGCTACAACAGGAGTTACAAGGCACTCGATGACCATGACTTTGCTGTTGTATGGAGAAGGTGCATGGGGATGGACTAAGCCCAGCTTGGCAGCTGGGATCAACCGGCCAGGAGAAAGCGAGGAACCCACAGTGAACACAGGAGAAAGCGAACAGTTCTGTCGAGACAGCCCGGCCCGGCCGCTCCCGACAGAGCGTGTGAGCCCCGGGCTCCGACTGGCTGCGGCGCAGCCGGTGGGCTGCCCTGACAGCGCGGGCAGAAAGAGGCGCCGGGGAGTGGGGCCCGCGGGCCGCCCCTTGAGGCCGCCTCACCTCAGGTGAGCGCAAGGGCGGCGGCGGCAGCGGCTCCGGCCCCGCACCTGCCTCACTCACCTCATCCTCCAGCAGCGTCGGTAGAGGCTCGAAGTCGTAGCAGTTCACCACCTCCTCCTCCTCATAAAACACGTCCTCTGCGGCACCAACAGCCTCCATTCCACCCAGCGAGGGAGCAGAGGCTTCACCTCCGCAGCCTCACTACGGGCCCGCTGCACAGCCTTCGGCCTCCGCCGCGGCTCATTCCCACACCCGCCTGCGGGCTGCCCCCAGCGGCGACCCCCACAGCGCCAGGCCAGCACGCCCGCCCCACTTTAACCCCTTCCCCGCCCGGCGGGGCCCGGCCGCGGGGCGCCCTTTAACCCCTTCCTCTCCTGGCGGCCCGCCGCCGCCCGCTTAAGCCCTCAGCTGGGGCAGCGTTGCCATGGCAACGCGGCCCGCCGCCGCCGTCTCGCCCGCGCGGCCTCACTGCGGCGGCGCCCGCCCTTCTGCGGCGGCGCCCGCCCCCGCCGCCCGCCTCGCCCCCGCCGCCGCCCGGGGCGACCCCGAGAGTCACGGGGGGCCAGTAGCGAATCGCGGCGTGTCCCCCGCGCCCCCTCCTCCCCGCTAACGGTGAACTCCCGGCAAGAAGGCGGTGTCGGGGCGCCGGGCCCTGAGGGGCGCGCCCGCTGCAGTGCCAGTTGCGGCCGCCGGGGCCCCTTGGGAGGCGGGGCCCGTCCGCGGTTCGGCTGCGCTCTCCGGAGCGGCGGGAGGAAGGGCTAGTGCCGGGCGAGAGGCTGGGGCGGCGGCGTTGCCTGGCGCCCGAGGTGCTGACAGGCGATATGGCCGGAGAGCTGCTCCCGCCGGCGAACGATTTCCTGCCGTGAGAGGCACCTCGCACATGCTTAAACACCCCCTCCCTCCCCCGCCAGCCCGCTATGCCTCGGCCTCGTTTTATCGCCATGGGCTGTCCAAACCACTGGATTCACTGGATAAACCCCAGCATTTAAAATCGGGGAGGTGACCAAGTTTTTACATGATCATGGCCGTAACTCCTGACGCAGTTCAGACCATAACGAGCACAATCAAAACCAATATGCTATTATCAACTTTCTTTTCATTAGCCCTGGCTCATTTTTTGCTATCCACATTAAGTCTCTGAAATTGAAGGTTCAAGATCAAGGGTTCCTTCAAAAGTACCACCTGCCTAGGCACATGTTTTTGTTTCAAGTAAACTGTAAATTGTGTTGTGTAAACAGGCCACAGCCGTTCCCCTTTCCGCCTGGGAAGGGGAATCGGCATTCGGTAACAGACGGGGAACTGCACGTGCTGCACGAACCCCTGAGCAGGTGTCTCCTGATTCAGCTTTAAGCGCGTGTGCAGCCACATCAATATCTTGCCTCTCCATTGTAACCAGTGTGGTGGATAGAGGGAAGAGTCTGTTTTCTCCTGTAATTAAATTTCACAACTACAGGTACTTGGTAAAGAATAGTGCCATTTTCATTATTCTGGTTTCCTGTATTCCTATAATTCTATGTAAAAATGGAGTATGTTAATGAATTAATTTGTGCACAGTACATCAAGCAAAGCAAGAGTTTTATTTTCTATTTTGCATGTAGTGGTCTTTGGAAAAGATTAATACTCTATTAAAATATACATTAACAAGCACTGTGAAGCAAACAAAGATACTTTGATTGACCGCCCCATAAAAGTCATCCTGCAGCAGTTGTAAGATTTCTCCCAATTAAACATTAATTGGATACATTCCACAGTTACGGCATGCTACTGAGAAAAAACCGAAATCCAGGCAGATTGGAATCTTTCATATATATGCTGTCTTCTTCCTAGCATTTTGGATTAAATTGATGTGAATAAAATGTTTTTCATGATTAAAAATGCTTCTAATCTATATATACTTATAATTTGGTAACTCAGGCTTTTAAATGTGAACAAATATTAAAGCATGGGAAACAGTGAGTGCCTGGCGCTTCTGAAAATAAAGCCCAATGTGACCCCACTAACAGCACTATTTTGCTTATAAAATGTTTCTTAAAATGTATTTCACCAGCATGTTCAGCAAAATGTTTTCCCCAGAGAACACAATCCACCCAAGAGCAACCCTAGAATCTGGGCCTTCGTGGGCTGGACTCATAAATTGCATTGTAAAGAAAAAGAAAAGAGAATAATTTCTTGTGTGTGTAAATTTGGTCTAATATCTACACTCATCCATAAATAGATCCTAAACAAGCACTGCACTGCAACCACCACTTCAGCATTCAAAAACATTTCTGTAAAATGATAGTTTAAGTCAAACCTATGGGTGCTGCATGGAAATTCACATGCTAGTTTTGAGAGGATCAGTATTTTTTGTTGAATAAGAGAAATTCACTTGCTAAAAGTAATTAGTAATTGAGTGATAGGGCATTTCCCTGTAAGGTTAGCAGACTCGGGTTCAGACACCTACCCTGCATTATCCGGACCTTGAAACTAGGCTTGGGTAGATTTTGCCAAAGTATTACAGAATCACAGAATCATTAAGGTTGGAAAAGACCTTTAAGATATCAAGGCCAACTATCAACCCAATACCACCATGCCCACTAAACCATGTGGACCAAAAATATCCACACATTTTTTGAACACTTCCAGTGACGGTGACTCCACCACCTCCCTGGGCAGCCTGTTCCAATGCTTGACCACTCTCTCCATAGAGAAATTTTTCCTAATATCCAATCATCTAAACCTCCCCTGGCACAACTTGAAGCCATTTCCTCTCATCCTATCGCTGGTTACTTGGGAGAAGAGACCAACACCCCCCTCACCACAACCCCCTTTCAGGTAGTTGCAGAGAGCGATAAGGTCTCCCCTCAGCCTCCTCTTCTTCAGAGTAAACAACTGCAGTTCCCTCAGCCGCTCCTTGTAAGACCCCTCACCAGCTTCGTTGCCCTTCTTTGGACATGCTCCAGCACCTCAATGTCCTTCTTGTAGTGAGGGGCCCAAAACTGAACACAGGATTCGAGGTGCGGCCTCACCAGTGCTGCGTACAGGATCACGATCACTTCCCTAAGTGATGATTACCCTAAGTAGGTGATTAACTGACTGTATCCAAATGATTCGAGATGCTTGAGATCTCTCGTGGTTGCTCTACCACTCTTATGTAGCAAGTGGAATATGTACAAAGTGGAAAGCAAAATCAGACAAACACAGGATTTCTCTGTAAGAAAAAACTTGTAGCACACTTAGCCTTATCACAAATGCCTTGATAGGCTGGACAGAACAGTCACTGGAACTGATATGATTTGGTAGATTTTTCAGAAAAATTGCTATACTAAGCCTCTGCTATCATCAGTAATTCTGTTGTTTTGTTTTCCTCGTTGCTCTCACAGTTGAGGCAACTGTCAGAAGAGGCATTGTAACTTGTCTGATACATTCATGTAGCAATTCTCACACTAGAATGTTCATTCTTATTAACATCTGCAATTAATCATGGCCCATGGGAATTGTTGGATGACATGCAACACTACACAGTTCAGCATTAGAAAAAACTCCCACGTGTAGATGAAGCTGTCAGTTTGTCTGCAGTCATATTTTCCATTCTTTCTTTTCCACAATGTTGCTTAAGAAAGTTAAAGTTCTTTAGAGGTCTTTTAGAGTATTGGTAGGCATTTTTTGAAAGACATTTTGATGGATATGTGAGTGTCTGTGGGAATTATCTTCTGAGTCTGAGGTTGGCTGAACATGCAAGTGAATATCATATTAAAAACAGCAATATCTAGAACAACAATCAGATTCTCAGAGGTGAGGGTTCTCAAAAGGCAGAAATAAAAACCATTATTTTGCACTGATAATATTCTATATAGCCTGAAAAGAAATAAGAAATGTTAGCATAGATTAAAAGACTATACTATGACTAAAATTGTTTTGGTAAAGGATAGTTGAAACAGGTTTCATTATGGAAGTACCACACAGAGGTTTCATTTCCCTTTGATCAGATTTTGAATATGAACTGAGATCTCTTTAGTAACAATTACAGCAAGAATCATGATTATTAGAGATTTTCACTTAATTGTAGATTAGAGATTAAAAACTACTAAGCAAAGGTAAACTCCAGGTATAGTGCAGATATTATACATGAGAAACCTCTTGACCAAAAAGCCAATGAATCAACACTGAGTTTTGTGTCTTAGACTTGGTGTATGATCACAGACAATACAGGGGTACTGGATCAAATACATCTGATTTCAGTCTTCTCAGTTTTAGCATGCTCCCCTTAAGCTCTATCTAATTTGTAGTAGATGCAGTAGAGTTAGGGCAGTTTGTAATTTTGACATAAGCAGTGTTTGCAGCAGAATAGCTGACTTGATTTCTGTCTCTGACAGCAGTCGATAGCAGATGTCTAGAGAAGCGTATAGAAAAAGGTAGTTAAATATCATGCTCTTCTAGTACAGTCTCACAGCCTCCAAAGAGTCACAGTTCAGATGTTCCCTAAGGCAGTGGTAGTGTCTATTGGTTTAAGAGACACTGGAATATTTTTCTTTAATGAATTTGGCCATTGACTTTTTGAGTCTGAATAGTTTTACTATCCACCAAGTCCTATTGCAAAACTCCTCAGTGACCCACACATTGCAAAAAGTAAATTCTTTGTTTCATTTGAGGCCCCTAATTTCTTGTGCTTGAAAAGGGAATAGGTGGTTGATGGATTCCCTATTTATCATCTTTCCATCATTTATGATACTATAGAGTTGTCACATCTCCCCTGGTTCATCTTTTCAGGTTGGAAGGTCCTGGTCTAGTTGCTCATTCACAGAATAGAATTTATTCCATGACTTCAATCATGCTGTAGCACTCCCCAGTACTTTTTCTAATTGTGTCATTATGTAATTAAAAACTGTGAAAGAGAAGGTTGGAACCCAAATGAATGAATGTATGAATGAAAGAAAGAAAGAAGGAATTGGTAGACTCTCAAGAGATTTTTGAAAATAATATATTAACGACCTGCAAACTTAAAGGAGGTACATCTTTTAACTGTGATTTACTGATTTAGTTATGAGCCTCACGTCTTTTGTTTCCAGATATCTGGATTCATGGGATATTGTCAAAAAAGAATTCAGTGGGTGCTAGCCACAGAGGATGCATTCATGGGAATTCAGGGCGTGACTGCCAGCACCTCTGTCACTGCACTATAATCTAAATACAAGCTACAGGAGAAGGAAATTGTACAGGATACTACTACTCTTACACCACTTTGTGCCACTGGAGATGTCTTTCATGTTCCTTTGTAGGTTTTTCTTTTTCATTATAGCACTTTGGTTATACATTTTAATAGATTATATAATCATAATTGACTATTAAAATTTTGGAGTACCAGCCTTGTAGATGAAAGTTACACATTTGTTACACTATAATTAGATTGTACATTCTCCTTTTAAGAGTTTTTGTCTAATGGCAGTTTGCCTGAAGGTTCTCATTTTAATTTAGTTTGGGTGAAACTGAGGGAACTGAAGGATTGCAGTATAAAGAATTGGTTTTTGTGTGTGTATGACTTATATCCTTTTCAATTGTTTGGCTTTTGTTAATCAGAGATCGCTTTAATGCCGTGGGCTTTAATACATTTACAGTCTATGAAACTACTGTTCTTCCTTTAGCAGTTATATATATTTCAAGACAGAGAAAAGCTTTCTGCCAGTTGCCAACTGCTGCTGCCTTTGTGGCAGCAGTGAGAAAGCATTGTAATAAAAAGCAAATTATGTGTTGTCGCTACCGAAAAACCTGAAAGAATTCAAAGGTAAAGACACTGCAATTTTTAAACCAGCACCATTGCTGCTGTGAATCATATGTGAGCATAAATCTGCTTGCCTGAAGTGGCAGGTTAGTTTGTATTCCAAGTACTTCAGAATCTTACAAAGGCAACAGGGCTGCCTTAGCTTTGCATTTCTGAAGAGGATCAGAAAATTATATGCATAGACTGCTTGCTCTATATTTCTACCATTCAACCCTTTTCATAGGGGTAGAAATGGTAGAATGGTTGAATGGTAGAAATACAAACTTCAGAATCATCAAGCAGTCTTTGGTCATTGTAGGCACCTGTCACATCATTCTTTTCATAGAAATATCAAACTCCACCTGTTCCTACATGTTAGGAATCTTCTGATTTCCAGCCTTTACTTATACTCATTCACTCTTGCCCCAACACTATCTCTTCTCTTTTAGACTCAGTTCCTATTTTTTTTACAGATTACCATATTATATGTACATCTGTTCTGTTGCCTTTGACCTTGTTTTCATCTTTTCCAAATAGTGCATTTTCTTAAACTTGTGTTCTAGTCATGATTGCTTTTCTACTACACTATACTTTTGTTGTCTTTATAATACTGATAAACCCTAAGTTCATAATTTCCTCAGGTGCTTAGGAGATCTAATCTTTTCAAGAGAGTCCCCAACTATCTACCCCCTCAGTGTATTTCTTTATGGAGGCTTGTGCCTTTTTTTCATCTTCATAATCCACTCACATGTCCACGATCTAAAGACTTTGATTTCATTGTGTCTTCTTTGAATAGTAGTTTCATTTGTCCTCACATGAAAGACTATCAAAGGATTCTTCACCATTCTCCTCAGGACATCTTTCAATCATCTAATACATTTTCATCTGAACTGCAGCTGCATTTCCAATCCCTGTATTTTTTCTACATGAACTCTACTAGGTGGCACTCCAGGCATAGATAGCTCCCATCAGGAGCTACTTTAGGGTAATGTCCTTTGCATTTAGGCATCTCCACTTTCTTTGCCATTCTTTAAATACTCTGTGCTGTTGCAGTTGGATATTACCTTCCAGCTGAAATGCAGGGAAAGACAGCAGAAGTAAAGATATAATTTGTCCCCAACTGAAGTCAATAGCAAAACTATAATGGCATAATTTCCTTTGAAGAGAACTCATTGAGATGCAAGATTGAAGACTGGAATTGTTTTTATTTTTATACAAATGGGAAAATAACCTAGTAATGATCCAATATGCAAACCCATGGCTTTCTTTTCACCACTGGAAAATTAGGACTAGAGGAGATATGAGTCCAAAATCAATCCAATGGTAGATCTGGTATTTGGGAATTTCTGAGTCATTGTCTCATTAATTCAATTAGATTATAAGATTTGTCATAGGCAGTATCTATCCAGAAATGTGTGTGTGTGTGTGTATTCACACTTATATACATACAGAGAGATTGACAATTGGTCTGGTGGGTTGACCTTGGCTGGATGCCAGGTGCCCACCAAAACTGCTCTGTCACTCCCCTCCTCAGCTGGACAGGAGAGAGAAAACATAACAAAAGGTTCATGAGTCGAGATAAGGACAGGGAGAGATCATTCACCAATTACCATCATGGGTCAAGCAGATTCAACTTGGGGAAAATGAATTTAATTTATTACCAATTAAATCAGTTTACAATAATGAGAACTAAAACCAAATCTTAAAACAACTTCTCCCCACCCCTCCCTCCTTCCCAGGCTCAGCTTTAGTCCCGATTTTTTCTACCTCATCCTCCTGAGCCGTGCAGGGGGACGGGAAGTAGGGGTTGCAGTCAGTTCATCACATGTTTCTGATGCTCATTCCTTCTCAGCAGGAGGACTTCTCTCACTCTTCCCCTGCTCCAGCATGCGGTCCCTCCCATGGGAAACAGTCCTCCACGAACTTCTCCAACATTACTCCTTCCCACAGGCTGCAGTTCTTCACAAACTGCTCCAGTGTTGGTTCCTTCCATGGGGTGCAGTCCTTCAGGAACAGACTACTCCAGTGTGGCTCCCCCAAGGGGTCACAAGTCCTGCCACCAAACCTGCTGCAATGTGGGCTCCTTTCTCCATGGGTCCACAGGTCCTGCCAGGAGCCAGCTGCAGCATGGGCTTCTCATGGGGTCACTCCTTCAGGCATCTACTTGCTCTGGTGTGGGGTCTTCTGCAGGCTGCAGGTGGAGATCTGCTCCACCATTAACCTCCATGGGCTGCAGGGGCACAGCCTGCCACATCATGGTCTTCGCCACGGGCTGCAAGGGAATCTCTGATCTGGCATCTGGAACACCTCCTCTCCCTCCTTCTTCACTGACCTTGGTGTCTGCAGAGTTGTTTCTTTCACATATTCTCACTCTTCTTTTTGGCTGCAACTGCGTAGTTGTGTGTTTTTTTCTCCCCTTCTTAAATATGTTGTCACAGAGGTGCTACCACCATCGTCAATTGGCTCCACCTGGCCAGTGATGGGTCCATCTTAGAGCCAGCTGGTGTTGGCTCTAGTGGACATAGGGGAAGCTTCTAGCAGCTTCTCACAGAAGCCACCCCGTAGCCTCCCCGCTACCAAAATCTTGCCACGCAAACCCAATACAATGGGATTCTTTCTGTTGTTACCACCCTGGAGTGTTACATGACTTCCTTCATCTCACTGTCTTTGTACAGCCCAGGTATTCCCACCATAGGCTTGCATTGCAACGTGGAGATTGCTTTGCTTGTTTCACATGGTAAAGTGAGGCACCATGAAAATAAATCACTTCTGGCATTACTCAGGAGGCTCATATCAGCTGGAAATTTAAACCATGAACTTGGAGAGCCAAATTTATGCTATAATTGCAAAATATCCTCCAATTGATTCTGAACTGCTTTGGTTTTGACACTATAACACTGTTTTCATAACAAAATATTGTCTTTACAGTACCTATTTGTCCCCGCTCTTTTAATTCATTTTAGTGATGTTCATTTGAAAACACTAGAAAAAGTTGCACAGAAGATAATTTTAAAAGATAATGTGAATAATAAAGTCTAATATGATGCGTATGGTAATTTCACATTGGAGAATAAGCTGCAGGGTAGTACTAGCCATCCTTCAGAGAAACACCTCATAATAATTAACTAAATCTTAAATTCATATTAAAGAAACATAAAAATTAACTATGTGCAGGCAGAATTCTAGGCCTGGGATTGCTTATATTTCTGACATCTGGCTATTTCCTTAAGCTTTCCTCTACAGAAATTTATGAGATAATTATGACCTGCTCATGAAGGAAAACACTGACAGGACAAAGTATTCTCCCATCCATGGGGCAGTGAATCAAACTGCATTGTTTAAATCCTTCTTGAAGTTAATGAATCAGCAGGAAAAAGTCCTGTGAGGACCTAATGTCTCCAAAACAACCAACCTGTCTCCCCAGCAGCTGATACGAAATCCACGAGTGTCTTTGTTGTTCTATTCCTTTCCCCAGAGACATGACCATGGCTGTCCTGGGAATTTTTCCTCAATAAAACGTAAAGACAAACTAGAACATAGATGACATGATCAACTAGCAACAGAGATAATATACAATATTTACGATTTCATTTTTTTGATTTACTGTGACTATTTGTCTCCAGTGAGGATTTAGCTACTGTGTTTCATGCTTGGGTCACTGCAGTTCTTTCTTCCTGACACCGAATTGGAAAGGCAGTCAGAAATTCCACCTGTGCAAGACAAAACAAACCAAATCTCCCGGGAGCATATGAGGTGCTGTTCTCCATATTCCTTACAGGCCCTCCAGAATAAAAACATTGCTAATCCAGCAACCCGTTCTCCATTCTTACCCTAGGAAAACAACTGCTCTCCATGGAAGCCCAAGGGCTGCTGTAGTCCACTGTGAAGCTCTCAGGAGCTGAGATCAGACCGTTCTTGGCAGAGGGCCCTATATTATGTTTGTGCCAGAGCTGATGAGAATGAGTCTGATCACAGTCAATTTCAGATCACAATGCTGAACTCAATCTTTCTGCCAAGTCCTTCAATCAGTAATAAAGATAGTTGAAAGAACTTTCAAAGGTACAGATCATCCAGTAAAGTCACTTGACCTCACAAGTGGTGAAGAGCAGAGTTTTTTTATGTGCAAACTGAGGCAAATCTCACACAAGGTATCAGAAAATGTTTGTTGAAAAACATATCAGGAGCCATACTGAAGCTATTAAAAGTGCAGATTTAATTTCCAAAATAGCTCCAGGGAGATTTTTATTTTTCTCATGATATTCACAACTATAGAGGAAAAGGGCATTTGCTAAGCTTGGCCTCTGCTATGACAACTTGAAAGTGCTGTGAGTAGAGTGCTCTCCCGGCAGATGGAAGTAATCCTTTGCGCAGGCAGGCTTTGAGTTTGAACCCTGGTGCCACACACAGGTGAGTGCCCTTTTTGCATTCTGAGAAAAAGCCCCAACGCTTCTATTTCCAGTCACCCTAAATTAAAACTCTTTTCCAACTTCACAATTCAGCTACTGCACTGAAAAAATCAATTATTTTCACTACCCAAGTCTCAATTTTGTAATTGCTGTCTACATAATTTCCTGATGGATGCATTAGTAATATCTATGTATTGTGCCACTGGGGACTCCTTTTTACTGGGAAATGCTCCTCTGAGAAGCAGTCAATACCCAGAATCCAGCCATAAGACTTATAAATACAACCAAAAAACATAGTTTAAACTGAAACTTGTACGTTGGGCATGCAGATCAGCAGGAGGAGGAAGCTTACCAAAAGACATCCTTTTACCAAGAGAGCTTGTCAGCAGAAGGGAGAAAATAGCCCCTCAGCCTTCACGATGATACAGGGCCTGAAGAACTGAGCTGCAGTCTGGTTTACAGGACTGTAGATTTTCAGACTTCCCTGTCTTATTTAACACTAATTCAGGAGTAGAAGTGACTGATTTGCAAAGACTCCTAAAGACATGATCATTAGCTGTATGTTAGTGGAGCTCAAAATAGTGTTTAATGAGCTAGGAAGAAAGATAAATTGCTGAGTTCAGCTCAAAGTCTATAGTAACTACAATGAATATGTGTTTGAAACATTTGTCATTAATTAGGCATCATCAGTTACCTCCTGGATGAAGCCAAAGCCATCTTGGGCATCATAAAATCCATGAACTGCAGTATATGTCTCCAGAATTTGATAATTCAAATGAATCCACTGGGCAAAACTCACTTTCAATTTGTTAGAGCTACTGATTCATCTGGATCTGTAACATACTATTAAATTTTCATTCTTAGTAAAAACAGTTGATTTATGTTACAAAAAAAAAGAAGGAAGATTGTGTGTTACAAGCAGTTAGGTACATGGATATCCCATAAAGAAACTCTCATAGCTCACAGGGAGAAGCAGAAAGAGTGCAAGGTAGTGCCAATGCCTCCATCCAGTATTGCGTAGAATTCCACTGATTTAATGAAAGTTTTGGTTTCTGCATTGGTGTCTCCATGAACACGCTTTTCAAGAGGCAGGGAAGAGTCAGCTACTGGTATCTCAGAGGCAATACTTCCCAATTTTAATCTGCCTCACAAGGATAGGTAAGTTATTTTAATTCAGCTTCTTGAAATAAAACACTACTATTTGTAGGAGCATAGCCAGGAAAAATGGTTAAAACAAACAAACAAAAAAAGCATGTGCACGCAAGCTTCCCTAGTTAGACTTTCCTAATCTTGGCCATTTCTTACTACTACATGGAATAAGGGGAAAACTCTTCCTATCATGACTTCTCTTTGAATATCCCCATAAGGCCTCTTGCACTTGGGTCCTAAAAATCCATAATACAAATTCAATGTAACAGCCTCCAGTTTTCCTAATGCACCTGATGCCTTCTGGGTGCCCCAGATGTAAGTGGTTGTCTGGGTGGCACAGGACCAGTGGAATGTCTTCTGTTCCTACCTGGTGCAAAAGGCTATCTGGGCATGACCAGAGAACTTGGCCTCCAGGGTTGTCCTCCTGAAGCCAGAATGTCCTTGGGACTGCTCTGAGCAGTGTGAAGCCAGAAGGATCCCAAACTACCGGATAGTTTTTTGATAATAAGGAGAGCCCTCAGGTGCCACAGAACCAACACAGGAACATCCAGCCCACCGAGTATTCACATGGCAAACTATATGCATATAGCATATAGCATATGCATATATATGCATATATAGCATATAGACTATAGCAGAGGTAATACTGTGCCCCAGTAACACTGGCTGTAGCAGTGACTCCTTGGGTTTAGAAGGACTGAAATAGTCAGGCCAGTCTGTAATCTTATTTTGGGGAACCAGACTGGCACAGAGCTGTCCTAGGCTTGGGGCAGAATAAAGTAAAGCCTAGCTGCGCTCTGATGTGCCAGTTCTCCTTGGCCGTGCCAGACATACCTCAGCTGCAGCCGACAACCTGGCATTGAGGCTCAATTAATCAAAAGAGGTTATATAACAAGCACAGAATTTCAGCCAGAAAAATTCAAACATATCTGCAACACAAAACCCTCATTGTCCGGTCTGGCCACTTCTGTTCTGCACCAGCTGCTTCTGTGAACAATTTTTCAACTTATCCTCAAACAGTATCTGTCCTTGATCATTTAATCAGTATTTAAAGCTGTGTCTGTGATTTTATTGATCCCACTTGTGCCTCCAGTGTGTGTTTCCGATGGAAAATCCAGCAGAGAGGGAAAGTGCAGAACACTTTCTCAGTATCCACAAGAAGAAAAATATGCATTTTTCTCCTTTCTGATTTTATGGTTTGTTGTATAATAGCAATAATCTCTATTGCTTTCATATACTTGCAATAAATGGCTTTTGAGATCGATGAAATGTCTGAGCTTCACTTTGGCTATTAATCATTCTCAGTAGCCGTTTATTGCTTCATATATTACAAACAACAGAAGTTATTCCTTAAACCTACCCAGATAGCTGAGGACTGCAAATTTCAAACCTAACTCTGAGAGACAGATTCACTGATGGCAATCCTTGTGTTGTCTTTCATAACAGTAAGTAATAACTGTGCCTTCCACCTGCAGATTTCAAAACCCACTGTACAACGCATTAAGGAAAAATGAACCTTGCTTCTGTAGTTGAAGGAAGGGAGAAGGTGAGGATATAGGTAAGAAATATCTGTGAAGATCCCTTCCCAGTTTTTTTCCCATTATCTGAGAAAGCAGTATTTGTAACCTGACAGAATTTGTAATTCCTGCCTTTGGTGCCGTCCTGCTAGCAAAGCTCCTTGGGACTCAACCCTCTGGCTGCAGCAAGGGAAACCGGCCCCGAGTGCCCCGGGACAGCGCCTGCATTGCTGTTCCTGGGCGATACCAGCAAGAATGGGCTGAAAGAAATGTTCACTCAACGAACTTGCTCCACATGGTTCCTAAACTGACCAGTCTTCAGTGCCTCTCTTCATTCCCTACCCTCCTTCTGCCTAGGACCTAATCGTGTTTTTCGTGTAATCGTAAAATAAAAACGGGCAGTGGCATCGAAGGAGGGGAATTCCCTATAAGTTTGGGTTGTGAAAGCACGTTCTAACCTGGAGAATAATACTGTGGGTCCTTCACAGTGTATAATAGTGTGCTCTTCTCTTGTATTAGAGGCTTCTGCTTTGATATATATCTGCCTCTTAGATGCCCCCGTTCTGATCATCCGTCATCCTTTACTCCAATAAAAATACAGAGCCTATTTCTCAGTTCAACGGAATTCCATATTTCTTTTCTCAGGTGATTACGTTGGTATAATTTCTTTGCCTACACATGGGATTTACCAAGTCTGGTAAGAAACCATCATGACTACGGTCAGCTCTGACCAGTTTGAATGTGAGCAGTCAGTTGCTAAGGAGCAAGCAGGGTGTTCTCATGACATGGCACAAAACATCTTATTGTTGCTGTAGGCAGCCTAAATTCAGCGTGAGGTCAAGCTGTGCATGAATTCTGGCTATCTGGGAATAGATGTTGTTGGGAGCTCAGAGAAAGAACCCCAGACATCTTGTCTCTTCCATATGAGTTCTATTACATCAAGGTAAGGGCAGATGGTCAGGATGCCAGGTCCCCCAGCAACACTGACTAAGTACATACTGGAGTGTGTACAATAGTATCAGTTTGTCAGCACTGCAAATATATACCTCCTTATCCTAAAGATTTGCAGTCAGATAATATAAAAATGGGATGTTCTCTCACCTACTTTTCTTTTTGGAAAAGAATCGGAAAGCCAAAGTGAGACTGGACTGGACAAAAATCACAGGTTTTTGTTTGGGCCTCAGCTAGTGTGAAGAAACAGAGGGGAAAAGCTATGTTAATGGTTGTGACAGCATTTTGATAACGGGATCAGCTACTGGCTGTTTTGTTTTATTTTTTTATCAACTAAAGGACAGGATTCACTTTTTTCTCCCAAGTCTAGTCTAGGTACTCTACTCTCCAATGTTACATTATCTTTAACCTTGCCTCATGGATTAAAAACTCTTTATCCAGAGTTTATTTTAATATTTTGTACAATTTAATAATGATCCATCCTGCCGAGTCTACATCCGCATGTAAAATAGGTTTATACGATCAATGACAGCGATTTTGTGTTATTGCAGCACATGGTTGCAAGAGGCACTGTGTGAAAAGAACAGCTGAAAAAAAGTTTGCATTAAAACTTCCCCGATTTTCAACAAAACCTTTGCCATATTGCATTTCCATTGGCTTACATAAGATGTTGCACCTGCAAAGTACCTATGTCTTAACAGCGTCTTCTTATTCCATGGATTACTTCGCTTTGAATATTAGGAAACATGTTTTAATAATCGAAGCAGGGATGATTTGCTTTTTACTCTTTCTAGCTCATCAGAAGAAGATCAGAGGGGGGAGAACTGGTTTCTGTTCCTTATGCATCACTGGCTGAATTGTTTCCACGTTTCCAGTCTAATCTAAATTACACTTGTGTAACTCCAGAGGATGACAGAAGAGATGCAGGACTGAAACTGAGAGCGCTCTCTTAACTTGCTCTTGGGAGTTTCAAAAAGTATTACTGACCTCCTCCCTCACCCTCCCTCACTCTCCTACACTACTTTTCACAGAGACATTTGTTACGGATGTCTGAAGTGATCACTCATACAGCTCAACAAGGTCTTGCCAGTTCTCTTCCGAACTGGGTGAAGAGTAGATCTTCCATATATCTGATGAATGCACATTAATCAAATAAAATTTTACCTCTATCTACCCAAGGAGGAATACAAGTTCTCTTGCCTGAATATAAAAATTTATATACTGGGTCAAACCAGAGATCCATTTAGTTCGGAATCCCGTCTCTGCTGCTGGCCAATAACATATGCTTAAGTAAGAATATAAGAACACAGCATGTACAGAATGATCCTTTCCCACTTTCAGAAATCACCATTTTACTGTGATTACAAAAAGACCCTTGTTAACTAGTGAACAGAGCACAGGAGTCTGGAAAGATGAGTTCTCTAAATGACTCTTCCTCTGAATTGCTTTGTGCCCTCAGGCAATTCACAAAGGTTGTGACTCAGTTACCAGGTCAGTATGAAAATATTCGCCAGGATTTGCAAGTTGGTAAGGACTGGATGCCCTTATAAACCTGTGTGTCACTGCAGTGTAGCTTGTGCCACGACAGTCATAAAAACTGCTACTGCCAATAAGGGAAAAGTGTGCCATGGAAAGATGCTCTCACATCTTGAAAACCAAATAGAGAAATGAGGTTGTAAATTTATGATCCAGGGAATTTTGTGCAAAGTAGGAATGGCAAAAAATTAGAATTATGTGGCTGTATTAAAGTTATTAAAGTAACTTTTTTTTGTTTACATTTTAAGAAAAATAACAAAAGAGCTAATGAGCAGAGAACAATATAAGAACATAAGCTGCAGAGAAGGACAGCATAAGCAGCTTTCTAACACATGTTCAATGAAAATTAGCACTTACATGATCTTGTAGCCCCAAAATAGAGACAAGGAAACTAGTTTTGTATTGATTTGAAACACAAAGGTTTTCCTGAGACTTGTTATGTCCAGAATTCTCTACAGCAGCTAAGAGGAGTATGCTATACATTCATTCTTCTAACAAAAATTTTAAGATTGATGAGTGTTTCTTTATTTGCAAATTGATTTGAGAAAGCTTTGGGGTATTCCCCGGTTATGATTTCAAGATGTTATTTATCATATTTCTACTTTGAAGATGCTATTCTGAACCCATCAGTATGCCCTCTTGTTTCACAGTCATCTCCCAACATATTTGTATATCAGTTTTACATAATTACATCAATGATCAATTTTCAAAATCTAGAAAACAGAAATATAACTGTACAGAAAAAGCCCTGTACCTCATGTTATGTCTCTTAATTTCTATTTGTTCTTCTATCTAACAGAAAAATTAAAAAAATAAAGAAAACTAATTTACTCACTGTATTGCATGTATACGTGGAAAAATATGCATGAGTTTCCTTGTTAAATTCCAACAAATTGCATAGTATCCATCAATAATATTATCCAGTCGTGTGGAATATTAAATAATAGGTTGGCTGCTTTCCATGAATTTCATCAAATATTCCTTCTATACTTAAAAAAGTCTTACAACTTCAGTGAGAAAAAGGTCTATCAGAAAAGTCCAATCACATTCTTCACTATGTCAGGTAGAGCAGAGATTTTAGATGTCCAACATAATGGAGTTCTGTCTTGCTTCATTTGATGATATAGTGATAAATTTCCCCCTAAAAACCTCCAAGCATTTTCCAGGTTATGAAAAATGTATTTTGTTCTTTACAAAACTATAATTTATCTAGTGCCACATAACCCTTAATACATGTACAGACTAGTATTTTTCTCTTGTTCTTTAGAGTGTCATGATCAAGGCTTATATCCACCGCATTCACTTTTGCTCAGAAAATGTAAGAATTAATGGTAAAAATTTTATTTTTGAACAAGTTCCCCTTCTACATCACCTGCCATAAAAAGGTATACGAAAGTTTTTTTGCAAAACATTGGTTGATCAGAGGCAAGGAAATTGCTTCCTATCAAAGTCTGAACGTTACTATATGGCAATATTCTCACCAGATGGGCTTGCCTATACAGAAAAGCTGACCAGAACAGTTCTTTTTCAAAAGATGTTGTTCTGAAAAAGCTATTTTCCCAAGTAATAAGTTTACTTTTTGAGTGCAGGAATGATGCGTCAGAGGGAATGCGTTCCGCTCTTTTGTTGCATCAAAATATCTGTGAAGAACTGGAGATGAAATTCATTCTTTGCCTCAGTCTTTTAAGAGCAGCATAAAAACTATTAAATAACATGACTGCGATCACAAGCATTTGTGGTGCATGATCTGCCTCCATCCACAGTAAATCACTGAGTCATCATATTTGCATTGCAAACTCCCTCCTAACATACACTTACCAGAATATTCTCAGATCAATGTACTCATATTGCTTCTGTTATCTATTAGGGAATTCCACCTATAAATCCATTGCTCTAAGTATAATTTAATTATAATTTGCTTTGTGCAAGGGAGATAGCAGCAGACAAGTTAAAGAGAAGGATACTCCATTCTTATGGTTGTCAAGAAAGTGGTCAGACCATGAGTAAGCAAACTCAGAAAAGAAATTCTGTCATATCAGCCAAATTATTTTCTTACCGGGACTCTAAAAAGCCTGAAAGTAAAAAACAATATGGCAGAAGAATGCTATAACATAACATCAGCGTAACCGGAGAAAATACAGAAGTATGTAACAAGAAGACATGTTATCACTGCAAAAGCTCAGAGCGGTTGTCAGCTGTTTCATGCCAAAGTCTGTACTGATAGTGGGCTATCGATACCATTAAAAAAAAAAAAAAAAAAGGCTAGGTTAATTTCTAAAATTTATTTCATAGACTCAAGCCTATCTTCCCAAAGCTATGAATTTACCGAGAGTAGGAATAGACCTAGGCAAACTGGAGAGAGTTTGATGGAGAGGACATTTTTCTAACTTACGATTATGCCAACAACTGTCCCTCTTTGTTCCAGTTTATAGTAAGGGATTAAGAATGCCTACTCATCATTCCTACAGCACTCTGAGAGGTACAAAAGCCAAATAAATACTATATCTAATTTTGAATAATGTCCAAAAAGTAATTTTCGTTTTATTGTGCATTGCTGAACCATCATGTGACCATTAATCCACACATGTCTGTGTATTTAGGAAGGAAACTGAACATTATGGGACAGGAGAAATGCCCTTTGGTTGAGTTATGTCATAAAGTGCTATATTATATATTGCATTTCTCCATCCCGTGGCCAGTGGCCAACAGTATTGAAACGCTGCTTTCATTAATATCTAATTAAGTTAATTGCTATTGGCCCTATCCTCTGCTGTCATGGGTTGTGTAACCGTCTGTGGTCAGTGAAACTAAATTGAGTTATTCAGCAGAAAATCAGGGCTACCAACCTCCTTAGATACCCAGTGGATTATTTGAAGTCAGAGTTGTGCTTCTTGATACTCTTCAGGTGTTTTAAAGAGTGAAACAAATACAGTAGTGTTTCCATCAAAGAACAGTGTGTGCTGCATATTTAACTGTCTCCGTCTTTATGTAGCAACAATATCAATGACTGTCACAGAATTCTGTAACAGACCAAGCAGCCCCTCAAGGCACAAGGTTTTGTCAACCTTTTTACTTCTTAAGATAAATCATATTGCCATTAATAGGTAAAATGTTACCTTTAGATCAGGTTTTGCTGTTATTGAGAACATCACGAGTGAGGAATTGCAGGACAATAGAACAGAATTTGCAAGAAAAACCTTTCACAATAAATCCCTTCCAAAAGGAAAAAAAAAATAATAAATAGCACTTTGGTCCTGATGAATTAGAAGTCCCGGGTAGCATCCAGTAACCCAAACTGAGCAGAAAAGCTGCATCTTAATATTTTCACTTAAAGAGAAGGAGCTTTTCAACTCCAGTCTGCCTTCCTCCGAGGGTAACCTGGCCCAAGTGCATTATCGCGATTCGTGCAGTAGAGGACACTATTTTACACATCATCACCTCCCTGGCCAATGTGGTGTGGTAACACAGCCCTCATTTTCATCAAGGCTTGTCTGTTCTCCAAATACAAAAGAGGGGTTTGCATTAAGTTGTGGATAAAGTGCCATGCATGCCAAGGATGAAATATTGTCATGATATAATTGAATAATATCAACCCCTGCAATAACAAAAGGATCACATAGAATTTGTGCGTTAAAGGTGTACGAGTGTATTGCTTGACCTGAGTTGTGTTGTGCATGAGCACCCTAATACTCCCCTCCTGTTCCTCCTGATAGCATTTACCTCCACACCAGACGAAACCTGGGATAATAAGCGAACTGCCACTCACTCCTCATCAAATCTCGAAGTTCAGCCATCTGTACGTTCTGAACTCAGAATGCATGGCTGTGCTCTGAATTTCCTGGAACTTAACTGGATGATTCTGAGTACAAGCAAGACACAGACACATGAAAATCTAGGGCAAAAATGCATTTATAAAGGTTGTTAAATGATTTATGTCACGCTAGTTGTTTCAATGCTTAACTCGCGTATCTAGGGAACAATTTAATCAAGTTTTCTTTGAAAGATCCCAACTATTAGTATGTTATAACAGGACTGGGAAATATAACTATATTCTCAGTTGAGGCTTTAGTATAAATATGTAACATTGACCTGCCTGCCTCCGAGTAGGAAGCTGAGGAATAAATTTATAATTATCTTTACAAAAAATCATCAGCATAAAAGTTCGGAAAAACTAGAAATTAAGATTTTTTTAAACAAATTTTTCTCATGACCCACTTTGGAACCAGTCAGTCGTTATGTGGAGCCTGTTGTGTTTATTTATTAAGAACACTCAGAAAGTCATGTTTCCTGGAACAGGGTAGTAATTAAATGACAAAAGACAAAGTTTGGGATTCTCTCCTTTCAATTCCAAGATGCTTTCTTGGCAACACCAAAGAAATCTCTCTCCTCAGATTTCTTTAAAGTCATGCTGTATGTGCATTTTCTACTCTGTCTTGGACTCTTCTCTGTTTTCTCTCTGTTTCTTTTCATATTTGGCTGTCTTTTCACAAAGTCACTGCTCAACCAAAACGGTAGACAGACCTCGTGTTCACAGGCAAAACTGTCTATGAAATACCATGATATTCCTTACTTGTATTGTTTTATGTAGGAACCACAAGCACACATCAAGGTTCTGTTGTGCAAGGAACAGTACAACGGCACCAGGAAAAAAAATGATGTTTAGTTGCGTAGATTTCAGTCAGATTACATCACCATTAAATTACTTCCCTATGCCATTAACACTTTTTATTAAACTGAAATTAGATTTCTGAAAAAAAGTTGCTAAATATTTTGTACTGTTGTTGCAATGATGAACAGGTGCTGTGGCTATAAATTTTATGGAGAAGGGGTCTTCGGTCTTCTGAATTATCTATAGTCTTACAGAATGATAGGATAATTCAGGTGGAAAGGGACTGCAGGAGGTGTCTAGTCCAATGTCCTGCTCAAATTAGGGCCTGCACTGAATTCAGGCCAAGTTGTCTAGGGCTTTATCCGATTGTGTCTTGAAATCCTCCAAGGATGGAGATTCCACAGCCTCTCTGGGCCCTGGTCCAATGATTAATTATCCCCATAGAGAACATTTTTACCGAATATCTATTCAGAACCTCCCATTTCCATTTATAGTCATCGCCTCTCATTTTCTTGTTGTAAAGAGCCTGTCTCAGTCTTGGTAACTTATTCATAGGTGTTGGAAGACTGCATAGCATTCTGCTCTGCCTTCTCTTCTGCAGCGTAAACAAGCCCAGTTCTTCTCCTGTGACAGGTGCTCCAGCCACTGGCCATTGTGGTGGCCCTCCACTGGACTAGCTCTTCATATCTGTCTGTCTGTCTGTCTAATGTCTTGGTCAGTTTCTGCAAGGGAGGCAGATGTATCTGCACCTATTCTAAAGGAAAATGTGACACACTTGTCACAGTTATTTGCAAAGTGGAAAAATATCTTTCATATCACTACCATAAACTAGAACCTCATAAGCAAATGACCATCTCTAGGCAGAAATAAAGAGCCACTAACTCAACCACAGACCTTGTGAAATCCTTTCAGTTCTCAGTTGGGCAGCACTTATCTAAGGCTTTGGCCTGCATGACAACAAACTGTCTTCATTGCATTAACATCCAGGCTACCTTATAAAAGTCTTCAATCTTCCCAGTCCATCTGGTGAAGCTAAAGAGGCTTTTCCATTCTGAAAGCTGGGGGAAGAAAAAAAAAAAAGAAAAAAAGCCCAGGAGGTTGAAAAGAACAAAATTACTCCATTAGAATATATCCCTTCTCACCCTTCACCTTGAATTCAGCCAGTTTATACTACCCATGTAGTGGTTGTCCATCTATATTTAGATGACTACCTAATTGCTGGTAGTAAAAAGATATAAATAATCTATTCAAACACATACACAAAGTTAGAAATGCATCTACTGGTAACAGAAGGATTTAAATGGACCAAGTTATACGTGCTATTCCCCAGCTCAGTTCTATAAAAATTCAAAGACTGAACTTGATTTGTCCATTCCTGATCTGATAGAGAATGCGTGTGTCGTGTGTGGCTATTTCAGCCCTTGGGAATGATTCCAGCGAGATAATCCCTGGGGGAAGGTGTGATTTACCAGAGGCCTGATTCTGCATTAGTTCAAAGGTCTATTAGCACATACATGGAAAAACTGCAGCTTTTGAGGCATAATCCTTCTCATTCCAGAGGGGTGACAAAGCAGAGGACTATAAAGTGCTGTAATTCAAGACATGCAGCTCCTTGAAGACATGAAGTGTTCCCTTTCTAGGTACCATGAGCAGAATTAGCGTAATAAAATGGCCTTATTTTAGAATCTGATCCATCTGGCCCACCTTTGTTAATTAGTAAGAATTCTACTTAATAAATAGAACTCCCAATTTCCTTCAAGGAAGGCCTTGCTAAGATCTGAAAATCAGGATTTCACAGGTTCTATTACATTTAGGACACGTCAGAGAGACGTTATTATACAATTATACAATCGTATATTATACAATTATACATTATACAATGCATCTGAGACATTAATTACATCTCTGTAGGCCAGAAGTGGGATACGAGTTTCCAGAGGTGTGAGGGGGATGAGGGAGCAGTGCTCATTAATGGTCCTTTAGGGTCCTTTTAAGACCCTTAAAGCGGTCTTTCTGGGGGGAAAAAAAAAGATTAAAAAAACCAGCTTTCCGTTAAAAACTACCCCATGGAAAGAATTCATTCGATTCTTTAAGTAACTCACAGAAGTTGCAGATAACATTTCTTGAGTTACTAGAATTCTGGACATTATTTCTTGCTTCTGAAGGGCTTAAGCCTCACAGAGATAGGAAGGTTGCCTCCCTGCTTTCACAAAAGGCACAGCTGTGTGTTTCACAGCAAAATGCATTAAGGCACAAGAGAAGTATCTTTCCTTTTGTCTCGCAATGTGTCAGGCATACCCCAGGCATGTAACAAATAATAAATAAAACAACAGCGTAAGTGTGGCTGGGATTAGAATACTATTACCATACTCTGGAGTCTCTGTCGTGATCTTTCACCTCACTCTTGGCAACCCATTTGACAGTTTGCATCATAGTTTGAGAAGATCTACCAGGATATCAGCTGCACATGAGAACGAGAAACCCAGGATATATTTTTTATTAACTTGCTCTTTGCATGGGTGTATCTCAACAAGACCTTTGAATATAGCTTCTGCGTACTGGCCAGTACAGAAAGAGAGTGCAATTTCTAACGTTCCTTTCCAATGAATTCTTAATCTGTCTTCTGGAAGAACTGGCTGATATCAAGGCAAAATATATATCCTCTAGTTTTTCCTGTCCTTTCTCTGCTCTAAGCCTTTGCTTGTATATGACTATATTGCATATCTTGATAGAAAAGTCTGGTATAGAGGTCTGTCTCTAGTAACAATTATCTAGATTGGAGCAATTTGGTACATATGGGAAGATAAATGTAAACTGTATAATAAATCCTGGAACTCACCCTGGCGTGGCACCAGTGGAGTTAAACACAGTCCCAAGTGCTGTGATTGCTCCACCTTTAGATTTTATCTGACAGTTCTCTTTCTGTCCCTGGATTGTCATGTAGCCCTTTTGCTCTGTCTGTTCACATTACACACTCGCTCCTCTGGTGTCTCTCTCAATTTTTTCCATACAAATGCATTCCCTGTGATACATTAAAATTTGTGCACAGAAGACTTCCTTAGGCTTGCTGTTGCTTAGGCACACTTACATTTATGCATAACCAATTAATGTTATTAATATAGATTAATAAATAAATGCCTGGACAAAATATCAGGAGCATCTACAAAAGTTAATTTTCACAATATGCCGTAATAGAGTGCCAGCATCAATTTTCCCTTGTGAAAGACTTCCAAATTCTTCCATAGCTTTGCTGGTTTCAGTGTTTATATCAGCAAGCAGAGAACTTCCAGTAACATAAACTCATGGTGACAAAGGCTTTTATAAGGAAATATAATCAGATTTCTGAGAAAAGACTGTACCAGTCCTCAGGCAGGGGCAGACAAAGTAAGTACTGCTGCGTATGGCCCCTAGTACCACAGGTTATATTACTACATAAATAAGGATTTGGTGGATGTTTTATTTTCAAAAGAGAATTCTCAGGTAACTTTCGATATGGGGACGCTCGAGTTTTGCAACTGAGAAGTTAATATCTCTCCTTGGATAACTCTTCAGTGCTCCTCCTCTTTCCCCGATGACTTCGGATGTGATTTGAGCTGACGCTCACAGTTGTGTGTTTGGATAGCTCTATTCAGTGCTAGGTTACAGTTTACGCGTCAACTTCCCAGACCTAAAACCCAAGAAACTCTTGATTATGTTTGTCAGCCCATCCTGAGTTTTTAGTTCATTATGAAATTTATTGAAAAAGAAACATTGAGCACTCAATTTCCCTCTTTTGGATCTCTTTCAAATGTTACAGAAAAACTTACTGAATAATATAAATTCCCCCCAAAGTATTTGTATCTCTCCGTGTCAGTATTAGCTTATAAAACAAAAAAGTCTACTTTAAGAACTTTGCACAACTAAGTTTTCTCTTGTTAATATACTGTTTTGGCCTCTTTGATTTTAAAATATATAAATCCAATAGAAATGAAAACACATATAAAAAGAATTATGTGATCTATGGAATTTCCACTGAAAATGTAAACATTTAAAATGAATGAATTCTGAAAGGAACAGCTTTGGGTGTTATTGACTGAAAAAGCAGATGGTGCAAGGATACATTAGTGTCACAGAGCATTACCTTCATCCTTAGGAGCAGAGATGGCATCGCAATGATGCACTGGGCTTTTTTCATTGCTTTCTAGGTGGTTCAAGTCATAAAACATAAAAACCCCTGTTTCTTACTGAAGTTGTGTACTGAAGAGATTAATGGATCTCTGGTTTACTCTTTGCATATAGATTGCTTCTCTAAGGGGAAAATTCAGCTTAAGGCTAATAATTCATTTAAGTCTCACCTAAAACCTTAAAATAGAGTGTAAGTATGACTTAAATTATGCACAAACCTTGAGTTAGTCTTTGCAGAAGGGTAAACTCAGTTTCTTTAACCATGTGAAACATGATAGTAAAAATAGTTCTTGAGTTTTCTAATAACAATATTTCCAATTATCCAAAACCTATCGTAACATCATATGCAAATCTGTGCCAGCCCCAGAGTGAATCCCGTAAGAGCCACAGTGCCTTGCCCCAGGCTCTGCCGTGCTTCCAGGGGTTTTGCAACCCAGAGAGCAGCAGCCAGGACGAGGCAAAGAGGCACCTGCCTTTACTCCTGCCCAGTCAAGTTTTTTGCTAGAAAAAAAACCCCAACCAACCTAGGAAAAAAACACCACAACCATGAACAAACCAATAAAAGGGATCTTATTTATCACAGAAATATGTTTGATAAAAATTAAATTATTTTTATTAAGCACATTATTTTCAGTTCATTTTAAAACAGTCTCAGGAAAAGATATTTTGCCAGAGAGACTGCAGAAATATTAAATACTTACCTTTTTCTGGCTCCGCTCTGAGGTCACCCTTTCCTCTTACGCGATTACCCATCTTCTCAAACACACAGGAACGGACAAGCCTGTTTGGGGCCTCACTGTGCAAGTGTTCCCCACGCACCCAGGAAGTGTTCCCACTCCAGTATGACATTTTAATCTCCATTAACGTTCACCTACTTTGAAAAAGACTCCTCTGGACAAAGTTCAACATTCAAAGTCTGTGTAAGCATTCCCTGGGCTTTTCCGTTGGCCAGACATTGAACGTGTGCCCGGGTGGCACCTCACAGAGAACCGCTGTACTTCAGCAGGAAGAAGGAGCTAGACGACCTCACAAGTGTTTTGCTGGTCTCACTGCTGCTTCTTGATCAAGGTTAAAATAATTTACACTGAACTTCCATTTGAGGCTGGACCTTGATCCACATGTGCATACCAGTCCAGAGTATCCTTTTGCTAAAGAAGATGCTGAGTGCAGGTATTGAGAAATAGTCCATGTTTCTGGCTACCTCTGAATTTCTCATGGCTTTCAAAAGAGAAGGCAGCATTCAAACATGCCTGTGGCAGCAAAATGCCTTTGGAACTGGGATGCACCTGCTCCAGGAGCCCTCTAACCAGACCTCAGAAACACAAGCAACGCAGCTATCTTGTAGACGTAAAGAAGGGAGATTCTGGAGACGTCTGCAGACTGTCCAGCCGTGCTCTGCCTTGCACCATTCACCTCCCTGTGGTAATTTGGAACCATTCACAGAGGAACTTCCACAAGACTGTAGCGGAGAATCACTCGTTCCTGTATAGCTGCCATACCGTTCCCACAATGCAACTGTGGGAACATACAGGAGCTATAGGGAAGAGAACTTTAATTTGGGACACTATTTAAAAAAAAAAAATCATTTATTTGCTTTAGCTCCAGGAATGTGCTAATCTATAATTAAAAAAAAAAAAGAAGGAAAATTAGCACAGTTTTTTAATGATGACCGGACTTGAGGCAAAATTTATGAGAAACTGTAACACTGAAGTTAGCCACCAGAGAGAGCTCGTTTGGTTCAAAATGGTCAGTGGCTTCATTTACTTTGGCAAAAATACTGAATAACTATGGAAGTTTACAGATTTCAGACATGCTGCTGTTTACATGTTGCTGTGCATTTACAAGAAGACGGCAGAGAGGATTTATCTGCCTGCCTTTAAAAGTTTAAGTTGATAACACAAAAGAAATTATCAAATGAGAAAACATTCCTACAATAACTTAACTAGCGGGTGCAAGATGATTCAGATGATGCAAAGGGTCCGTGTGACAATACCCAACTATAGCAATCCGTATGCATAAGGCCATTACAGGCAGCCACAGCAAGCCCGTTCGGATACTCTTCTGACTGTTGTTCTAATGAATGGAACCAAAACAATAGAAACTGCAAACGTGCATGCTGTGAATAATCCATTCAGCCCTAGTCAAACTTGCAGACGAGCTTTTGGAGTCTGTGAAGGCAGGCTGGAGAAGAGTAGCTTGTTTATTTATTTAATATCGAAATGAGAGGAGACGAGAAAATGAGGTCGCAGATACCCATTTTTGGTGGGTCCAGTTATGACTCTGAAACTGTGAGTTGCTGGTAAAAGACTGAAGAGATGGGGAAATTTCTTTTGAATAGACAACTCTCAGCACCTGGTAAGCAAGCATTGACCGCAGGTAAGAAACTTCCTGATTAAAGGTAGGATTCATCTCATTTACTTTAGCCTTCTGAAAGTTAGGCATATGGTATGCCTAACATATCTCTCGCTTGCTAGGAGAGAACAAGGCTCTCCGAGAAGGTGATTAGTTCTATCTATCTCAGGAAGGGATGAATTTTTGATTGAAAGTGCTCATATTCTGTCTATAAGGTCAGCTGTTGTCTCTCTGTACGTGATAAGCTTGGTTTAGATACCTAACATTTAAATAGCTATAATTAGTAGAGATTAGTCCTTTAAACAGCTTAATAAAATACAGGCCCTTTCTCTTCTAAAAGACAGGTTTGTCAGTGAAAGTACATGCTACAAGTTTCAGCTGATGGTGAAATAGAGGTCAACATTGCACACTGCCTGTCCACTGTGAGTCCCAGCTTAGGCACAAGGGGATGTTGAGGTCTAAAATGTTGGTAAATGGTGGCATTCTAATTCCTCCTGTATTGGTCAGTCCTGGAGGTAAGGCTGTGTCACAAGTCCATCCCATCTTATGTATAAAAAAAAAAAGAAGCATGTCACATTGAATATTTATCAATCTAATGTTTCAGGTTGGTTTGGGGTTTTTGGGGGGGGGGGTTGGTTTTTTTTTTTTAAAGTGACAATTTAGACAAGCAGAAATAGGCTAGTTACTTGACCAGAAGTCAAATGAAACGCAGTGGGAAGTGGCAGGTTTCCTCTTCTGTGTGGATTAATGAGACCCTGTAGGGCAGCAAGAACGTGGTTTCAACTGTTCTGATTAGCTTGACCTAAAAGCCACTTCATGATTCACACACAGAAAATGTAATTTAAGATGATCAAATACATGATTAAATGCAGACTAGTTGACAATAGAGATTGTTGAATACACTCTTCACAGCATCTTCATCTCCTTCCAACCCCATGCTAGGTTTTAGGAATATAATGTCCTGGGCTGTGAACAACTCCCACCAGAAATCTTGTATGTTTTAACACACAGAATACTTTTTCAGCACTCTTTCAAGTAACGTCTTTAAATACACTGGATATAAATTCAGGATGACCATGTCTCACCCTTTCTTATCCCTCCTTCCAAAGAAGTAGTCTCTTTGAGGGCGCCCTGCGCTTGCTAAGTAAAATCCACCTGGGAAGGAGCTTGCTGAAAGCTCTCACTGCATGGGAGTGCACTGCTGGATGTCTGCTTTCGGGAAGCTGTCCTAGAAACCTGCTGGGCATTCTCTTATTATAGACGAACACTGTCCACGCCAGATTTTTCTCCTATTGCTAGCTATTTTTGTTGGTAGTGCAACTTCATTACTGACGGGAAACTACTGGCATTTTAATCACAGACATCTCATTCCAATCTAACTGCTGGTGAAAAGGGAAAAAAAGGATATATTTGATCCATCCTCCTGGCAAGGCAGAATTCTTCCTGTTGGGTACTACAGAGCCAAAGAGGTAAGAGTCTTCAGGTGATTAGAGGGAAGATTTGAAACTCAGTTCTACAAACAGTAGTTTGAAATTAAACCTAAGCTGCAGGTTCTGCTATAATGAGAGCAACAGGTTGGACAAATGAGAGGAAGATGCAAGACAATGTGCTGATTTACATTACATATAAGTAATCTTTGTACTTGTAAAGGGCTCCCTTAATATGTGTTAGAAACATATTTTGACAAGGGATAGCAAACAGGCATAGGAGACAGTTCCTTTTTTTTCCTATTAATACGTAGCCTGAAGTCTTTTCTAAGCCAGGAAAATGTATACATCTCCTTAATGTGGTCATTGTCCTATAGCAAATTAGTAGCAACCATCAAATCATTCATTCTACTGAAGGCCATTTCCAGTCTATCTCATTAACACAATGCTCAATCCAGTTAAAGCTGAGTCAAACTAAAGTGAGCAACTAATGGACTGAAACACTGCATTTTTTAATATAAAAGTTCCTGAACTCAAAAATACAATATCTCAGCTACAAGATCAAATGATAGATTGTAGCATTTTCTTGAGGAGGACTTTAAAAATAGACTATCATGTATCCATGCCTGATTTCTTCTGGGAGAAAAAAATGTTATAAAGGGATTATATTGACAAGATACAACAAAGACCAAGTTAAATACCAGGTTATAACTTGGAAAAAATGAACGGCTTTTTTGTGTGTCTGAATATCATAAAAGTAGTAGATAAAAGTAGTAGATAAAAGGGATAACCCCACCAAGTACCACCCAGGTCACATTTAAATTTGAAAGCAACAATAAACAGCATGTAATCTATGCAGATTTTAAAACAATACAGGCTCTGGCACACATTCCTATTTGCCCCTACAAAGCCAAGCTTGCCAGGTATGACTGGTGAGGTTTGCAGATACTGACTTGTAAGAGTCGCTCGTGTAAGGTATGTTTTACCCTTGCATCTCATCTTTCAGTCTGGATGTCATCCTGACAGTGCTCTTCTCAACTTCTGGCTACTGATATCTCTATCGGTATCACAAACGAGTCCTCAGAGTTCTGCAGGGGTCCCAGGACATGTTTAGCACACATCTACACGCTCAGTTACAGGCAGACACTAGATTGCTCTGCCAAGCCAGTGGGAGGCAAATGAAATCTCTCTAGACAAGCTGGCAATTTGCTTTGCCTGAGGTAATAGTCTGTGCGATTCACTCTGTGGACATATGCAGGGTGGACATGTGCATGACCATGTAATTTCTCATTTCAGAACTGTTGCTTAACTTAAATAGCTTTCACAAGGCTGGGGGAAAAAAAAAAAAAGAAGCCTGTGCTGTTCTCCTTAGAGTTGTCTTGAAAATTGGCTGAAACTGACCCCATATATAAAGTTAATTAGTGAATAGAAGTGTGAATGTGTTTTTGTGATCAGTTAAAGCAATATGAAAGAGATACAAACTACTGTACAGTCCTGGTGCCCACCATAAAAATATGCTAAGAAACTGCATAACCAGAATCACAGTAATGATGGTAGAACTGTAGGAAATCCCAAACAACTTAGCATAAATAAATGATAAACTTAGATGAATTTGCATGGCTTATCTAAAAGTAATTTAAAAGCTTGATTTTCAATATGTTTCCCTCTAAAAAGGGGAACTCCTGCTCACTAAGAACAGTCTTAGCAGGGATCAAAAATACTCACTGGAAATGGAAGACAAAACTCACGTTGTAAAGACAGCACAGATTAACATTAATTACTGAAACAACTAACGCTGAAAAATGACAGTTTGCTTTCTGGAGGATATACTTTAATCAGCAAAGATTATTGGGCTCTGACGTACTGCTCAGCATAGGTGGTCATTTCTGGCCGTCAAACTCTGTGAAAATATGAGGTATAAGCTCCTGGTCTCAGGAATGGGGAATTTAGCAATACCAACATTTCACTCTTCGCTAAGAGTGGCCAGAGTTTTGAAATGCCACAAATAGCAAGGAGGAGAGATGGCAACGCTCTCTTTGGCAAATTTGTGCACATAAATCCTAACCCTAATTTATATTAATGCTTTTTCTGTTTTCTCAAAACAATGTGGAGATTATAACTCATGGGTAAGATAAGAAAAGTTGCACCCCAGTTTGTCCATAAAATATAATTAGAGCTTCATATAATAAAAGGTAGCCAGAGAGCTGGGTTTTCAGAGGTATCCGGCACAATGTTTCTCACCAGAATTGTTTTTAACACACAACCGTAAACTCTCTGTATAGTCATGATATGTCAAATTTGGGGCCTTCTTAAGATCTTTGAAAATATGAAGCCATCAGTATACCTGGGGCTTAATTATGCATTAACAGCTTCTTAGTGCAAAAGAACCTTCATGTTCCCAAAAGCTAATTTTTTTGTCATACCTTTCCACCTATAGCTCTAAGAAAATGTTTTTGTCCTTGAAAAACTTACAAAGAAAATTTGCTTCTCAATTTAAGGTGATTTTTCCCCACTCATTTATAACAACAGAAATGGAATGTTTTCCAGATTTCATTTGCCCACAGTATTTGTTGGAAAAAATGTCTATTTTGTTCGAAATTTTATATTGTGAAAAGGAATGCTGTGAGAAAAGAAATCCTTTGAAAAGCTCTAGTTGGAATAGAAATGTTTGTAGCTCATTTTTGATTGTGTTCTTTTTTTGGGGGGGTGGGGGGAATATTTTGAAGGAGAAATATCCTTTCTTTGTCTTGAATAATGACCAAGTTGTTTGTCTCCCTGTTCAGCTTATATTGTTTGATATTTCAGGGGGAATGACTTACAGTTCTGGGGGATTGAAGTTATGATCGTGGCAGCCTTTTATTCTGGTGAAATAAACACATTTCTCTGTTCCTCCTCTCGCCTGCCAGCACTGACAATGATAGCTATGCTGACAACTGTCAAGACTATTAATGTGTGTTGAAGAAAGACAAGGGAAAGGACATAGCAAAGAGCTCTTTGCTATTGTTAGAAATTTCTTAAACCAGTAACAAAATCCAACAGGTGAGAAGCCAAATTTTCACAGTTACAGCAATTCTATCATTCAAATCGCATTTGTGCAGTCTGCCTCCATGCTGGCATCTATCAAGACTAAGTGTAAAAAAAACCCAAGCCCAAACCCGATAGCATTTAGGAGTGAGATTTTCCCTGTGTACAATCGAGTTTCTTGCAGTGCAGTAAGGTTCATAAAACTCAAGTAACTTTTTGACTTATCCAGCCTCCTGGTTTCTATACCTGTCCCTGTCAGCAAACTCCAAAAAGCCAGTGTGGCGGAACCCCTCATTCCCATTTCATGCTTCCTTTTATATTGCCATCAATGTGACTTTTCAGTACCTCACAACAGATTAATAGTCCTATTAGTGGACTAATGTCCCAAAATCTGTAGGTTTAACTATGCCTGTACGTTACTGCACAGCTACATTACTCTCTATACAGACCAGATGCCCAGTTTTGCCCTTGTTAAGTTTTGCAGCGCTGTTCTCTTTAATATTAACAACTCCGTTTTCCCACCGCTGTGTTGCCAGGAAAGAAGAGGATGAAAGCAAAAACGGTATTTCCACACCTGCAAGACAGACAGCACAGTCGGCAAGACACTGCGTTGGTGACAGACTGAAGAAATCTTGGCTGGATAACGCAAGGCACAAAACAAACCAATATTCACCCTTCACAATCATGAAAGAGAGAAGCGGTATTTTTCCATACTCTACTCATCACATTTTGCATACCTTAATGCTTTGTTCTCTATAGCAGTTACCACTAGTGTCAGTAAATTCTGACCTCGGTCGTATAACAGGACTACGGGCTTTTGTAATCCTGGAACGCGTCAGGTGTCTGAGGGCAGACAATAAAGGTCAATTGTCTCTCTGCATCATTCCTGTAAACCACAGTATTACTACAGTTGTGTAGGTAGTTTAAAGCAGCCATAAGGAGAGATTCTGCCAGAACTGCTTCTGCAGTTCTGAATTCAGCTCCAGGAGACAAATACAAACAAATAGGCGTGTCAGGGGAAACACAGAAAAAAGGATCTCTCTCATAATAACAGCCTATTAAACTAGACATTAAGAAAAGAAGGGGAATAGGGAGGACAGAAAGAGAGAAGATTCATCCATTATTGTGTCTTTATCTTTATAACTTCACGTTTGCATTAACAAAATACAACTGAGCTCATCATTACTAAAGAAACTTGAAAACACTCACATAATTTTCCTCTCCCCTGTAGTTTCCATGAAACAGATGCATGTGCATATTAAGTTATATTTTATGATTCATCTGGGGCAACTTAGCTCAGACATATCTTTTTGTTTCACAGAATCACAGAATCACAGAATCACTAGGTTGGAAAGGACCTTTAAGATCATCAAGTCCAACCATTAATCCAGAACCACCATGTCCCCTAAACCATGTCCTGAAGCGCCACATCCACACGTTTTTTGAACACTTCCAGGGATGGCGACTCCACCACCTCCCTGGGCAGCCTGTTCCAATGCTTGACCACCCTCTCAGTGAAGAAATTTTTCCTAATATCCAATCTAAACCTCCCCTGGCGCAACTTGAGGCCATTTCCTCTTGTCCTATCACTAGTTACTTGGGAGAAGAGACCAACACCCTCATCGCCACAACCCCCTTTCAGGTAGTTGTAGAGAGCGATAAGGTCTCCCCTCAGCCTCCTCTTCTCCAGACTAAACAACCCCAGTTCCCTCAGCCGCTCCTCATAAGACATGTGCTCCAGACCCCTCACCAGCTTCGTTGCCCTTCTCTGGACACGCTCCAGCACCTCAACATCCTTCTTGTAGTGAGGGGCCCAAAACTGAACACAGTATTCAAGGTGCGGCCTCACCAGTGCCGAGTACAGGGGCACGATCACTTCCCTGCTCCTGCTGGCCACACTATTCCTGATACAGGCCAGGACGCTGTTGGCCTTCTTGGCCACCTGGGCACACTGCCGGCTCATATTCAGCCGGCTGTCAACCAGCACCCCCAGGTCCCTTTCCGCCGGGCTGCTCTCCAGCCACTCCTCCCCAAGCCTGTAGCATTGCATGGGGTTGTTGTGGCCAAAGTGCAGGACCCTGCACTTGGCCTTAGCCTGGATTGAAGTTTTTTGGCAAATAAATTCTTATCAAATGACAGAGTAAGGACTTTAGATCCCGAAGTTGCAAAATTATTTCTTCTAGTGCATGGCAAGCCGAAGCAATGCATAGCTAGGTTCTCATAAGCTTATCGGGGTACAACCTTAAGGTGACGCATCCTGACCCTACTTAATGCATTAACAGAAAACAGTCCCATAGTATGCAGCAAAATAGGTTCATCTGTGGGATGGCAGCTTTAACTGACAGTTTGCAAGTGGCTCTTGATTGGGTTATAGCTTCTCGCTAGCCACCAACTGACTTATTTTTGAACCCTTCCTAATGTGTCTGAACGCTTCACTTCTGCAAGGTGATGCTGAGAGAGCCCAGACAGCTATAGCTGATGCGTTCAGCCCGGAGTTTCAGCAGAAAGGTGATGGCTAGAATCAAAGTACAGAGGAGCTTCTGTAGTGCTGCCGGGGTGATGGGTCACAGCGTGCTGCAAGGTCATCGGTCATCACTGCAAGGTCATCACTGCACAGGGAGCACCTGGCACTAACAACATGAGATTGTTTTCAGTGAAGACAGAGTAAATTAGGTTGCCTTATATAACAAAGAACTTACACTTAGATAAAGCCCAGCCAGCTGAGTGTTGGGAAAGACCTGGCTGGTTATTCTGGTGCTCAGGTTGTTTTCCCTGCCTCTAGCATTATCCTGGGAGTCTTGAATAGCAGAGATACTCTGCTCCATTGCATTACACATCTGCACCTTAAAAAGTTCTGCAAGCAGGCTTCCAACAGACAGGTCATTAAGGTTTACTGCGATCTAAAAAAGTAATAGGTTTATAGACCCTGTCACATACTATAGTGGAAGTTATTTTTTTGTATAGTATTGCTTATATAACAAGTCTCAGGATGCTTCATGAAACTTCAAGGCTCTTGCACTTGATGTTTGAAATACTGTGCATACAGTCATACACTTGGTCCCCTTCTGGTTTTTTGCAGATTGCCGGATAATTGTGCCAGAGTAGCTCATTTTTCATTGAAAAATACTGAATTCTAGGGGCAAAGCTACCTTTAGTAACACTATCAAAGTAAGTAATTCAGAGATGTCCACTTGAAGTTGCAGACAGAAGCACTGGTTCTAAAAACGATGAGAATCACATTTGTTCATCTCCCATTTATTGAACTTCAAATGGAAATAACAGCAATTAAGTAATATCTTTCTTTTACAATTATTTCCTCAGAAACATTACAGCAATAAATGTATCCATATGACTCTATGCATCTATCTAACTAAATGTCCTTTTTTGTTCTCAATAGTATATTATATCTCCATAGTAACATCATATAAATAAAAGATCATTTAATTTGGGAAATTATATGTTAATAAAATAATTACCCCTCATTTTCAATTTTTCTTCTACACACATTCAAAAATATATAAAAAAATAAATTTGTGCCAAGACTTAGTCATTGTAAGACCATATATTGTGGCACAGTCCAAGTTACTGACAAGGTATGTAAGATCAGGGAATAATGAAATGAAACCACCTCACATCCAAATTGGAAATCACTTTTTTCTGTAAAGTATGCAAAATCTTAGGATAAAATATCTCGATTGCTAGTCAACGCCAAGAGTCAATGCCCTCTCATCTCTCCTGGATGCCAGGGTCACCTGAAGTGACCGTCTCAATTATCAAAGCAGTTTTACATCTTCACTGTGTTCTTTGCCTTTGCCTTGGTGTGTCTGAGAAATTAAATCTTCCAGTGATTAAGGATCTTTTATCCTTGTACTAGCATAGGCCCAGTTGGTTTTATGCCAATGTTACCATTTATGCCTCAATAGTTCTTTTCTTTCTTTTGTGTTACTACCCCTCCAGCCTTAATTTATTTTCTCTAAACAAGCCAAGACAATTTTTTATCAAACTTTATTCTGCCTTCAAATGTTGTTACATATTGTCCATCTGTACTCTTCAGCTCAAATTATAAAAGAGCTCTACCATCGTGCTGGTTAGCAGAATACCTTTAATACAGGTAACCAGAACTGCTTATTGTGTTATAGGTAAATTTTCACTAGCGCCTGATTTTTTTTAGGTTGCCTGATATGTCTGAGCACAGTTTTTACTTTTTCTCTTCCCTGTTAAATAATGGTGAGTCACAAATATGGTGTGACTGTCAAGTTTTATTGTCAGTGTTTAATCTCAAATGCATAACTATTGCTTTCCTTCTTAAATACACAGCTTTGTTATATCCCCTTTGTTCAGTGAAAAAAATCTTTTACTTACCATGGCTAGATATTCCTACATTCTGCCATTATTAGTAGTATTTTTTCTAAAGCCTGTTTCTGGAAGGTCAAAATCTCCTATAAAGATAGTATATCTTCCCTAATGCTAATATTTCTCTTTCTAATAACATTATGGAGATCTTTATCCAGCGCAAATTAAACTCTAGGGGGCTAAAGCAGATATCCAACATTATCCAAACCTTTTTATGATCCTTCCTTAAATTGTTTTTTTTACTCAAACTTATGCTTTATTTTTTTTTTTTTCAGCTCAGCATATCATGAATATAGCTTTCCTGAATGATGTGTACTCTTCCTATTTATGTTGCACCCTATTATTATTCTACCTCAGCTGGGTTGCCCTAATTGTATCTGACTTGACACCTTGTACCATAATTCAGCTTCCTCTCTTTTGTTGTCCAGGTGATTTTTATCCCTATACTAACATTTCTATTGCTTCTCAGTAACACTATATGGTTTCCTAGCTAGATTAGGGACATTTCATTCATGGCATTGCTCAGCTGACTACTGCTGTCACCAGCTTTTCCTCCTTCCTTCAGGTTCTTTGCAGTGTCTTCACTGACCTTCTGTGTTACTACCTGCAGCACACGGAGCAGCCAGGGGTAGAGTAAAACAGCCCAGAGAGCAAATATCCCGACCCTTCCCATATGAGAGGCCCGAAGGCATGAAAGGACCCGCAAAAAGAAGGACAAGAAGAAAATATGTTGACATTCAAAGTCGGTCATTTCAAAAGGGTTTCAGTTGCTCGTAAGATAACTCATCTGAGGAAAGGGCTGGTGGCCTCCTCCTCCCTCTCCTCAGGTAATTCACCTGCTGAGCATTTCCATGGTCACGGGAACTGGTCTCCCTTTATCCCCCGCTGTACAGGAGCTGTGTTCTTAGGATGATGTAGGTTTGACAGAACACTGGCTTTGATGTTAGGAACCAGGGAGACCCAGGTGTTTCCTCAAATTTCTTTAACACAATGATCAAATACTGATCGGTTAATAAGGGCACCTCTGGGAATATCAGGCTTTCAGAAATGGACCTGATGCCTTTGATGCTGCATAATTTCATCATAACGTGCTCTTTTAAATTGTTGTCAGTAGGCAAAATCTTGCACTGGCAGGAAAATAGCAACATGTGCAACAGCTTTTTCCCTACCCAGCATCCATATTACTACATTTGAAGATGTGAGAAGGTTGTTATATTACTTACAGATGTTGCATCAGCTATAGAGTTGTTTTATTTTTTTTTTAATTCTGTAGAAGTCTGTGACAAAAATACCTCGAAATTTAAATGCAGAAATAAATTCTAAAAGAGTCCAAAGATCTGACACTAGAGTAAATTTTGGAGAAGAGGGATTTCTTAAAGGACTTGTATCCCAAGCATGAGAAAAGAACTATGGAGTCAGGTGGAAGTAAATAGAGAAGTCATAGCTGACAGCAAGGAAAAAAACTGTAGGATTTATTCTTTGTGCAAACAGTCAAGCAAGAAACATTGTTTTGGTAGGAAACGAATACGACAAATCTGACCTTCGTTATTCCAGCTCCTCTGAACTATTAAATAGGGCAAGTACTGAAATAAGGATTAAGGCTATTTTTGCTGCCACTGGAGCAGCACAAAACAGACTTAGTGGGGACTGAGATCTAGCCATAGGACTCTTAATTAAAATAGCCACTATTAAGATATTTACTGTCCCTAATAATCAGAGCTATGCAATTTGTACTACTGAGTAAACAAATCAGGCTTTAGAAGTTCCCAATTAGCTATTACAGTCTAGTCTGTCAACTGTCATTTAGTTACAAAACCAATTTTCCATGTAGTTTATTTGCATAAACAACATTTTTTCAAAGAGCTTCATGGAAAAAGAAATCACATTAAACAAAATTAAAATTAGGTTAAAGTAATGTTAATAATCTGACAAGCTCCCCAAAGCCAAACTAGTCAAAAGATTTTTTTAAAATTCATGCTGAGTTTTTTTGATGTGTTCACCTCTCTAGGCAGACTTATGCTGTGTTAAAAGAATGATCATTACTGCTTCTTGAATCCTGTTAATTAGGCATGCATGTGCAGGGTTATTTGTAATTGGTCCCTCTCCAGATATTCTCTCATCTCTCTCTGTTTTCATAAAAACTTAAAAGATATCCATGCCGACTATAATTTACTCACTAATGGCTCTCTTTCTGTGTATATATATGTGTATATTTTTCAGGTGTCCTGTACTGATGTGGCCCAGATTGGGCAGACAGCATCACATCGATTTCCTATGTATGGACAAGCTGCACATTGCATCGTTGGGTCACCAACTGTTTTAACATACTATAGTTGTAGACAAGGTAGTGCGTAAGCAAGACTGCGCGTAATTCAAGATGCAACGAACTGTTAGTTTAAATTCAGAACACTTTTCATAACTTGCATATATGGCTTAATATATTAAATCTAATTGGTTTAAGACAGACACCTCATACAAGGCACCTGAGGACTTTGCACAGAGTAAGAAACCAGTGGGGGTCATACCCCCATATAGGCCTTCAGTGAGCAGATCATATGGTTAGCCTTGCTCTTCATAGCCTATTACAACACTTACAATCTTCCTCGGATCTTCATCGGCACTGTGTTCACATCTTGTAACTTGTACCATAGCAATACTTTAGTCTCCTACTTATAAATTGGATTTTATTTTAAGAGAATAGAAACTTTTTCTCCCTGTATTTATCCCAGTATCTTGCATTTCATCCAAGTCATTGAAACACTGTTGTTTTCACTGAAGAAAATTCTGCCCCTGAGATATTAACCTGACCAGAGATTGTAGGTTAGGCAACGCTGCAGGAAATCCCATTACAGTTGGAGCAGCTAAAACATTGTTTTCCGCTGCAAGAGACTGAAGGGTGGGCTTGCAAAGTCTGCAGATTTCTGTGGAAATTTCTTTTAACGTGCACCAACTGCCCTGCAGGACCTGAAAGAATTGTTAACAAATAAGTTATAATCTAACATCTTCTATAAAATTTGCATTGCTTTACAATCCCTAGTGCACTTTTAGCTTTTACATTTATAATGTCAGATGGGGTTTACTGAAGAAGGAAAATATTGAAGCTGCTGACTAAATAAGTATAGCTAAAGGCCCATGCACCTTTTTCCCAATGACACTGATGCGATGAAGGTTTGTCAGTGAAGATGGCATTTGCAGGTATAGCAGAGTTGCAAAGAACAAGAAAGGTCTTAAACTGCTATGAATGGCTTTACCTTTGGGGAAAGAGAGACTTCTGGTTTTTGTAGTGTATTATTTTTTCACATGTCATTCAGCATATGCATCCCAAACTGGTCTTGTTATTTATATTTCACAATATTTCAGGCCAGCATTTTCTTTTCTTCCCCAGAGCTTTAGCTGAGTTGCTCTTGCTTGACTGCCTCTAAGCCTGCATCTGATTGCCGAGCGAATGTGCTTTCATACCGCTCAGATAAAGGGCTCTCACTGCAGTCGTGACTTGCATGGGGTTGGATATTATGGCTTTCTTACGTCTAGACCTACAGAGATGACGACATGCTGATTCATCTATGAATAATCAAAGTGAGCTCTCAGACAGTCGCAAAAATAGTCATCTTTGCTCACTTCTGTTAACCCCAAGATGCCTGAATGATACTGAGATGTGGGAACGAAAATGTGTCATAGTATGTGCTGTGTGGGGATGTACATATGTGTTGCAAATATGATGAGACATAAGAATAGGGAGGGGAATAAGGTTTAACTAAAGACTCCGTTCAAAAACTGGGGCTTACAAGTCTTTTTTTAGGGACACAGCCAGTTGTGGCTTTCAGCTTCCAGCTGAACAGATCATCCTTCAATTCTCAGTGCTGCTATTTTGACCCACAACTCACCACTGAATCATATGAATTCAATTTCGTAGTCTTCATTTCTCATTTAGGCTACTTCACTTGCATTAAAAATTGGAGAATATTTTCATTTTCTTAAACTTCTTTAATAAAGTCTGCCCTTTTCCTTGAATTTTTTTTTTTTTCCTGAACTTAGATGCTTGAGCATCAGCCAGTGAGGCAAGGGGGACATGGGACACTTGCTAGCTTTTATAGGGTAGTAGCCTATGGCAGGACCCAGTAGCTGGGCAACTCTGAAACAGCTGAAAATCCATTTTCCCTCCTCAGGCTAGTGTGCCAACACAATGAGGTGAGCCTGAATTGAAAGACATCTATTTCTATAACGTTTTCATTTCAGCATCAACAACAGGGGATAAGCTTTCACAATTTGTCTGGGAGACTGATAAGTGTATTTTGCCTAAAAATCTGCCTGAAGACTCCCCCCCACCAACTCCCAAGCAACGTGTCTACAGATTGATGTGCGTCCTTAGTTTTATGGAAAAAAGTCATCTCAGGCAGCACCTAGAATTTACTGTTTATGAATTGGAAGACTTCAATCAGTATTTGAGATAAACATTAGATATTTGGGGTGTCACATTAACTTTGTTATTAATTCTCAGATGATTTATCTTCTATTCCTCTAATAGACAAAATGATTGTTGTGTTTTTATTTACTGACTTACAATTAGAGTTTAGAAAAACATCTTGTGCCCAGTACTTTTCTATTAAATTAAAAATTAGAATTAATGTATTCTAAAGAACTTTGAAACAAAGAGTTGGCCTCTATCTAAAATACATGGTTCAGTGAGGCCTTCTGCACTGCTGATTTTTTTTTTTTTCCTCCACAGTTTACAGACACTGAAGTGAGGTGACCTTCCATCACAGACCGCGATGAAGTTTAGGGGTGGGCCTTGGGCACTGATATCAGCTGCACCTCAACTTAGTAATCTTATTGTCTCTCTCAAAATTAGGTCATCTGAGAGCCAAGTCCTCGTTCTTGCCTGTAGGGATATTATGTACCATATATTTCTATACGAAAAGATTTAAATGGAACTCTTCACCCAATATTTGAAGAATAGACGCAGACTGAGAGAGATCAATTTTTCTACAAACACCAGGAAAGGGAATTATCACTTTTGATGAAATATAGGATCTGGCTTATGCTGAGATTCCATGCAGTGGCTGTGTATCATCCTTGTATACATGAGAAAAATGCAAAGTGATTTACTGACCCTCAGCTTTGTACTTAATAGCCATGTGACATATTCCATGAAAACTAGCATGTGTAAAGGATCATGTTATTGTATACAGCTGTTAAAGAACTAGAAAGCGAACAGTGTACTACTGACATATAAATAATACCTTCTGTGCACAGTTAAACATTGGTGCTATTTTTGCCAGATTTTAAGCTCTTTTGCGGCCAACTGGAACAGCTGAAATAGAACATTAAAAAAATGTTTTGATGCTGGGGCACAGATGGAAGTAGCCCAATGTGTCAAAATAAATGTTTCATTTTTGGTCTAATGTGGGAAAAATAGACCTTGTCAATTACCCCAATAATCGCAGGTGCAATAAATGCACTCGGTAGCTAAGATGCAGCATTTCAGATGGGCATTCAGAAAAATTCTATGTCTCCTACTTCCAACAGCCTGAAAAGGTAAAATTGCCTTAGATCAATGACTTACTGCTTTTGAAAGGAGTCTAACAGCTGCAATCAAGCCTGAAGCTTTCAGCCTTTATTTGGCACCTGAATTTCACAAACACAGGATTGCTCCCTCCGAGACAGTCAGATAAGGTGCTGTAGACAATGGGTCTGTTACCTTCAATGACATTGGCACGTTTAGGAAATTTAGAATGGCTTGAACAGGCTTCAGTGCTTAAATGTTTGTCTAGATTTTTCTAGAAGGCTTTAGTGGAAAGTAGAATAAATGGGAGAGTCAATCAAATGTAGGCCAATTGTTTTCACTGCTAACATCTACCCAGATCTTACATGTCACTGGCATTGAACGGCCACATCATGCTGGGCGCATCCACCCATCTTTGCAGCAGCTGGTAACACCCATCATTCTCTTGGCTGTTGCGTTTGTAACTGGGAGGACAACATCTGCCTTTTGAAAAGGAGCAATCCACCACGTCACCCCACCGAGATGTTGAAGTGCTCTGAGGAACCCTTCAGATAACCCACAGATACCACAGTGTGGGAGAAGAGACCAGCCAGGGGACAACCTTTTAAATGGCTTCAGCTGCCAGTATTTTGCGCTGCTTGGTTACAGTTACACCACAGGTCTTTGTCTGTAAAATGGAGCAGAGCTAGAGAGAATGATAATCCTTATGCTACAGCACAACAGTAAAACGATTCACGTTCTCTTGCCCAATATTTTCCTTCCAATGTGAAATTAAATCTGCTCCAGCTGGTGCAGTGATAGTCTGTGTGGCCAGCGAGGAGGGCGGGAGGGACGAAAGCAAAGCAGACTTACAACCCCATCCAGAAGGCACCTCATTTCCCTGAGACTCTGCCCTTCCAGGCAGCTCTACAGCTTGCTCTTGCAGAGCTGTGGCTTTGTATTGTGTCATCTGCAGTGAGATTGCTGCATTTCTGCTGAAGAGGCGGGATCGTCTTTTTCCCTGGCCCTGCAGCAAAGGCAGTAATGTATAGTTTTTAGCTATAAGGGACCTGCAAGGATTGAAAAGCCCAAAAAAGCCTGTGAATACTATTGCAGTATTCATTGTCTTAATCTAAACCACATAATTTTTTTCATGCCTTGAATCTGTTTACAATGTTCCATGTACCTCAAAACATTACTTTTCAGTGGGGTTAATTCTATTTTCTAGAAAAAAATATATTTGGACCAAAATAACTTATTTTTAAATGACCACTAGGGCTGAATCTCAGCTTGAGGATGAAGTGCTCAGTGTGGGTTTTTTATGGGTGACCCAAGAGAGAGGACTAAGAAGGCGAACAGTGCACACAAGAGGTAAAGAACAAAATAATGCAACTTTTGCCTGACTATTAGGCTTTAAAAATTTTTTTCATGAGCGTAAAACCAGGATGATAACTAAAACTCTAGTTTTAGACAGATATTTCACGGAGAGCTATGGATATCTAAGAAGGTATAGGAAGTAAACTTCCTACATGCAAAGGGCCTGCACGAGGAGGGACAGAATACAGTAAGAGTGGACACCCCAATCCCTTATGTTTGTGAGAAGGACATTCTCCAGAGGGGCCACAAATATCAAAGTGCTTCAACTTCGATTGCCGTGATAGCTGGCTTGCAGCTGCAGGCACAGAATCAATTCTGTCTACATTCTGCTTTAATTCCAGATGGATAAATTAGGGTCAGCAAGAAATGAGGTAGCAGACAGTGACTGGTAAATGACCCAAATAAACTAGGCCAACAAGAAGACTTCCAAACAGAGTTGTTAGAGCCACAAAACTTGCTAGAGGCATAGAGAAGTTGAGCGAGTTAATTGTCAGCATCCCTCAAGATATTATGGACAATTCCAAAGCTAAGGTTGAGTAATTCAATCTTGATTATGTATGAGAAACACAGCACTTGCTCCAGAAAATTACAGCACTTATTCTGAATACAGAATTTAATATTCAAGGATTAATAAGTAAACACCTTAATTAATGTATGACTTTAAAATAATTAAAATAAGTCCTTTAAGAGATTTAACATATTTTTCAGTCTTTTATTTGTCCTGGACTATCTTCAGAATAATAATTATGCAAGCGTTTCATATTTGCAATCTTCTACACCAGCCACAGTCAAAAGAGTGGTTATAATTAAGTTAAATTATTAATGATTTCTGCCTCTAATTGTTATGACTAGATAGAGTGTGCTCTGACTCATTTAACTCTTAACTAGAGAAACTCATCAATATCTTATGGTTTATGGGGGAATTTCCATTAGTAAGCCACATGCATCTGAAATAATTTGAACCATGAGGTTTCAATTCTCTAGAAACATCGCACGGTAGTATTCTTCCCTTATAAATCAAGACAATTCCATGGAAAAGAAATTTGTTAAAAGGAATTTAAAGTTGCTAATGCATATCAGAAATAGAATAAAAGGTCTAATTTTGTCCACCCTGTGCAAAATAGCATTAAAAATTCCTATTAGGAATCTAGTGCTTCTCTCAGACTAATTTTATAAGCGGCAACTTCCCGTACTGCTGGGGAGGTACTTACAACGCAAGTGAAAGAGCAATTACAGCCCCTGAAAGAGCTTCTGAGGTTTCAAATGGTTCATTCCTTTTATGCGGAGTTGGAATATCTGTAACACTTAAAATTTGGAGGTTCCATTTAAAACCAACGGGAAATACTGCAATAGCAGTAATACCTCAGAGTAGAAGGCACATTCTGAAAAAGCAGGCTGCGTGCTCGAAACAGAGGCAGGCAGTAACAAGCACCAAGTTGATCTCTCTAACGTTCTCCACAGTTCTCTTATGTACATGTATATATCTCCACACATGCAAATTATATACATGCATGCATACACATATGTGTAGTTTAGAGCTATGTAACTCCTGAGCGCCAGTGGAAGGAAAAATAAACCTCCCTACTTTGAACAGTCTTTTCAGGTCAGCTTCATCGTCTGGTGAGTGACAACAGTGAGGCTCTTTCCAGAAAGGACTCCCTCCAGGAGGGGACCATCTGGACACTGTCTGAGCCGCGCAAAGTGGGAGAAACTAAAAACCAAGGAATAGCAAGAAGCTTTAGGGGCAACACAGAAGCGGAAAGCGAAGAACTCGGGGAAGCACCTTAAAAGAGAAACGAGAAATGAGACTTCCCAGTCGATTTGCACAACACTGGTGCTTCTGGGGAATGTCGGCAGAGGACATTCCCAAGTTGGCTGCGGTGCTTATGTTTCTGTATTCATGAACAATCAGTTACTAGGCAAATAAAAAAATTACTGTGAGAAAGAGCAGAAATCATTCCAAGCACTTTGCCACAGGTTTATAAGCGGAACAACCCTTCCCATACGCAGACGTTTCACAACAAATAATAAAGCAAGCCAAGCAGAGCCGCGTGCTGCACGGCAGAAGCGCTTTCCGAAAGGAAGGCTAAGGCAGAGGACACCGGACGCCTGGCGCTGACGTTGCACAACCTGCCTGCGAAAGGCCACGGGCGATCGTATCGCCCGGCCCGGCACGCAGCGTCAAGGCAGGAGGAATGGCGAGGGCGGGGGACTGCAGCTTCATTATCTCCCTGGATAAATCTACATCTAGGAAGAGAGAGAAGACGACAGCAAAGGGCATTTCAGATCACAGCCATGACACTGTCCCACCGGCGCAAGACCTGGAGCTGTCGGGTAAGCTGAGGTCGGCGCTGGACCTGTGCTGCCATGCCAGAAGGACACGAAAAAGTGAGCGGAATAACAACAACGTGACTGACTGCACAAACCAAAGTCAGACAATGAAAAATAGGAGAATGAGAAGAACCATTGTGCATGAGGCTGAAAGGAGAAAAAAGGAAGACAGCCCACAGCCCAGGAACAGTTTCATCCTGTTCATCACAGTTTGAGGTGCGCAGATGTGCACAGGTACCAATGCTGGGACCACGTACGAACAGTCTCCACCTAGAAAATGCCAGTCTGTGTGCAGTACGTTAGCGTCCTAACACACGGTTGCTTTACCTTTGCTCCCAACAGACCAGAGGCTCAATCTTTCATATCAAGATCAAGTAAACATACCAAATAAGGAAGGCAAAACTCCAGACATAGAAGCTGGAATAAAGTTTTGGGAAGCTTTTGGAGATCCTCAATTTTTCTGCTGCTGGAATGTGAAATTTGGAGTTACTTTACCAATTTTACCAGAAAGACAGAAAAATAGAGGATTATAAAGAATTTATGTTAGTATAGGCAATACACTGGGAAATTTGCAAAGAAGGGATTCAATTAGAAACATCAAATTCTTCATGCAGCTCAAAGTTTGGCCATTAGATGCTTAGAGAGGAGATAAGAAAGGATTTGATTTAATGCGGACCATTACAGGACATACCAATCACATCTAGTTAAGCAAGTACCATTGTGGTTTTAGTCAGAGGTTAATGGAGTTTTACATTTAAAGCAGTAACTAAGAACTTTAATATGTTGCAGAATAGAAATATTTTCCATTTAAATACACAGTTTACAAACAACTCGGTATCATAAACATTAAAATGGCACTTAGACTGAACAGTGCCAAAGGCCAAAGTCAAGGAATGTCGAGATGTTGTCCTTTCTATTCTACCTCACCTCTACAATACCCATCTAAAAGTAGGATTTTTCTGAGTCTAAGTCTACTGAACATCAAATATAATGTAAACTGCCCATAAAATTTTATCCTGTAGTTCTTATAGCACCAAGGTAAAAATTCGTGTTTGAAGTGAAATATATTTCTGAAAGATTCACTCGAGTTAAAAATTTCAGCTTACCATATCACTAAGGAATTGTTAGGAAGTTAATTACTTTTGCAGATTAAAGGGCAAGTCTTACTTTCAGTTTTCAGCTCCTAGTCACTGGATCTTTTCATACCTTTGATGCTAGAACATGCTGTGTGGTAGTTTCTGCCCATATAGGTACCTGTAGACAGTGATCAAATCACTTAAATTTTTTTCTTTTTTTCTCCACAACCCGAACACATTACATGGCTTTAGCTTGAAGCATGTTTTCAGCTCATCTTTGAGGCTACTGGCCAAACATTATCCAATCTTTTGGCATTGTCTTTGAATGAGCATCAGAACAGGAACAGGCTCACCTGTGCAGCCCTCAGTCCTGCTCAATACACTCCTTTACCCATCCAGGGCTTGCGGTCACTCTTGTGCTTCCGCCATTTCAGCGGGCGCTCGTGCTCACGCGATTATCCATTGCAACACCCTCCTCCCCTTTATGCCCCACTCCTCCTGCATTTCTGCCTACTTTTCCTCCAGGTCCTTCCCACCGTGGATGCATGCCAGGACGTGTGACCTCATTCTAGGGCAGAAAGCCTCCATTTCATGAGGTTTGCAGTTTGGTAGTTTTCAGATTAGGTTCTCAGCGATACGCCTTGCTTTTTCTGTTCACTGCGCATTCGACCTAGAACCCATGGAAAGCAATGGAAACGTTCCTGCCTGTAATTTCAGCTCTACAGCTTATTGCTATAAAGTAAAAAAGTTTGACTAAAGACTGCATAAATTAAACATTTCCTTGCATCTGGCCGTGGTTACACAAGGAAGGAAAGCCTGTGCTGAACCGTTAAAAATGCCGCTTTGTCAGTCTCTTTCATCGTTTCACCAATTTAAATTCAGACCTCCTTATATTCTATGTAAGATATTTTATCCTTACTTTGTCTAAATAAAAGGACTTCTGCTAGAGATTTTTCATCCTACAGCTCCAGGCCTTTGAAATCATGTCCTGTATGTTTTGTCTCTATCAGCAGTTTCCCCGCATCAATGTACAATGAGCTACATAAGCCACTTATACCAGAGACGGTTCAAGTCCTTCTGAATTTGATTGGCAATTTCTGATCTCCCTGGTTTTGTTAAGCAAGTTAAACCTTAATAACACACAGAGAAGATGGAGGGGCTAATGAAGGAGACTGCATGATCTGGAATCGTTCCCTTACAGGTAAAGTTCTGAACCACTGACAGCAGGAGGATTTTTTTTTTTTTTTTCCCCATTTTCCATGGTTACTTTTTGCTCTTGGTGCAGTGCTCTGTTATGCAGCTGTCTGGCTCCGTGCTAGCTACATACTGAAGAAAAAGAACATCTCAGTGCAATACTGATGATTAGCTTTTTTTTTTTTAAAAAAAAATGTAGTAACTTTTCCTCTTTTCACTTCTATATTACAAAAACATTTTAAGTGAATGTCCACACTAAATGGATATTTAGTCCAAAACAGTCCACCCGTGTATCAAAGGATGCAGAAAATATTTCCACAGTGCAACTGTGTACAGCTTATTTTTACCCAGGGGAAAAGCATTGTGGGTGTAGCATAGTTTCTTCCAATGTACTACAGTCCTTGACTGTTTGTAACATTGCTTGCGCTGCGCTGTCAGGTGGAATACAACATTGCTATAATGCTGAATTTAAGGCTTCTGTACTATCTCAGTACGGCTAGAAGTTTGTTTTGGTTTTTGCAGCACTTAAACTATTCCCCTTACTATCCTAGAAGGAATTAGCTGGTCATTTAACTCTCTCCTCCCTGCTTTTTTCTCATATGTGAAAGTTTCAGTAGGTTTTACAGAAGATAGAGAGGAACCAGCCCTCCATGCTGTCATCGCATTCTCACACTATCTTGTGAAGGGGCCTGGGGCTTTCCAGCTTCTGGCTTGAGCAACGGGCTCAGGGTTAGCAACGAAGTGTGAGTTTTTGAAGGGAAGGAACCTTCCTGGAGTTCACAGCAGAATGACCTTTGTATAATGGCAGGGGCTAAACCTCACATTCGCATTGAAACTCTCTCCCGGGGGGTAAGGCTTAGCCAGCTGTTGGCTTGGGGAGGCCATTGCGCTGTACCAGAGACAAAAGTTTGTTCATCCCTCATCGGCCAAAGCTGGCACGTCCTGCAGTTTGGAGGGATTGGGTATACGATGCCCTTCTCAGCAGCCCCAGGTATCTTCCCCATTGGGGGCTTTCCTGAATAGGCTCCACTGCAAGGGAGATGGGATTTACAGGCAGCCCAGAGGTCAACGGGAATTATTGTAGTTAAGGTACAGGCTTCCTACAGACTGTAATACAGCTACACAGAGCCAGGGCAGGGACTTCCTGGCTTCAGCCTGCTCCTTCTCCTAATGCTGCTACGTCCTCATAGTGATGACAACACTCAGAACAATTCTACAACTACTCAAATACTTCAGAAGAGACACCCAAATTAGGAGAAGCTCAAAGGGAAGCCTTTCAAGCCACTTATTCCTGTCTAGCACTCAGCACAGGGAAAGGTAGAAAAGCAGGGTTTGTGTTAGAAGGCTGCAACCCCAAAATTCTTCTGAGAAGGCTTTCTTCAAAAGTTCCAGAAAAAAACCATGAAAAAAGATGGAAAAGAAAGCTTAACATAAAATGACTGGCTTAATTCTAGATGTACACAAAAACACACATTCAAAGAATGCTAAACATGCAGCATCAAAGCCAAGGTGTTAGAAAACAGCATGCATTCAAATAGTTAAAAACATCAAAAGACAGACCACAGGTGTAAATGAAAGTTCCAACGGCAACCTTAATTCTAACAGATCCTCGACTTGGTGTGCTTGACTTTCAGCTTCACTGGTACCGTTTGAAATCAGTTGTCTTTTTTTTGTGATAGTTCCTGAATTTTAAAACAGGACATTAAAAATACAGAAATTCTACCATATGGCACATGAAGTATCTGGTTAACCAACAGCTTTAAGTATCTGCAATTCACTATACAGATTTCTAACACTTGTGTTAATGGAATAGCTGACAGCACTAATACATTGTCATTTTCTGTGAAGACCAAAGTTATAAGCAACTAAGTATTTTACTAGTAGGTTTTCAGGTACTTACTGACTGCAGAAGAATCAAAGCTCAGCTTACATGCCCAACCTGAAAACACCCATGGACATAATTGTTTCACCCTACTACCCCTCTCCCCCATTAACAATTTGGTCCTGGTTTCTTCCCAACTTCCCAATGCCTCTTTTTTATTTTGCGAGACCCCTTTCCCACCCAGCTTCAAATCAATCCCCAAGCCAGCTTGCGGCTGTTTCCTACTCACACCAGCCTCTCTCCTTCTGGTCAGCTTGCTCCATTCAACTCAACACACTGCTAGAAGCTCAATCTCTTCTTCTGAGCTTTTCTCTAGCCCAGCATTTATCTCTCCTCACACAAATCAGACAGCTCCCTCCTCCATTCCATCTTGGTGTACTACGAGGGGAAGGCAAGCTGGAGAGCTTGTGAAGAGCTTAACAGAGACCATGAGACTCAAAACTCCCTACTTTCCATCCTAATCCTAGCTGAGGGCAGCTGTAATCAATCATTTATAGGGCATTTATTTAGAGACCCTATATAGTTTGCAGCAGCATGTGATCAGTGAGTATAGCCCCAGCCAAGTCATGTACTTGTCCTAAGAAGAGGACGGAATTTTTGCAGTAGTACATTGGGATATTTTTAGTGGTTAAAATTGTCATCTGTTCTAAACTGCTTACTTTCTAGAAACAGCAACATATCCTCCTATTTCTTCTTGCAGCAGCCATCCTTCTCAAAGTTTTCGAATACTGGACCTCAAAGACAGAACTATTCAAAAATTACTGAAAGGCGTTATTGTGCATGGACATACTTTCTTCAAGTCTCTTTGCTGAAAACATTGCAGCCATTTTGGCTGAACTCTTTAAAGTCATCCATCTGAGGGCAGTAACTGCTGAGGGTATAAATCAAGCCAAATGATTAACTTTCAGCTATGTTCTAATTAGCAGAGAACAAGGTCTTACAATGGGAAGAATCGGGGAATAAGTGACTGTAACTGCTTACAGTTAACTTGGTAACAAATGGGCTAACAGAAGAAAGTACTGTGAGAATAATCTGAATAATGTGTTTTATTCTCCCTTCTCCCAGAGTTTCCCCCAGCCCCAAAATAAGCTCCTCCTGCTGCCTTCTTCAGGTGTTATTGAGTACCTGGAAAACAAATATAGGGTTGAATGAAAACACTGACTACACTGGGTAATCTCACTTGAATGTGTGCTGCATGTTAAGAGGAATAGCTGGAGCAGAGTGACAGGCTGATGGGAACAGTCAGTCTTTTTTTTGTTCAGACTGCAAGGCACTATAGAACTTAAACAGATTAAAATGTAAAGAGACAGTAGTACCTATGGGGTATACAGACACCATGTTTACAAAAAACCTTTCTCTCTAGGCATGGCCAGCTGATATCCAGCTTAAGGCAGGATATTTGTCTGAGGTTGAACTGCTCTAGAGCTTGCAAACCAAATTTCAACTTTCCCTGCAGAGAAATGAGCCCTGTAACATTGTCCTGATCTCACTAATGCTTGCTTGTTTGGTTCCTGAAAAATTCAGGTAACAGCCTGGTAGACTAAGGGAATAGGGACGCATTTGCACCTTCACAAACCTAGTAACAGAAAACAAAAGCCATGGTTTATATAGTTAAGGTGATTTGTAGAATAAGTTTTTTTAGAAATTCAGTTGCTAATTAAAAAATGGCCAACTAGGAAAAGCAAAAGAAAACAACCAAACCAAAAGCTCCTTTCTCTGTAGAGTTAACTAAGCAAGTAAAAGCTGCCTAGCGCACCAAATTACTACTGAAATTGCTTGACTGAAGTCAGCCACCCTTTAAACCTGGCTGATGGATCTTGATTGATCCAGCTGCCTCCTACAGCTTCTTTCTGAACTTTAGGGTGCTGGTACAGAAACTTGAATTTACGTTCTGGTGAGGAAGCTGCTGAGCTGCTAATGCCTTCGTCGGCCTGACATTTCTTGTCATAGGCAACAAAAATACAGTGGGAGTACAGGTGTTCTCCTTTACAGAGAACCATACCCACTTCCTTTTTTCTGTGTCCGTGCAAAGAAGATTCTATGTTAAAAAGGTTACTGGCCTGATCCTGATGACAGATTTTTTTTTTTTTTCCAAATAGTCAAGTGGATGAGCCTCCTGTGTCAGACAATCTCTTCGTTGTAAAAAGGCATATAATTTACAGAGGAAGCTACCACCAAATTTGTGGCATCACAGTCAGCTTTATAAGCCTTAATAGTGTCTGCCCAAGAGCAATTTCAGATCTTCAGGGCATCCAGGACGCCCTGACTCATGTTCCCACACATGATGAAGCAGCTTCGTGACAGAGCATCCAAAAAGGTTTCCTCTAACTTGGGCTTAACTCTGTTGTGCTGTTTCACTCTCAATTCAGCTAACCAGGAATTTTAGGCAGGCTGACTGATTTTGCCTGGATTTTTTGGATTTGGCAGATGTCTGTAGGCAGCAGGCCTCCTAGGCAGGCGGTTTTGGCAGGGAGCGAGGGGGAGGAGGAGTTATACTGCTTAAAGCTGTTTCCATTAGGTTTATCTGCCTTCAGCCCTTAGCGTTCAAGTGAAGGTTGCCCAATCGCCTGTGTTGTCTGTCATCAAAGGTGGCCTTGACTTTGCTTTAAGCACAGACTTTGCTTTTGGTTTAGACAGCAAGAATGCTTTAAAGCCACGGTGAAGGCTTCCTTCGTGGGTTAACATCTGGATAGGGTGCCCACAGGGTAGCTGGCAGGCAGCTGTGTGGTGAGGGAGAACATGTGTTTATGGCCACGGACAGAGGCTGCTCAGTCATACGAAGTGCAGACACAACCAACAGACTTCTTGGGAACCGCATGTATGATCAGGCATAGTAGGCAAAAACGTATGCTTTATTTTTACACCGAAACACTTTATATGAGGCTGGGTAGGAATTCTTCTTGTAAACAGTCTATATACCTTAAAATGGAGTCACTTAGGTGATCTGACATTTGGTCATGAAAACTGGAATTTCTACATGCAGAGAAGAACTCTGCAGCATCAGAGCATGTTTTTATCCTGGTAGTACTGTAAAAACAACCCTTCAGATTTCTGTTGATTGCATCGTTCTCCAAAAATTATCTTTTTTGGATGAAATTTCTCTTGCCTGATCTCAGACACAGAGTGAACAGTAAAAATCTGTTCAGTCGTTTTTATGTCATCAATGAATCACCAAAACTAATGCTGACTTTGAACCATGTTACATGTGTATGTCTGTGAGGTATTTCCTAGGACAATATATCTCTTATACTCCAGTTATTTTATTGAGTTTATTTTTATAGGAAAGAAAATCAGGTAAAGTAGTAATGGCTCACTGACTATAATTGACTAAAACCCCACAATAAAACAAAGCCAGACTCCCAAAGCATTGAAATTATCTCATTTATCTTAAGGAAAAAGAGGTCAAAAGCACAAAAATCATTTTGGTCAAATTTGATGTTACAAAACATTTTTATATTTATTTAATATCATGTTCTCCTACTCTGTAGTTATACTGTATATTTTCTGAAAAAATAATATGCAAACAGATTATTGCATAACACATCTCTTCCAAATTAGCCCAGAAATAGTCACTAAATTAATTTTTTTAACACAATAAGTGTTTTAATATTTTACGTTTAAATTCCAGAGAGTTTTATCACATAAGATATTCTGTGGTAAGCAGCACCTATTTACTTCTTTGTAAGCCATTATGAAGATGAAACTAGCCTCTCAGACAAAATAACAGAGGTGATAAAAACACAAGCTGAATAAAGAACCGAGTGGGTTCTTGCAGAGTGAGTATTTCACTCGGCTGTGAGTGTGGAATATTTTGCATAATGGTCTACAGACCTCCTAGGATTTTGCTATTACAGAATATACATATATATAGTGCTGAGATACAGAGAAGTGGTATTTCACATTATGTCTATGCTTGTTTAGGGCTCACTGTCTATATGGAATGAGTAAAAGCAATATTAAAAGAAAATAATTTTTAAACAGAAAATATCTCATTATGCAAACAAAGAAAAAACCCTGTATTTTAGTTTAGAGACAGTTCAAGCATATACAGCATATACATAATAAAGCTCAGGCTTTTTTTTTTTCGTATTAGCTAAAGAAGCAGTCATGAAACTGTTGTATATCGGCTTAAAATTTGACAACCACGTAGTGCATTCTTCTTGCTCATCTTTTAAAAATACACAATCTGAGATGGATACATTGCACTGCTGGAGTTTACAATATATATTTCAAATTTACAAAAATACAGAAAAACAAGATTTCTTGCACTCAGATACTGAGCATTAACCCTTTGAGTACTAATTCCCACCTGCAACACTGCAGAACACATTCATCTGACTTACATGTTTTTATAACATTCTAACAATTATAAATGTCATCTTTATATACACTATTAGGAAATGTATTCCTACAGATTAAGAGAAAAGATAGAGACTAATAAACTGCTTAGAACAGAAAAATAATGGGTTGAAGTATGTGACGACTTCTGCAACGTATACACAGAGAATTGCAGACTGATGATCTCTCAAGGGAATTTTCTATTTCTTCTCTGCATCGATGTAGCAATTACATAAGCTTGTGTTAAGACATGTCAGCAAACTTTCTCCTGTGGCCATACAGAATTGTGCTTTTTCTCTTATTTATGGATGTACTGCTCACTTTCTACTGCAGACACTTTTCTCTCGGCTCTATGCTCCTATTCACTTTCTGCGATCCATTATTACTCTGCATCCTTCCTATTTGAGAAAAGTGGGTTTATTTCACATAGGGATACTTAGGATGCAGTTCAGTACTGTGAGTTGATGCTTTGTGTCCAGCTGGTCATGGAAACATGAAAAAAATTCTTGCCAAGAGCCTTGTTCATAGAGAATGGTACTGCCCCTGGAAGGCCCTACAATTCAGCAGAAATCACGAAGATAAAGAACTTCTCTGAAGGTCAAATTTGCATTAAAGGATGAAGACAATCTGAAATTTGCTAGGGGACAAAATGGGTTTTCAGAAAGCAAGTGGTGAAATTAATAGATGGACCCTAAGAAGGTGTGTTTTTGGAAAATGAACTTTCTCTTTCCTGACAACTCTGGACTACACTGATCATGTAACTAAATAGACAATATCGTATATACAGTGTCTCTGAACTAGAATAAGCTATTTTAAGAAAATAACCGTAGTCCTCAAAGAGTTAATGATAAAACTGCTCTACCTTAACAGATGTGGAAAGGTTATTGTGAAACAGCTTACAGATTTGTTCAAAAGGCTTACTTTACAAAGAAGTGTAAAACTTGTTGAGACAATTGCTATTATACCGCACAGTGTCACATACAATGAGTAGTGCATGCTCTGTAAAGACATTAGAGTGGACCCTTATCAAAGCTATCATATAACCTTATACAAAGGATTGTGCCACTTAAACTAGTGCAGAGTGGTTTTTTTTTCTGTAGATTTATAATGCTCTAGATTAATATCAATAGGGTTTTTCACAGCCTTGTACAACACTTTTTTTTGTTCTTTTTTTAACACATGTAACACTAGAAAACAGCAAATGGTATATCCTGACGTATGTCATGCAAAATACAACCAATACAGCACCATAGATGTAACAGAGACATTACCTAGCACTTCTCTCCAACAAGAAAAAGGACAGAACAGAGACTGTACATTACACGACTTTACAGGCCATATGCTACAGAAGATTTTTAGAGGCAGTATCACTTTTGTAGATCTAAAAAGCTGTAATTTTATAAAATCCTGTTTATCATTTCTACCATAGTCACTTCTGATTAAAATCCATGGCACAGTAATAATATCTTGCTACAAAAATAAATAAGTAGAAGTTTAAGATGCTGATATGTTTATAAAAAGTGTCTGAAGTTACTACAGAACAAAACTGAAAATGAATTAAAATGACGTATTTCTAAAGAAATGTTGTTCTGTGTAACAAAAGGATATTGCCTCTCATATTCAATTGTCTAGACTTCATTTTCTAATTATCTTTCAGAATAATTTTATAACTTCCTTTTAAAAATAACTTCACTTTAAAACTGTCGTTATCTCTCTCTTTTAGACTCTTATTAAGAACATGGAAATAAAGATGGAAAAGCTGTACAGTTTGCTGATGAGCTACACAAATATGTCATCTTACTTAGTTTGGAATAAAAATAAAGATAATGATCGTTTAGGGGGAAAAAACACATTATAATGGCTCATGAACTACACAGTAGTTTCATTTTTCCAAGGGCCAGTTTTGATGTTTCCTGTACTATCTGAGCTGTATATCATGGCTTCATGCACGTTTCCCTTGAGAATTCCGTTGTGATTCGTCGTATTAAATGGCAATGACTGTGTCCGTGGGTGCATTTCAAAATGAGCTGGATGATGCACAGTGTCACTCTCTGGCATTTTAGCACAACTATATATTACAGTACTTGCGTCGCTACTTTCGGGCTGGTTGACAGTAGGATATGGATCGCTTTTTGAGCAGCAGGCCCGTCTGTGACCTGACTGGCTATCATGCGTACTGTGGGGACTGTCCGTGTGTGAGCTGTGGATGCTGCCATCGATACTCGAAGGAATGTGATAGGCGTATTCTCTTTCACCTGCAGACCTATGCCGACTGAAATAACGTGGCTTAGTTCTGCTTTTCAGGCATCTATGAATGTGCATATTGGGTCTGAAGGTTCCCTCGTTGTGGACATGAATGTGAGCTTCATCATCAAGTAGCTGATCACAGTGCATTTTTGCACAACATGGTGTCACAGGCGAAAGGCAGTTAACATGATTTTGAACCGCTTGTAGGTTAGTAAGCTTGCAGTGGCTGGCCGCTGGATGATTAAACACAGCTGATTTGTTGGGACATGGTGATTCCTGAAGACAAGGTGCATGAACCTGAGTGTCACCATTGACATTAACCTTTGGGCGCACATTAACTTGGACAGAATAGGTGTTTCTTCTAGATGGGCAACAGGACCACCAGCAATGCCACACATCATCTCGCTTTGCACAGTGATGGATCAGGATGAAAAGCCCCAAGGTCACACAGAAGGCTCCGTAAAGACAGCTAAATATCATATCCAAGAAATGACCTTGAGATACTGCAAGTGCTCCAAAGGTCCAAGTGGCAGTAAACAGGAACAAAGTGAATGCTGCAGCTCGAAGCTGAGCCTTAAACGAATGCTCATTTTCCAATAAGGAAGAAGAAATCATGGAGCAGGTTGCCTGGGGAACAGACACAGAGTCTGTAATGTGACCGTGGCCCACCTCAGTACTTGGCATTCTCTGCGGATCTTCTGTCTTTTCCTTTAACTCATACTTGCGTTCAGGATGGCGCTTCAGTTGCACATACGTGCAGAGAAAATAAACACAGGTGACTAGCACAATGAATGCTACTGGCCCGTAAAAAGCACCGAGACTGGGCTCCCATGCCATCCAGCAACTGAAAACAACAAAGAGAGAGAGTCAAGAACATTTTATAGCCCACATTAGGTGTGATGGACAACTGACTCATGTGAAACTGGGCTTTCTGACTAACTTGTATGACACAACAGTGTCTCAGAATTTTGGATATGTTCGTTGTGGAGAAAGGGAGTGTGTCTCTAATATCAATTAAGCTGAGGCATCACTTTCATATTTTTTAATAGAATAAAATGACTAGTATAATTTAAAGGATATTAAAGCTGAAAATGTCCAAGAAATGTAGGTCAGTTTAGAATTGCAGTGAAACACAAGACCATTTATGTCAACCCTTTTTTCTACTATTAAAAATGTCAGCATTAATACTTCGATTAAAAAGCAAATGAGGCATGGTTTATACAATCTGCGTGAGCAATAGAAACATACAGATTTCAGTGGTTTGTATCAATGAGCATTGGTACAAGCTCTTAAGCCTGAAGATTGTTCTTACAGAATTTTCTTTTTGCTAAAGTAGAGAACAGCCTGAGTAATAAGAGAGATTGGAAACAGATTTCCAGTTGAACAGTCACTGCTTTCTGCAGTGCGTGCCCCCAAAAGATATATGCCATTTCTGAATTCTGCACTGTTTCTGAGATTCCTGGGAGTTAATTTACATCAATTTGAATGTCCTCAGAAAAATTAAGGAAATTGATATTCTTTTTCTGCCCAGGGAGGTGGTGGAGTCACCATCACTGGAAGTGTTCAAAAAATGTGTGGACGTGGCACTTCGGGACATGGTTTAGGGGGCATGGTGGTGTTGGGTTAACGGTTGGACTTGATGATCTTGAAGGTCTTTTCCAACCTTAATGATTCTGTGATTCTGTGATCCTTTGTGATACACTGGTAGCATAATATTATTGTAGCACAGATCATTAATTGCTAGGTTTTAAATAATATAACTGTTTTAGAGCAGCTTAAGGTAGTTCACAGGCCAATATGAGCTGAATAAGCCTCGGCGAGCGGTATAATTTAGTACCAGTCTAACAGGAGTGTCCTGAGGATGAATGATCTAATCAAATAAACATGGTAGGTGAAAACACTTCTGGCTAATGAAATCTCAGATGGAAACTGGGAGAACTTGGGTCAGGTGGAGGAGGAATATTTGCCTAGTTTTTACTCTTCTCTATGATCTGCTTTTAGCCATGGTTACAGACAGGGAACTGAGCTGGCAGTATAAGCTAGTACAGCTGTTATTAGGTTCTTATACTCTAAATATTGCATGGATTTCTGGAAAGAGGAATAAGTTACTTTCCTTATCAGTTGGACTAGGACAAAAAGTAATGGGCTTAAAACTGCAGCAAGAAAGAGTTAAATTAGATTTTTCAAAAAATTTCCTAGCTGTTAGGACAATTAGAATAATAAACTGTTGGAATAAAGTGTGGCCTATCCATTATCAGAGCACTTAAAGCACCTCAGATAAATAACTGTCAGGAATGGTTTGTATATAGCTGATTTCCCACTGGGTCAGAAAGACAGACCAGGTGATCTGTCATGATCCGTTCCAGCTCTAAAAGTGACACTGTGTGACACTTCATACTCATTTAGGCATGTGTGGTTAGTTGCAGTCCCTCCAATACAGCGAGGAACCTTCAGATATCCCATTCTTGTCAAGCCAGGAATCATCTGCAACTTACTGTAAAAAGGACAGAATGATTTTTTTTCCCCAGCCTGAGAACCTCTCAGCTAAAAAGAGGCAGTCCCACTGGCTATTTATCACAAGAAACTGCAGAATAACTATTTTAAATTTTTAAAATTGGAACTTTCAACAAAAACATACACGCATTTCTTAATGAACTTAGAGACACTCCAAGGAGTATATATTTTGCTGTCAGACATGCACATGAAAAGATTCCCTGAAAGATATCTGTGAAAAGATAGGTAAGTTACCACCTATATTTAATTGGATAAGCAGAGAGCACAAAGCTACATGAATAATTGAAGCACATTCGAATGCTGAATACCTGATGCAAAGTGGAGAATAGAACAGTCCCTAGTGGAACAGTCTCTTGGGATGTTCTTATTTCAAGTGAAATCTCATTGTGGATCACGTAAAAAATCAGTTCCATAAAAAAGGTTCAAGGTTGTGCATCTACATTTACTGTACTGATACTATTAATAATGAATAAGGGATATAACTCACTATGCTGCTGTTGAATTAGAAGCTGTCTTTTTACTCAGTCTTATAACCATCCCTCACCTGTGCCTTGTTTTCTGTACAGGCTATGGTACCAGCTATTGATTTGCTATGATTAACATGATTAAAGAAGTATAACCTCTGTAACCGTGCCAAAATGAAAAACATCTCACATTTATGAACGTAAATAATTGAGTCTTTTAATATACTGTTGATTGTCTAATTGGATAGGTTCAACTAAATATATGAATATGAGTTGGGCCCTAGGCAGAGCAGTTAGCCATGGTATGTACTAATTTATTATCAAAATTTAAATTTCAATTACCTATAAAAATGCCTTTAAGGAGCCAAATGCTCACTTAAAAACCATTCTACTTTTTTTCCACTTTTCTTACCCAGAACATAACTAGTTTCAAATGTATTACAATAGATGCTCAAAGCAGTAACTAAGAGTGATGTCCTCCAGGGTACTAGTGCTGGCAGGGTACTAATATATCTATTAGCGTGCCAGTCATTGCCATGCTGATCTTTTGCACCGAATGTATTTAATTTTGCAGTCTGATTCATTTTCTGCTACATTTTTATGGAAAGACTTATTGTACTTTATCGATATCTCATGTTTCATGCCGAGAATTAGTAACAACATGATGCCTGGACAGCTTGTGGACGTATACTGAACACTAACATACTACTATACTAAAAGGCTATGTCAGGATTGCAAGACATTGTGATTGGAACATTTCTTGGTGGTGAAAATCCAAAATAATTGATTTTTAAGGGAGAGATGGGGGTGGAGGAGGTGGGGGAGGGATTTTTACTTGTCCTTTTTTCACATAATTATTTGTAAATTACTTTGACTAAGTCACCTCAAGGATACCAGTTCAAGGCAGATAACAAATTGAAAGTATTTAATTAACTAGTAGTACCATTAAATATGTTATCCATTAAGTATTTTTAATACCCTTCCACTTACTCGGGTGTAAATGAAGAGTAATTCTGTAAATGAAAAGTAATTCTATTGACAGTAATGGACTCAAATTGGAAGAAGTGAAGCAGCATTGCTCTTTCATAGCTATTATTTAATAAAATTTCATAACAAATGTCATCCCAAATGGCACATCTGTACCCTTTATGAAGTCAGTTACATTTATCGGCATAAGAAAAAGAATACGTTTTCCTTAAAAGTTTTAATGTTAATAGTTTATACTTACTATGGTGCATTGCCTTCGATCCCATAATTATTGATATTGGTTGCTGCTGTAATCCCACATATAATGAAAGGAACTCCTCCACTAATCAGGTAGAATCTGTTGAGAGATAACAACTGATACTTTAACTTGCCTGACTTGGAGTCACCTATTGTTTTTTAAATAATTGTACCTTATCGAAGTATTTTGATATATTGCTGAAACATTAAACATGTCCCTAAAATCAGAAAAGCAAAGAATGAAGTATTGTCACAGTAAACACTGTACTTTATGAAATGAACAGCAGAAAGCTTAATATTTAATATTTATGTGGACCCACTTTTAACAATCTCTTGACTTACGTCTTTAGTCAATGTAGTTACTATTGTAGTTATATGAAGAACAAAATCTTGTCTAGTGAAAGAACCTACATCCCAAATAAAGTTATTCCACTCACCTAGATATTTATATTTAATCATTATTAAATATGTAAGCATTATAAATTAAAAATACTCATACAAAGCAGCTGTATTCACTTTAAGCTGAAAACGTTCACACGGAAATTCACTGAAATCACAGAAACATCTTCCTAACTCCTGGATGACAAAAGAAATGATGTTGAGTTAGGCAAAGGGGCAGTCCACTTGGCAAAACTTTTCTGCACAGAGAAACAATCTGGAGAAATCAGGAGGATTGCACATACCACACTTTTTCTTCACGCATTCAATACCCAGCCTTACAAACGCATTAAAATGTGAGGCCCTCTAAGACTTCAGCAAGATCTCATAAATATCCACGAAGAGTGTTAGCCTAAGCGTTAATCTTTCTGTAAAGACTTGTATTCTAAGACTAAAAGCACATAGTTTCACACCGCTTTATCCGGATAAATGCCATTGAACTACTTGGAAGCAGTAGTCATTCCAATTTATGATCATTAGGCTACATTAAAGTGCTAGGGGATGTCTCACTGAAGTTGGCATCCTGCACGCCTATGTGCAAACTCAGCAAAATAAACCATCATCACATTTTCCATTTATATAAGCAAAACACAAAATTATGCATGGAGCACAGCACTTCCACCACTGTGGTCTCTGGGGTGGAAAGCACCGGGCCTGGTGCATGCGAGGCTACAGCTGGAAGGAACGCTGCTCAGTGACAAAAGAGAAAATGTTCCACCACACCTAGAAACTCAGCTGGTTCTCTGAACATCCTGATTCATCTCCTGGTTTAACCAATGCTTTTCTGTCAGTAAACAAAATCAGTTTTTTTTCAAGCCACTCCTCTGGTGTGGGAAACAGTATGCAGGGATACAGGCGCTTCCCAATCACTGCTATTATGTTGTCTATCAGGACTAAGAGGAACCTGATAATGGGTGGGACACATTCTGATCAGAATCTGGCCACTAATTTTCTATAATGTGTTACAAATATTGGGAAATTTCACAGTCATTGCAAGGCAGGATTTTTACAGAAAGAGAGGAATAGTAAGATTAAATAAATCAGCATTTAAATTGAACCCAGAATTATTGTTAGAATTTCTTAACCTCTTCTCCCCACCTCCTCCCAAAGTAGAATTAGAAGCCAGGCGTCAGAAAATTTCATGTAAACATTTACAGTCAATCTTTGTCCTCATGGTCTAAGCTGTAAACAGAGCAGAAAAAATCATCCTCCATATTCATCAAAAAGCCCTTCAGATTTTATAATTTTAAAGTCATAAAGTATATATTTTTTCTTCAAACTTGGCTTATTCTGTAGAGCTCAACAAATTCCGGTGAACAAGCTGCCTCCTTACAAAATCCATTCATTCACTGCAGCTTAATGATTGTACATATCTTTTGACTTGAGCATGTTGAATAAGCTAGCTTAACAGTTTATTATAATTTTTAACAAAGACATGTTCAATGACATTTTTGAAATTCAGGAAATGACTAGGCTAAGCGATGAGGCATAGAAAAATTAATCCCAATTTATCTAAGAAATAGTAAGGAGCAGAAAAATAAGAATACAGAAGCAAGTATGAGAAACTGCACTTCAAACTCATCTGAAGTGATTATACCATAGAATTTACCTACAATGCAACCCATAATTTCATTTTTTGCAGTGCTGCCGCTTTTTACAGATTGGATACATACATTTAAATCATAACCTTATCTAAAGTCTCAGACAAGCCAGTATTTGGGTGTTAGATAATCTACTTCATACCTCACACTTTCAGCAAGCTGCTGAACACTACAACAGTAGCATCAGATGTTCTGGAAGCACGTAGCTACACAGCGCTTCAGAAATGTGGCAAAATCTACTCAAATTCCTGTCCTGGCTCATTGCTAAGGGAAAGAAAATACATTCTAGAAATGACATGAGGTGAAGTCAAACGGTTTCAGTGTACCTGAGGTGCACTGTACTGATATCCAGCACAGCACACTGCCTGCCCTGTCTCTGTTTGGTAGTAAAATACCAAATAGAAATGACAGTTGTATACAAATGATTCTTCATTGGTGGATTTGGGATTCTTGAAGGGTGAAGGGAAAAAAAGTTTGCCAAATAGAAGAGTCAGCAAGAGAGGAATGGGATTAAAACAGAACAAAGAGAAAATATAATCAAAGAAATGGAAGTTAAATTGTAAGAGCAGGAGTGCGTACACTTGTCCAGTTTTTTGAGATCATGGATACCTTAAACAGTATATGAAAATGAAAAGACCACACTGGAAAGTCACCAAAGAGTAAAAAACATTGTTCAAGAAGATCCATATACATGTTAGTTGTGAGGAAGTACACTTAAAATTAGAAATTTAGACCAGTCTTTCCAAACATTAGTTTCTGTGCAAACATTAGGGTTTTTTTCCAATTTCTTCTTTTTCATCCAGATGAGATGATTAGGACAAATAATTTTGAAGAAAAAGCTGAAGTAGAATTGATAGGGCATGAATAAAAAGTGAAGAAAATGCAGATAATAAATAGCTATGCCTCATACTTCTAGAAAACCTTTTATCTAAGAGAATCAAAGTGCTTTGAATTAAACAGAGAAAAAATTCATTGAACATGAATTAATTTAGCTTTACAGCCCCCCATGTGGTCAATAAACATTATTATCCCTGTTGCAGAGATGAGAAAACAAGCAAGGAGAGATTAAGTGTTCAAGGTCACGCAGAAAATCTGTTTCAGAACAAGATTTCTTAATTCCCATCCTATGTTTAAACACAAGGCACCTCTCTATTACTGTAAATTAAGGGATTGGGCAAATCATGGCATGCAGGAGTTTGTCTCCAATTCCAAGAAACACGATTGCCTCTCTGTGAGTTCAAGCAGGAGCGAGAAGAATATAATCTGATCTGAAGGATCCCCTGGTTAGGGTGGTTCCCTCCCAGTACTCATGAAGCCTTGCCAGTAACTGCCTGTTACTCCCTACAAAGCCTGACTTGTGGATGAGGAGCCCATGTGTGCTATTCCCTGCGCTCCACTGCCTGGGTCAGTACACAGAGCAGATTTTTCCAGACCAGCTGAAGTGGTCCGAGTGTAAGGGTTGTAACTGGAGAGATGCTGGGTTCTGCTGCTTTTGCTGCTGCAGTCAACTTTTGGTGTCTTTCAGCCATACAAGAGCAAAAGTAAGGGGCGATGCTCCTGCCCAGTAATGCTCGTTCACAGAACAATATAATAAAGCAGTACCGGATGGGTGAATTTTGTAGACTGAGCAAGTACATGCTTTTCAACCATCTTTTTTCCCCCTCTCAAGTGTATTTTTTTATGTGGAAAATAACGGTCAATCTTTTTCCTACACAGTTTTCCTAACTTACATTTACTACTTCCACTCATTACTATCTTTTGGTTTTTAAGCATTAACGGTCTAGATCCTGGTTCAGTAGCCAGCAGCTTTGTCTTCCAATTACCTTTTCTACTTCTGAGTTAATTTTCTAATTTTTCTCATTAAGCCAGTGGGCTGTCTCCTCTTCACAAAAGAACATGCAGTAACTCAGGACACAGGGCCAATTTCACCTACTCGTGTTACTCTACCATTCAAGAACCCAAATGATGATACTCATGCTACCAGGAATGAAACTTTGTCAGCAGCAATAAGAAGAGAGAACCCTGCTCTGACAGATGTGACTGTTACGATGGAGCCAGCTAACACAGGGGGTCTGGCTGTTGTCAAGATAGCATGCATGCAAATCTTTAAAGACTGGGAAACCACAGCGAGGAAAGTAAAACATTTTTCAGCTAAAACTTGATCTGGACAGGCAGTTAATTTCTGTAATATTTTAAAATTGTATTACAGGGAAAACTGTAAACTATCCGTGGGATGATTTGGGGCTTTGAAGCAACTGACAAGCTGTTACTTCAATAACCCTTGGGAAGAGTTTTTAAAATTTGTACATTGTTACTGGCCACCCCGGGGTGCCCTGATGATTCCTAGCAGGCTTTCACATCAGCATACGTTTATTTACTGAAGCTCATTCCATCACATCTTCACTAATATAACCTAAGATAATCAGATTAAAGCTAGGCTTCAGCATGCTGCACTCACACCTCTTAGCTGCAGCATAGGCAACACCCACGGCCTGAAAACCAGGCTCTGCAGACACGCTCACATGGTGTGCAGTAGTCCGGGGGGGAGGAATCATACTCAGTGAACTTTATCGGGAACCCCCAAGTTCCTGCTGCAGCTGCCTGAGACCAGTAAGTACAATATTTTTTATTGCATGCACAGACATAAACACAAAAAACCCCCAACAGAACAGCAGACACTGCTTGAGGTGATGTCCCTCTGTTGACATCATGGCTTACTGTTCTCCAGCTTCCTTTCAGCAAGAACTCCTACCACAAAATACCGGGAGCTACACAGCCAATCTGATAGAAACAGGATAATGTCAGCAAGAATGACTGCAATAGCCTGCAGGCAGCATCCATTCTGCTAACTTAACATACAGTATATTCTTCTAAGTTTATTTCCATAAATATTACTCAGTAAGTCAGCAAGTAAAAGGAGAGTTCTACCCAGTGATGAATTTTTTGCTTTAGTGTCTGGCTATTCTCTAGCCCAAAATTGTTTCCAGATTAAGAACCCTGATTCTGGAATGAATTGTTCCAAAAAGGACCAGACCTTGGCTTTGTGGGTATAACGCAAGACTGCTTTTAAGTTTTTTTCTGCAGAGGTTGGCAGAATGGTGATGTATCAGGAAGTTATTTAATAACCTCAAATAGTCTTTACTGCAGACGTTACTTGATTAAAATGTATGTATATTTAAAAGTATTCCTCTCTGCATGCACAAGCCCAGAAAGGTGCATGTTAGATACGTAAGGATACCAGCGAAACATTAATTTCATTCCTTTTCCTCAGTACAAAAAAAAGATTCAACTATTTAGCTCTACTTAATTCTAGGGCACAGTTCATATAGGAAGAGATGTCAAAATAAACATAAGAATAAAAGAGGAGTCAGAGCAAGATGACTTTCCCCTTTATATTATCTTGAGCTGGTATTTTATTTTAACATTTTTGTGAAAATAATCCATATAGAAAATGGTCATTGACTTCTGAGCTAACCAGATGCCACAGTTCAAGTACCCGGCAGGCAGGCAGACACATAAGTAGCTGCATTGTAGAAAGCTGAATTTATGAGCCTGATTTTCAAATTATTCTTCCTGAATTTTTCATGCATCACATAATGTCATGGTCCTTTTTCCTCCAAATCCTGGTAAAATAAAAAGAAGGCTTTGTAGAAATGATGGGATTTTGAAAATATACTTTTAAGTTAAGAAAACTAAGTTGTCATTTTGAATCCTACTCCCAGATAGTTGACTTATGAACATATTTACAAGTACCATGTTAGTTTTGCTTCATGGCCTTGCTGAAGAGAAATAGCCTGTATTTCTGAAGTGGTTTTTGCCTGTCTGCAAAGTAGAATATAAACATGGAGAATACACTAAAAAAAAAGGAAAAACATTCTACGAACAATGCTAAAATAAACTTTAATGTTACAAGTCAAACTCTAAAAGGTAAATAATCGCAGAATTAAGAGTTGTGTGAAAACTCTATTCAGCACCTTTATGTGGCAATATTGTTATTCTTTTTAACTGCCTGTTCACAGTCCTTTCTTTTTTTCCATAAGACATTTCACTCATTCAGCACAGAAGGAACAAAGATCACTGGACAGGTAGTTACTAATTTTTATATATATACACCTTCTTTCTAGATCTTATTACAAATTAAGAGCTTCACAAACATTAATTAATTAATCTTCATACTGTCCTTGTGAGAATATGTATAAACTTCTCCATTTAAAGGCAGAGACTAAAACACAGATAAATGACAAAACTATTTATTAAGAAAAGTCTCTGCAGATTTGTTTGCTCAATTTAAGAGGTCCAGGCCTCCACTTGACAAAAATAATCTCTCATTTTTTATTAAAATTGGCCATGAGATAGGAGTTTAAGTACTGCCCTTAGAGACTCATAATACAGGAACCTGAGCAATAAAGTGAGAGGATGTTAGTCCGTGTCAAAAGCTATGAAACCTCACCTATCAAATGGCTTGAGAAACACTTGCCTCTCATGCGACCCCACTGCACTACTCATACTGATCTTGTCTTCCTCTCCGTCTGTGTCAGAAGATGTCTCATCTTCCAGGTAGGCAGTGTGAGAGTTTAGGCCCTGCTGGTGGAGGAAGCCAAGAGGATGTGCTAAAGCTATTGCTATTCAACTTCCTTGCTTAACACCTTTCATAGCTAGTGTAGCCATTATGTCTACTTTGGTATTTTGCAGATGGACAGGAATCTACAAGCTGGCAGTTCGGTTGCAGTTACTTTACCATGACCCTGTAAGACAGCCTGAGCCAGCAGAGAGGACAGAGAAACAAAAATGCATATACCAAAAAAAAGAAAATAATTCAAGAACTCAAAAAAATGTTTAGAGAAAACTGAGAAGAAAGAGAAGGGAGTTTCATTTACATAGAGATCACTGTATTGTCTCTTGGTGAGCTAGACCGACTTGAAGAGACATTGTATCCAAGAAGCAAGAGAGACCTTGCCTTATTTTTTTTTATTTTTATTGGAGAATGCCTTGGGCGCAGTTGGAAATCAGAGAGACGGATGTTTCTTACAGTGCATTCCATGCTGCAGCTTAGCTCTATTAACTTCTACTCCTACTGAGGCTTAATGAATAAATAACTTAAGTCCGGGTAAGGAGGTACTCATGCTGAATGTACTTCTAAAGGAAAGAAGTAGTAAAATAGTAAGCAGCATGTTGATGAGAAAGAAAATATATTTATTAGTATTTCTTAAAGAATCTATCTATATTTTTTAAAGTTTAAAAAGAGCATGGAGCTCATAAAGAGAAAACTGTTTATGTTAATGCTTGGAGAGAAATAATAGGATGAGAAATAATACTCATGTTTTGATTATTTTCTATTTGCACAATAATTTTATCCCTAGGGAACACAACAGGCTTTTCAATTCTGTTTCCACAGTTAATTTCTGGTAGTAAAATGGCTGATACTCTTGTTCAGAGCAATTCATTGCTACCTCATTTTACCAGGCATTTGACTAATCTGGCGTAGAGCTGTTAGCTGAAATTATTTTGCAGTTCCAGCCTACTGAATCAAACACAACTGTTTCACCAGGCATTGCAGTACACCTTTAGAAAGTCAATTACCATCAGGATGTCCTTCTGCCTTTCAAAGGGGAGAAAAGAACCATTAACCTATCAACCCTCATCAAGACACGAAATTCTGGTAACAGCCTATATGTGACAGTGCCATTTTATATAATATGAAAGTGAAATGAAAAGCATGCAAAGATAGTGATAATAAGTGCTGTACCCTTATATTGTCACATATTTAATACTTGATTCACATTATATTAGTGTCAATGTTTTATGACTGTCAGTAGAATCACCTTGAATTTTAAATAGAAAATATGGATTTCTTTGGTTTTACTTAATGTAATATTTCATTAAGCCTGCCAAAGGAACCAAATAAAAGGACTAGCAGGAGGAAATATATTTTAATTTTGATCAACTGTGAAAGTCACTGACAGGGGGTTCTGGTCTGTGTTCTTCTATGACTAAATTTTGAAATAATATTTTTAAAAAGGAATTTATGTCAATCCCATATTTTATTAAGGCAGTCACCCACACAACTCCCTGAATCCTCCTGTGTTTCACGCATTGTTGAGTTTGACACTTACTTGCTTTGTAGGCAACATTTTTTTTGTCAAGACAATGCTTTTTTTTCCTGCAGTAATTTTAAAAAATTTTAAATGGACCAGTCAAGTCCTTGTTTTGTAATTTTTATATCACCTGAATATACACTATTTTCAACTTTCACAGCAGGAGAATCTTTGGACAGTTTATTCAGAGGTTATTCACTCACTGCTTGGTATATTTTGGTTTTAGGTATGAAATCTATTTGTTGTATTAAAAAGAGATAAACTGAGACCTTGGTTTTTAATATAAGCGATATTGCCAAGTTAGAGCTGAATAATTTTGATTGCATGAGTTTCACAGGTAATATGCGAAACTGTCCATTTTCTAGAGAATAATATTCTTAGGTTTATTTTCTGTTAAGCTCTTTCCCTGTACATGCACAGAATTATTCAGAAGATATTAATGACCAAGGAATCGATGTCATGAAAATAGGGACTTTAGTGGTAGACCCAGGTGGCTTGTTAGATTTTCTCAGCTGAGCATTCAAGACAGATGCATGAAAACAGACAATGAAAAGAGAATACAGGAACTCCTGGGAAATATCTCTAGGGAGGACATGTTAATTCTCTTCGCCTACATTCATGTCTTCTTCTCCTTTTTCTCTTATGTAAACTAATGATCTTATATGGATTGCAAGATCTTTGCCCACAGTGTCAGAGGGAGCTGAAATTGTTTAGAAGACAGAGAAAAACACAAGAAATACTTGAGAGATGTGAATTTCCACAAAATCTACATTGTTAATTTGCACATTTTTTTGCAAGCCTTGTATCTTTTGATACAATATTAAGCCCCTGTTCCAGAGGGCAGGTGATAAAAAATCTCAGCTTTCTCTACTGAAATTTTATGTAGGCAAAGAAACAACAGAAATCTGATTTCCTAGAGATTTTGTCCTATGATTGTTTTTGGGATCTAAAAAGGTACAAGGTCCTCTTGAGATCTTTCCCATAGTTATGCCATCTCTCTATCATTTCAACCTTCCCTTATGTTCAGATATTTATCTTTGTTATTCACCTGCCCATCTAGTCATGTGAAACTTAGAGGAGCTTGATGATCTCTATCCATCTCAGGTTGACTAGCCAGGTTAATTAGACAGGGAAAGTCTCAACGAGAGTCACATATTTAAACAAGCTGTTTCTTTAGGGAGATCATAATATAAATAAGAAGAAATTTCAATTTTTCATTTACAGATAATTATGGGCAAAATGTGAAAAACGTGAACCTTACTGGTTCAAAAAACTAGCAAACAGGAATCTTAAATACACTGTTTTCAAAAAATGTACTGTTTTTTTCACTAATACCACAATTTTTAGTTTAGTTTACTGATTCTTGAATGATGAATGTTGGTGTTACTACTTACAGAGAGAGAACAATAGCAAGAAAGCACAGCTCCAACAAGCTAAAAAGCATTTTTATCTCTTCTGCTGTCCCTGAAACATTTCAAGCATCTTATAAAGCCTGTTTGATTGATACAGGGCATTAAAATAATGTGTTTAAGAAATTTAATGTTGAGCCATGAAATCTGCCATTTCTGCGAAAAAAATTGCCTTTCTTCAATTAAAATTAAAATCACAGCTTCACACAAAATTGTATGTAAAACTTCTGAATGCCTCAGGTGGTTTCTGTCACATAACAGTGATTGGGGGGTTACTGTTATACAGAGTACTCTCAGAAGTACTTTAAAATTATACATGTTCTGGCCACTGTGTAACATTCATATTTTTAATATTTAAGCGATTCATATTTAATATTCATATGTCCTTATAAAGTTCTTTCTTATGAAGTTTACTGAACAATGGTAAATTTAATCTCTTTGCTTAGATTTCTTTAGCATATCCTATGCATATTCTTAAATGATACCCACAATACTCAAGACATATTTATACTATCTGTGTATAGATAGTATATGGAGGTAGCTCTATTGGCTTTTAAATATTAAAACTTCAAAGTATTAAAGCATTCTTACTGTTTCTGAGGATTTTACCAATAAGGTAATAAACCCCCCATCTTTAAAATATTAAGGATTAGGTGCTACATCCCCAAAATTAAAGAGAGTTAGTGTTTCAGGCTTCTGCATCTCTGGTTTTACAATTATGTGCTAATCACAATTTACTTCTACCTTCCATCTATTTAGGTAATTGGGTTTATTTTCAACTGCATGTATCTAAAATCTAATCACACAGCTAGAACAAGATATATCCTCAGGCAAAGTGAGAGAACAGTCTTGTTTAAGACATGAAGAAACCACACACTAAATAAAAATAATATCATTTTGATTATTAAATCTTCTTGGTTTATGAGAAGTATTCAGTCAGAAACCCAGAGGGCCATTTAAAATCGAAAAGCATTTACACAACAGATCCATGGAAACCACAAAACACTTTCTGTTGAATCTTTCCAGCTACCAAGCTTTTGTCATCAACAAATCAAACCCACATTTTTAGAGAAAAGATGAAACAGTTTCCTGAAAGGAATTGTTTCTGATGTGAAAAGCATACAAGGAGGTTTTCACTTCTTCTAAAGTCCATATTCAGTGCACAGTAAAGGAAGGGACTCTGTGCTTTATTTTGGTTCCCATTTTAAAATATTTTGATTAATTTTTTTGAGTAGTTCTAATATTTTTAGGGTTTGCCAAAGGTCATGAGTTAAGGATGTTTTCTTAACATACCTGACTGTTAAGAAAAATTAGTACCTCAAACATCAAAGACATGATTTTCATTCACACATAATACTGCTTTCAATCATAAAGAAAACCATATGGAAACACTTTCAGGTGAAGTCAGTGCAAGGCACAGATGTTAACGTCCTAAGATACACCCTAAATGACTTCATATATCGATTATGAAGGCACTGCATTTTTGCTTTATTTACAAGACTGCCCAATGGACAAATCTAAAAAAATGTATTATGTGTAAGGTGTCTATATAAGTTAAACATGGAGCTTTTCCTTTTTTCTTATTTCTGTCCTCATATTGTCTTTGTTCACAAATACTTGCTGAGAAAACATATCTCAGTACTTATAGGGAGCAACAGAACTGAATAGAATGCCTGCCTCAAGAATTAACTTGCACTCCACAAAGACTAGAGTTATTGAAAATTTATGCACCAGAAATTTAAAATGGGAAGCTGCAAAATATAGCTCAGGTAAAAAAGCCAAACTATTAAAATGAAACACTTCAATTTTTTTCCAGCCAGAAATTTTTCTGAATATCTATTACCTAATCACTTCTAAAAATCTACTTTAATTTCCTTTTCAGAATAAGAAGACATATCAAAAATGTCATCATCTCCCATGAATGATAATTCAGTTTTACAGCTGGCCAATTTTGCAACATGTATCTATAGTATATGCAACAGCTACACCTCAACAGACTCATGCAGAAAGAAAACATTAGAAATCCCAAATGTATTAATTTGATTAATTGTGAATAACTACTCCTTGACTTGGTAATTTGATGGTATTCCAACATTTTTTAAAGTACATTTTATTCCTTCCTCTTGTTTTTCACTTAGGAGTCTTTACTAATGACAGCTTCATTTTTATGTATTTCAACACTGTAGTATATGCCTCAGTTTTGCTGTTTGAAAGAAAGCTGCATTTCCTATTTTTCATGGCTTAAGTATTAGCTGGAATTAAATTTAAGTAATTTTAAACCTATCTAGCAATGATTGACGTATTTGGATATGTTTCTAGAACAATAACCACCAGCCTAGGTTCCCTGCCTTCTTAATGCTACACACATTGACTGCTCAGCGTAGACTGACCAAGCTGAGCAAAAACCAACTATTCATAACAAGATGCCCAGAGGCAAGAAACAATTTAAAGTTTACTTTGGTACTGTGGACTACTATACCAAGTGAACCTGCTCCTTTAAGTGGTTGTGAGAGAAAACCATCTGTGAATACACAATAATCAGGTGCCTGGCCTGTCTTCTGTGATGAGGAAGACAGATTCTCTTTCCTTGCACTAGATGATTACGGGTCAGCTAACACACCAGAGTGCTCGAGCACCGGATATTCAGTATTGCGGTATTAGCAAAAACGGTGCTCATTTCCTTATGAGGTAGAGATACTTTCAGTTCGCAGGGATGGAAAATCACTTTTGTCACAGCTCTGTTTTATTCTTATTTCTACAGTCAGAAATCCGTTAAAGGCTGGAAAGGCTGAAAGAGTTGGGACTAGAGAAACAGAATCAGAGTCCTCATGGACTGTGGTGGAATGAGGTGGCCACCACTATGTAGCTATGAATTTTAACTTCACATTACATACCTACAAATTTCAATGATCTGTTAAACTCATGGGGTTTTGTTCATGGGATTAAGAGTGATTTTTTTGTGCTTTATTTCAGACTAGGTTACAACCCTTACATTTCATATTTGTAGTCCATTCAGGATAAAAGCTGAAAGGAAACAGAACTAAGATGGGAGGAAGAAATAAGGTCCTTGATGAGGCCCTGGATAAATTCCTAAATTGGATCTGCTTTGAATGGAGAGTTAAACTAGATGATTTACAGATGTTTCTGCCAAACTTATTGTTTTTATGATTCTGTGATTAATGTATTATTCATTGTTATCTTTTCATTTGTTACCTTATGAGGGTCCATCCATAACACCTGTCAATGCTGAGAAGGGCTCTTTAAACCTACTGCTCTTCTAGTTTATATCACTCTGTAAATTGAAAATAAGCACTACTCAGATTAGACTGATTCACAGGTGAGTGAGCATAGCTTTGAAGTTAGAAGGCTATGCGTCTAGAGTCAGAGATCCCTAGTAGAGTACAGTGCATTATTAAAATGTAACTGAGATAGGACATGACTGAAAGAAAGAGACCCCACTTCACATCCCATCAACAATGTCTACAGCTTTGGCTGTAGCCAAGAATAGTTGCCACAAAAGAAAAATTTATGCTATGTATAAAAATCTATTATTATATCAGATAGTGCATCCACTACTTAGGTAAGTGTTCCCACTGGCTTTGGTCAAGCTCCATGTAAGTGAGATGCAGACTTGCACGATTTTGTACTACACAATTGCATTATTTTTTTGCAGAAACTAATCTACCCTGTAAAGAATCTTAGTGAAGATTCATCCTTACAGTTTGCAAAAAGGAAAAGGCTTACTCCTTCATGTTGGTTTTCATGGAGAAAATATTAGGATTTTTGAAATGTTATCCACTTCTACAACTTCCAATTTATCATCTTGACAGATATCCAGGTAGCCAAGAACTTACAATCTTACCAGGTAGGTGTTATTAAATGTAACAAGCAGCAGTGAAACATTAAAGCATGATGGAAATAACTTTCCCTCATGGTTTTAGACTTTTGGCTTCGTTCTTGATCACTTTCCTCTTCATATTCCATAGGATGTAATTCAACCTGCTCATCTAGAAGCAGCAAAAAGCATTCTCTTTTAATGCTATAGATACAAGAATGATTATGGATTACCCTGCTATTAAATCATAGACAAACTGTATTCAATTAAGTACTCGACTCCATAAAATCATGGAGGTTTAGATTTATTGGTAAAAATTCAGGTTGACATTTTGTCCCTAATTCACCCTATTGAAAAGTAAGAAACAAGGTACAATTGCATGAGTTCATGAGTGTCAACCCCAATTTTTAGCTTTAAATGTTGAGGATTTTTGCTGTTGTCGGTTTTAGTCTTAATAAGTTGAGCTATGGGAAATATTATATATATGATGATGGCATGAACATTTGCTTTTTCCAGTTGTTTAAAAACTGACATACACAGAAATCTATTTTTGGTGATCCCTATCCCAGATTTTAACCAGAAGCAAAACCAAAGCTTTTCTAACCTTTCGAAACTTTTTCAAAGTTCAAAGGGTAAGTTTCTAAATAATCACAGGGTTTCTTGGAGCACTCAGCCAGAAATGATCATGAAACTTTGAAAGAAAAGGACAAGCAGAGATAGAGGGTTATCTTTATAAATAATAATTGAGAAATATTAATTAAAAGCTAGAAATGACATGTCATTTCCAGAATATTACTGTATTAGTAATGCGGAAAAAGGAGATCTGAAAAGGAATGAACAGCAGTCATTGCCATCTTCACAAAACTATAAAAGCATCTCATTGCTCAACTTTCCAGGTCAAAAGGCTGCCTAGCTTTGATAGGTATGATAACTGTTATTGGATTTGGCAATGCCAGAACCTCAGAAAGAGGTAAATTGTTCCATCTAGTTGGAAAACACTCTCTTAAATGCATGAAGAGGGAATATAGCTAATTGGTTGCTTCTTCAATATCACTAATGGAAGAGTAAGAGTTTATATGAGCAGACAAGTTTAATATCATTCTTATCTGAGACAGTAACAAGAGTATGATATGCCACATTAAATAGTCCAGAATGGCTTACATATGAATTTTAGCCAGCATGGGGTAGCTATTCTGAAAATAACAGTGGTAGTAATAGGCCAATGATTCCCGTTCCTTATCTTTTTGATTCATGAGAACAAGTTTTACTGACATCAATAACCCCAGAAATCAAATTCCTAAGTGGCATGTATAAATATTCCTTGGAAATGAACTCTGCCTGTATAGGTATTTTTTTCTGCAAATGTCTGTAAACTCATCTAATATGAAGAAGCAGCAAGCTCCTCTGAATGACCACTTGTGACTCATATAGTTTGTAAATACTGCAAATTTAGGGACCCTCCATAATCAACCTATAAAATCAATAATTGTGAAAGTAAAAGACTGGGAGATAAACTACAGCAATCTGATGAATTTGTAATCTGCTCAGAGATTTATAGGCATAAATTTGTGAATAATGTTCTTGGTGAATTACCTATATCTACCGATGTGACTACTTGTAATAAGCTTAGCTACCAGTCAAGGCATGTTGGAACAGGGAACTACTTCTTACATTTCATACACTTTCCACAAAAATCATATAGAATATTTGAAGGTAAATATTTGAAATCTCCAATTTCTTGGCATTCATCATAAATACTGAGAAGCAAACACAAGTGATCTTCAGTAATCATAGCTCTCCTACCTCCTAATCAATAGATAAAACAGTAACTAGGTATCTCTCATAATCAATAAATAAATAAGTCAGATATCTTGTGGGCTTAGGTTTTCCTTCACAGAAAACCTAAGCCAACATTTCAGAAAAACTGTTAAAATCTTGAATGATTCCCTGAGTACCAAGTGTGATACAATAATAATGGCATCACCCCTTTATCTGAGTAAGTACTCAGTCAATAGAGGCATATAGTTTAATCTGGACATCCTATTTTGTTAAGGTATATTAATAATTACATATTTAAGTTCTTTTTATCTGCATAATTAAAATTCCAGGGAATTTGCTAAGGTATATTAATTACTATATATTTCAATTCTTTTAATCTATATCATTAAAATTCCAGGGAATTTACCAAATTTTATTTGTAAGTAGCAATAAACATTAATTTCCATCTATGAACCAAAGTCTTTCTATGGTTAAATATGTGTAATTCCCAGTGTTTCACTGAAAACCCATTGTGGGTGTGGATGTTTCAGAGCAGAAGCTGGCCTAATTTTTTGTTATGTTTTATATAGTAATGTGGTACCTCATTAAAAATACCTGGAGGATCAGCAGCCAGTTTCTACAAGACTCCTAACATTTCCAAACACTGAAGGCATATTTGGAACACATTAGTTTCAAAATCTCTTCTGTCAGAATTTGCTTGCGTAACAAAACACAAGTGTTTCTTATGAGACCAACAAGGCTGTAGGAATTCAGCAGTAAATAAAGGTTTGAAAAATGAGAATACTCTTAGGAAAAGTGCTTGTTTTGAGAATAACAGAACTGTAAGGTGGGAATGAGCATCAAGAGGTCAGCTAGTCCACCCAAAAGCTCTGAGGCAGGGTCACTTTAAACATCTATCATGACTGGCTTGGCTTTATCTAATCTCTGTTAACAAATTGCTTATGACAGGATTTCCAAAGCCTCCCAGGTAACCTGTTTCAATTGTCAACTGTTTTCATAGTTTAAAATCTTTTTCTAATATCAACCTACTTACCCCTTACTGCATCTTAAGCTTATTATTTATTGTCTTGCCTTCAATAATTTCAGATAATTTTGTTATTAATACATTTTAAACCTCTTAACAATGTTGTTATTAATACCATTATTAATGTTATTAATACTCATAACTATCACAACTTTCAAGTGATTTAAGTTCATGTATTCCTTCTTCTTTCATGTTTACAACTGTCGCTGCAAATAAGGAGTTAGCAGCTTTCTTTAAAAAGTTTAGGATGAGGGTTTCAAACAAAATCACATGAGTACAGGAAGTCAAGCTCTAAACAGAATATGAAATACCATGACTTTTCTGATGGTACTGCACAGATACTCTCTTTTTCCTCTCCTAGCCTTTCAACTGTGGAACCTCTCAAAGGCTGTGTCCCACTAACAGAGAGGTGATTTACTATCCCATTAAGGAATATCAGGAATAGGGTTTGAACAGAAATAAAATAAGATAGATAAGGATAGATATGGACTTTTAAAATACATGATAAATTTTTTACCTAACTTGAGTTTGCTTGTCTCTTACCTTACTGCAGGCCAGTATTTTTCCCCTTCTATTTCCTTTATTGATATTATCACCATCTCGGATGTCCTCATGACTTCTCCTATCCTGTGTTAGAGTCTGATTAATCTCTCTGAGACTTTCTACAGTTCTCCCAAGGTCTGTATGTTGGTCTGCACTTTGTTTCAAGACTCATCTTTTCCTTGTATTTCTTTAAAGCTTTCTTTGGACACTTTCCTGTTTCATTTTCACACTGATTCTCTATTTTATTCTGAATCAAAATTTCATCTCCTGATGTACCTCTTGAACTCCTCTACTTCTCAGTTTCTATACTTTCAATCATTTCACTGGTTTTCCCTCGTTTATAATATATGCTATTCTGCACAGGCAATTGTTCCACTGCCTTTGTAAACCACATCATATATACTCATAGCACTTTATAACAGTGCAAGACAAAGGTTGAAAAATCAGATCAATAGCCAGGAAATTCAGAATGCAAATGGAGTTGTAATTTTTCCCTGGAAAAATATAAAGTTTAAAGTGTTCAGTAGAAACAACAGAGAAAAATACTACGTATGTGTAAGACCTGTTCTACAGATAAGACTTACCTTCCCTCTACTATCATTTATGAACCATTGCAGGAATTCCACAGTGGGTAATTTTGATGTAATTGATCCAAAAAATGTTCCTCTAACCCTAATAGTCAACGGCTGGCTTTTAATCTAACATCTAAGAGCTCTATCTACTCTGGAAGTGATTCTTGGTACGTACCTTATTCTTTACTCAGAATACTAAAACTGTAAAAGCTACATAGGAGGACTTTAATTTCCCAGCCTGCATTAACTTAGCTGCTGTGATTCATTTTTATGTTTATGTTAAAAGGAAAAGTGAGGACAGAAGCAAAAGGCAAAACTCTGAGGTATTGCTGTAGCTACACAAGATGTAGCTTTGAACAATGAGCTGCCTTTCACTCTACACCTTGCTCCTGAAGACTATTTCACTACTTACAGCCTCAGCAGTTGAAGTTTGACAATTAAAAGTTGTCCAAAGCCTGCTTAAAGTTCTAAGTTGGTCTACTTTTATAGCATTTTGAAAATAAAATGAAAAATACTCAGTCATACCCCAGGAGGAAGCTAACTTGAAACATTCCTACTTCAAAATTATAAGCATAATTTTCTCTTTAATGTCTTCTCATTTGCAGTTTTTAATGAAGACTAAGTTGAAAAGAAAAGAATTATCCACATTTCCAGTATTGGGCTTCAAGGTATGTACAAGGTCAAGGAGATCAATGGAAGTATATGTGTATTTTGACATGGTCTCTCAACTCAAAACCAAGCTAATTAATCTAATGCAACTTTTCCTCCCAAGACTTTTAAGCCCTCCTGCCAAACAGGCATAAACCAGAGATTATCACACATATTTGGCAGGAAGTATGCATAGAATCAGTCAGGTCTGAAGCTGAATTTACAACAGTTACAGTTAAATATGCTCCAGCATATTGTAATATGTAATATACGTATCAGTAGATTTCATCAGTCTTGTTTGTCCAAGGAATATATTTTTATTTCTTTGAATTCTTACATTCATTAACAAAGAAAAATATTCTGAAATGTTAAAATTATGCATTTAAAATTATCATTGCTGGAAATATATATATGTGCATAAAAAGACATATTTGTTTTTTATTGCGACTTTATTTTAAGATAACCCACGTACCTTTTATTGTTTAGCATTTGCATTTGGAACCTAATAATATCTTTAAGCCAAAATTATTTTATGGAATAGTGGCAATGCATTGGTAAATGCAATACCTAATAAGAGCTATGCCATGCTATAATTTAAATGCATAGTGATTATATCATAGACTATTGAATAATTCTGTATTACACTAGTTGGTTGCCTGCAGTATTCTAGTTTCTGTGACATTGCAGTTTATCAGTCTGCACAACATAGTTCACAATTCTTCATATCTTATGTTTTCTCGCAACATCACTGTTTACATTGCAGTTAAGCTGGATGTATACCAACACTCACTTGAGAGAAGTGTCCTGTAACAAGGTTTAGGTTCCATCTTTCTCACATAACAATCTTCTTAAGAAAGAATTTGTATCTAATGTGACACTGGCTTAATTTAGATAGAATAAATGCTTCATTTTTAGATTTTCTTAATAATAAATGAGTACAATCATACACAATTAAAAGTCAGATAGCCTTTTCTGTAACTGGTGAATATTATTTCATACAGATGGGAATGCTTAGTTCTTTGTTCATACTATGCCAATGAACACGTGAAATTATCTTATGCATTTCTCTTTACAGCTTTTTTGCATAATCAAGTTTAATCAATATGACACCAGCTAATCATCTGAGAAAATATTTAGCTCTTTCAAATCTGATAAAGTTTCCTACAAAGCCCCCATTGGAGTTTGAATAAATTATCTTCAAGGATTTTTAGAACTTGCAAAATTTCCAATCAGCGTTTTACATTTTGCCTGGAGCAGCATATCAAAGCATGGAGCATTTTATCAAGCTTACCTTACCCTCTAACTTATCCTCTACAATTATGTATATGACTAGCTAGAATTCTAGAAAGTGATGAGGCAAGGAATAATGTGATAAGAATTCTGAATTTCCAGGAAATACCTAGATGTGAACTCATACAAGAGCAGCTGAAAATTCAACCTAATACAGTTCTGCAGATCAGCATGTTGCAGCTACAGCCTTTCAAATCTCTTAAACATTTGGTATTATTGGATTTCTACTCTGGAAAATGCCAACACAAGTGTGTCTCTCACCTGTACCTTAGCTAATGAAGTTATGGCAGTAACAAAATCCTTTTTCTATTTTAATTGTAACATGCTCTTGAAATAAGAGCAGATCAAGGAGAAACCTCTATTCCAGTCATCATTCCCTTAAAGCATTTGATAGTGCATTCAGGTCAGATTTGAAGAATAATTTTGCCAGCTAGGAAATGAGAACAAACTTTTGAAATACTTTCAGTTTGAGTCTTGATTCACAAGCCAAATGACGTGAAATCAAAAGTAAAGCAGGTGGCTCTGTTACCATCTTGCTCTCAATAACAATAATTTAGTCACTCACCTTGAAAGTGGAGAAGCAAAGTTCTAATCACTTCTCCTGTTTGATTCAGAGTAGGCAGGAAAATACGTCCACAATGTAATGCTATAACTGGCAATCCAATGCTGTCTGCAACAAATATTTACAAGGCCTATACAAAGTGCAACAACTTTCTCAGAGTACCACTGACAACATATTGCTACTGTGAATGTCCTTAATATTATAGTATTTCATTTTTCCTGAAAATGTTCTTGTGTGGAACAATTAATTCAAAGCTGAATTAAACATTTTCTTTGACCTAAGATAATTTTCCTCCATATGATGGAAATGCATTTAGTGTCAGGCTGAAACTGAATAAGAAGAATTCATGAAAATGTTTCTTTTGTCACTGTTTTATACCCTTTTCCATGGCAGATCTTTCAGTTATATTGCTAGTTAGCAATGAAATGGCTCTGGCTATAATCCATGACTCCATCTGACCATATATCAGCCTTTTAAGAGTAATCATGTTAAATAACTTGTAATATCAATATGTCCCTAACGTATCAAACCAACTGTTAAGCACCTTTAGGTTCTGCAGTCCTCTCTCCATCTCATTCAAGAAGAACAGATTTAAACTGCTTGTTTTGTTCTTAGGCTTCTTTTTTTTCACTATCTCTAGCTTTTATACCTCAGGTGGCAGGATCTTTCTCATCAATCTGGATAAGTTCCCAGCATTACAATTCTTTTTGTTTGTTTGTTTCCTTTTTTTTTGAGAACTTGCCTAAACTGGTGGGCTAAGACACAGTACAGTCTGACTGATAAGATCAGCATTTCTGGTGGTACAGTTGTATCATGAGTTTTGTTGTGTCATCTTTGAATGTCAGAGTTATTAAAATTGTCTTCAGAATACAACATTGTTCAAAAGATTAGCTCTATAATTAAAGCAAACTAAAACTCTGAAATGGCTCTTATCCTTAGATTATTTTAATATCCAATATAATAATATACTACCTTATTTTGATGTTGGATATAGGCCTTATTTTGGTGAAGAAAACTAAGACAAGGGCTGAGAAGAAAATATGGCTTCTCTTAACTTCAATTTTACCAAATGCAAAAATTTTATAAATGGTATTTCAGCAATAAGGCCTTTCTCCTTTCCAGGAAATATGATAAATATTGAAACAAATCACTATGGGAATAGTGATTTGCAGATAATATGTATAAAAGCAGCTGTTACACACTATGTTCTTCTTAGGAACTTGTGGTATGAGGCTATAAGCAGCCTTACAAACACATGGGGATTGCAAAAACTTCATTGTTTGATAATGAATCAAACTAATTACAGCACAATTTGAAAATGAATCTAAAAATATACATTGGAAAAGACAATTTTCTAGTCTTAACTTCCAATAACTAAAATAAGAAGCGTTTATAATATCAGACATATCAACAGCATCCTGGCCTGGATCAGAAACAGTGTGGCCAGCAGCACTAGGGAAGTGATCATGCCCCTGTACTCGGCACTGGTGAGGCTGCACCTCAAATACTGCATTCAGTTTTGGGCCCCTCACTACAAGTAGGACGTTGAGGCACTTGAGCATGTCCAGAGAAGGGCAATGAAGCTGGTGAGGGGTCTGGAGCACAAGTCATACGAGGAATGGCTGAGGGAACTGGGGTTGTTTAGTCTGGAGAAGAGGAGGCTGAGGGGAGACCTTATTGCTCTCTACAATTACCTGAAAAGGGATTGTGGTGAGGTGGGTGTTGGTCTCTTCTCCCAAGTAACTAGCAATAGGATGACAGGAAATGGCCTCAAGTTGCACCAGAAGAGGTTTAGACTGGATATTAGGAAAAATTTCTTTCCTGAGAGAGTGGTCAAACATTGGAACAGGCTGCCCAGGGAGGTGGTGGAGTCACCATCACTGGAGGTGTTCAAAAAACGTGTAGATGTGGCACTTCGGGGCATGGTTTAGTGAGCATGGTGGTGTTGGGTTGATGGTTGGACGTGATGATCTTAAAGGTCTTTTCCAACCTTAGTGATTCTGTGATTCTATGAGTATTTAAATTATATCCAACTTCCTTGAGCATGGTGTAGCAGATTTTCAGTGAGACTGTTGGCTTACTGTACCATGGTTCATCCAGCTGGTGAAAAACTTACTTGCAGGAAGACATCACTTTCACTTACTTTCCAATAACAGAACTGTGTCTATTCTAATAGTAAAGAGTGAACTACAAAGATTTCCTCAGGGCTTCTGAGAATTCTGCCCTGTGGCATTTCCCATTTATCTCAACATGTATAAATTACAGGAGTTATTAAGGAAAAGGCAGACAATCCCTTGGGATAATGAGGCCTAATTTTAAACTTTATAGAGGAGGTTTGGTATTTTCACGGTGGGAAGGAAAAATGGGCTTCAATGGATCAAGATTAGAGGATTTAGTATTTAAGGGCATACCATAAGGAAGAAAACAACAGACTGTAATTGATGCTTTTCATCTGACCTCTTTCTCTCAGCCTCTCTCTCAATCATTGTTTGATACTGGAAGACATGAATTCATGAGAGCCAGTGCTAATGAAAAATGCACAAGAACTTAACTGTATTTCAGAGCTGCTGGTGTCAAGGGGACAAGTAATGTCTGTGTCTGTCAGAATGTAAATTAAGTCATTTCATATGATTCACACTCAAGATCCAGAAAAGAACATGGCCAAGAAAATGACATGACTTATCTGGCAAACTTGACATTTAATAGAAAATTTATTATCATGGTCAAATTTTGATCTCCCATTATACTGTTATTATGCTGCAATAAATTATAGCCAACTTCTTATAACTGATAGGAGAAATTTTCTACACCCTGAGAGTAACAAAGATTGTTTTCTGAAAACCCTTTCAACCTCAGGAATATTAGAAATCATTAGTTCTTTTTATTCTAGGGTTTTTCTCTGGTAAAGGACATAATCATTCTTTAAAAAACTAAATATAAGAAGTCTTTAGTATTCATAACTGGAGTGTTTTTAGTACCTCCATTATGGTGCAAAAACATCATGTGCCAATTTTCAATGACATCATGAGTATTGTTGTGTGCAACTAAAATTCAGCAAACAGCCTGCTTTATTGGTAGCTTATTCAGGAAAATTGCCACATCATCAATTTTTGATGGAAGTCACAACACTTCCAGCCAGGCTCTCTCCAGACCTGCAGTTAAGCAAACGCAGCAGTACCTAGCAGTAGATTCATTTGTGCCCATGAGTTGGTTTCCAGCTTATCAGAATTCAGATCAAGCATCTGAATGTTCATCCTTAGACAAGTAGGGTTAACACTCGGAGCAAAGCACTAAGCAGATGCCGTGACCCTTGTGGTATCATGCAAGTCTGTAAAATCTTGTCACTGCAAGGCACGAGGCTCATCACGGGACAGGGTGACACAAACCAAAGGAAAGGGTTTTCCTGGATTTGAAAGTTTAGCATGGTTTCTCCTTTTTGCAGTGAAAGAATTTAACATAATCGAGGGTCACAAAGATAGTCACATCTACAGTTTAGATGGATACTACTGATTAATGTTTAGGTGGCTGAGAGAAATAATGAGCCAGGGAATGATTGTGAAGAGCTGCTGCCGCCGCATTCACAGGAGAAGGGGAGGATGCCAGTGAAGCACTATTGCATCTTGTGCATCTATGTGATCGGGCTGTAGGTTTTTAGTCATCGCTACACATCCATTACCGTTCAACTGAACCACTTCAGTTCTTGCCTACTATTTCTAGGTCTGCTCTGTGTGAAACTTAAAGGACAGTTTCTGTTAAACAGTTAAGACAGTTCAAAATATGTGAAATATGCAGACAGCTATCTCATTCTAAAAATGATTCTTAACTTTTAAAATTATGTGAAGTTGAAAACAATAAGAGAATGGAATTGAAGCCAGTGGTATTGACTGTAGATGCTCTGTGTGTGCTGCTGAAAACTGATTTAATTTGCCTGAGTTACGATCTTCCCAAAATTCTGTGTGTTAATTTTTAATAGCCATAGTACTAAGCCTAGTACTTTAAATACAAAGGGAAGGACACACAATACATTCCTAAATTGCTGTTACAGCTAGGTATACAATTTTTCTAAGGCACTGCATGAGGTACTTTTCCTAGAAGCCCCACAACTTTAGCAAGAACCTTTTAAAAAGCTTATCAAGCTACATTACATAATGAACAAGAAGTTCAGCAGAGACAGTGACATCACCTGTTATCCACTTGATTCTGCAACCTTATTTATGCACATTGATATTTTTTCATGACAGATATAGGATATTGGGCTCTCTAATCTGAAGTTTGCCATATTAGTTATTCAATGAACATCTTGCAAGGTAAAAGAGGATGGAGGAAATTAGGAGACATATTTGTACCTAACCCTAAGATAAAAGGTAACTTAATTATCTCTCTCATTAACACCAGTCTCTGGCCCAACTGGCAGCTTGGGTTTTTTTTTTTTATTTTAAATGTTTACAGTACAATTATGCTCAGTAGTTATCTTATTAAAAATTATAATAGTCTATTCTTTTTCTGTCTTTCTGGAAAGGAATGATTTTAACAGAATATCTGTACGTGCACAGAGCATCACATGAAAAATGCATGCACGTATTGGGTATAAAAACTAATACTACCTGTGCCTCAGCTTGGCCCGATGAGAGGTTTTGTACATTGCAAGTAATAGCTGAATTTTGCATGCCCCTTTCTCTTTGCTGGCAAAATTTAACTTCAGATGAGCCAGAAGCCAAACTCTGCCAGGTTTAACAAAGGTCCACTGAGGATGAACAGATAGAATTATTTATTTCTATTAAGAATACTGGAGAGTATATTTTACAGGAAGTAATTTCATTATCTGTTGAAGTGCTAGGGTTCAGCATTTCAATACACAAAATTCAATGATGCATTAATTTGATCCACCTCATTAGCATCCAGGCACATTTAGTAAAAAATGCCAGAATTGTTACAGTTGGTTCCAGTCATCAAAGTGGTAGGCCCCAAGAGCTTTAACTCTATAACTAACAGATAGTATATATAATATATCATATATACAATAAAATATATAAAGTGCATAATGTATAACATATAAAATGTATCATACAATATATGATTAATATATAAAAAGAGGCAATATTCAAAATCATATTGCCATGAGGAACAAGTTTCGGTAAAATTACACTGCAAAAAGATTTCAAGTTTGATCACTGTACCTGGAACAAAGAACCACAATTTTACATAGTAGGATACATCTTGCCACAGCTCAAGGAAAACTAGGAGGAAAAGATCAAGTGTACCTCATTTGTCTCTAATTCTGCAAATGAATATGCAAATAGCAGGCAGGGAAACTGAAAAACTGTTACAAGCAAATGTCCTTTTTACTAATAGGTAAGGTCTCCTTTTAGATATTTTGGTATTTATTTTCACTATTTCAGCTACTTTTTAGAGTGGATCAAGCTCCTTGAAAAAAATGTGGTGAGACAATTTTTGTAATTTCTTGGCAAACTCCATGCCATAGATTTATGTATTGATTTTTGGCAATAGTCCCACTTATTGACTCACAAAAGATATCCTTATGTCTCATAGAGCAAGTGCATATACAAGGAATAGAAAAACACTCATATGTGAACTGGAAACCCAGTCTGTCATATACATCCATTACTGGAAAAGGCCGAAGGAGAACCGCGAAGTGTACAATTCTTGCCAAACACATTCATATATTTGCGTTCAACAAAACCTGAACACAAGTCCAACTAGGTCTATAGACAGGGATTACTGACAAACTACCTCTTGTTTAAAAGTGTCTTGCAGACCATATTATATGCATCCTAGCACTGATGGTCCTGACGTATAAAAAGCTTAACTCAATCTCCATTTGAACAAATTTTTTATCTTTTAGCTATCTACTGGTGTCAAATGGAGTAAAAAATTAACACTCCCTCACCTAAACCCAGACCCAGACAAACTGTGGTTATCTCTTATGCATCTGAGGCATGACATGTATAAAGGCTGGCATCAGTTTATAGATACAAGAACGCTGTCTAGTTAAAACATTTCTTATAAATGACTACACTGAAATACAAGCATCTTTAATGGATTTTATGGAAATATTATGATACAGAATAATTCTGATTTTAATTTCATTAAAACCGGGAAAGTTAAAATGCCCATAAAAATGATCATTATTGTTCTAAAAGAACAATTACTAATTATGAGTTTGTCATTTTCTTGCTTAAAGCAATTTTTAATTTTCCATATACTATGCCTATTTTCTACATGAAATGAAATTGATCCTTACTACTTTGAATCTAGTACTAACCATTATGAAATCATATTAGACATTAGACACATGCCTGTGTCTCTAGGACATATGGTGCCCTGAGCGAGAAAAGTAACTTAGAATCATTTTACTTAGCTATTAAAAAATTATACTCATGTTCTCTTACAGCTAAAAGGAGGTTTAACATTTCTGTTACTAAACTTAAAATATCTACTGTTTATTTTCATTGTCTGAGAACCTCAACATGACTGGTACAACAAAGATTCTAATTAGATTAGTCTTTTCTGTAATCTGATTTTCTATTGTTTTCCAACTCAAACAAGATTTGAATTTGAAGAACAGACACAGGTCTATGTAACCTGTAACAATTTTCTACTTTAATAGCCACACTGCGGCATTTGAAAATTGGCAATTATTCATTTCACCAGGAGCTAGTAACTGAAAGAGTGAAATTCTCATCTGTGAAGAATGGTATAGTAAATCATGGGTTATCAAAGTCAGGCACCCTCAGTGAAAGTATATTCTCTTGCTTACCCGTAACAAAGCTAATGTTCAATATGGCTCTTCCTCTCTTCACTATACAAATTTTATGTTAACTTTAATCAATTTCATCTCTGTTTTAAAATGTTTTAAAAAGCAGAAAACTAATCATGTTAATAAAGATTTCACTCAGCAGAATCAGACAGCAAAACACAGTTAATCTTCTATAGACTTTTCGCAAGTTGTGACAAACTCACACAGCCATTTATAAATGCTACTTAATAAACATTTTGTATTCAAAATAAAATAAGCTAAGTCTGTTTAAAAGAATACACCAATCTTGATTTTTCACAGCAAAACCATAAAAAGTAGAATTCGTATTTCCTGTCCTTCATTATAAAACTGAGGTCTTTAGTCTGAATTGACCATTCAGGTTTTTCCATGATCTGTGGGGAAAGAGAGGCACCTCCATAAGACAATTCATCCTGTCCTCACACAAACATCCAAGACAGATGGGAGGAATTGTTTTCTGGAAGTTCCTCTCTGTCTCCGTGTCCCTCCAAAATCTATAGAGGGACACTAGATAACTTGGGCTAATACCTAACTTTTTGATAGCTAAAGTCAAAAAAGATGAATCCATCTTCTCAGGCCTTTGGTCATAAATCCTAGTTTGTAGTAAGGTTGGTTGGTTTTGGTTTTGTTTTGTTTTGTTTTTTTTAATGCAGACTGACTATTTTGGCTTGAAGTTACAGCATCTCATAGCCATCTGGTTAAAATTCTTACTGCATTACACCTGCCGTGCTGTCAGAGACATGTTATTTAGTCTGGTCCATCTAGAAAGCTGATAGGGAGTCCAGACTTTCAGTCACTACTGTAATAGCATTACATCTCTGATGTGGAATGAGGAAGGTTGCTATCAGGTTACTAGGCAATCAATACAAGTGTGGGCAAGATTTACAGCAGAATAGGTAAGGGAAAAAGGAAGAGTCATTATAGTATAGTTTCTGATGATAAAATAATGCCTGAACCCAGAAGAAACCAGGGGTTTTTCCTCCATAAGAAATCAACAGAAACATTTGAATTGCTCCTGTTCAGATAAAGGTATCTGAACCTAGCCAATATCAGTTCTGCATATTTCCATCTCCTGAGTAGAATTAACTATTAGCATAAAATAAATATTCAGGTTTTTATATACACCTAAGTGACTCAATTCTTCATGGATCCTATTTATAGTATGTAAGAAATAAAGAATAGAGAAATAAATGTGAAAGTTTGTTTAAAATTTATATGCTTTAGAAATACATTCAAAAAAAAGAAGTATAGCTAATATTCCATACCTGAGTAGTGGTTGCTTTGGATAAGAATGTTGGTCACTGTTTTGACATGGCTGAGGTTTTTTTGTAACTTGCTTATAAATATTCCTGGCAGTTACTCCAATCCATAACATAGTAGAGAGTGTAGAGTAATGTAGTACTATGCCAACCTAAAAAAAGAGTGGACAGTTAAACAAGCCAGTAAATGGATCAATAAAACAAGAGTTTTAGAAGAATCTTACTGCGTAAGTGTACAAGCAAACAGATTTTTTTAACTGAATTTGTAAGTGTATCCATTTTTTATTTCTCTCTGGTTATTTCTAACCAGGGAAAACAATTTTTAGAGGCAGATGGAATCTGCATATAGCCAAGGTTGACTTCTTGTAATGGGATCAGTGAATCCATCAATAAAACCGGATTATTTTCAGACATATATTTTAAGGAATTTATAACTTGGCCATAAAATTTTTAAAATTAAATGGCAGCTCTTGGCATCCCCCCTTAAAAGGAAATACAAACTCTCAATAATGTTATTATAATTTTGTCTCCAAGAAACTAGTGTGTTTATCATTGAAAGTAAAATAAAGTACAAACACCTCTAAACTACTAACATCTTTGTTATGCTAGTAATTGTTATTCATTACTATGGAAACCGTAATTGGAATTTTATCCAATCTCCAATGCTTTATTACATCAGCTAAGTCTCCATCTGATTATATAAAATGAGGTTACCTTTGAAGCAATAACCTGACATTTTGCAGTGACAAGTAAAATATTGCTATAATTGGAAAGCACATAAATGTTTAAGGAATACAGAGCATTGCTGAATAAAGCTAACACAAATCTATTATCATGATTTATTTGAACCTGTGTTCATTTTTGCTCAACTTAAAATAATTGATGGGTAGAGACAAAAATTCCAGGAATATTGTTTATATTTATTAATATAGCACAAAACTTGAAGATAGCAGCAACTATCAAGAGAAAACCCTTTGTAATTTTCTCTGGGACTTGTCTGACACATTAGACAAGGGAGTATAAAGCCTTCATAGCTGTTGCTGCTTGAGGTAAAAGAAGCAGAAATAAGAGAATGAGACAACTTTGTATCGTCAGCTGGCAGACGTTGCCAGGTCAGTGGCTAGTGCTATCTGGACTTAGTTCATACGTGGCTTGCATAATTTCTGTAGGGATGCAGTGAAATGACTATGAGCGGGGGGAGGAGTGAAGGAGTAAGGCAGGAGGGAAAAGAGGAGGAGGAGAAAGGGGGAGAAAAAAGAGGCAGAAATCATGAGAAAGAACTGGAAAAATTGTAGAGATTTGGTTCATAACCTCTTTCTTATTTCAGCATAGCACTGCTACTATATAGCCTGCAATTTTTCTACACAAGTATGCCAAAGTGGCATTCACATTCTTATGTCCATAAGAATATGAATAGTAGGGATGAATTCCATCTGAGAAGGCACCTACATGTGAAATTTTGACAACATATGTGGCCATATATACAGAAATGATCAACGACTTGAGTGAATAAAATTCCTAAAAATAGTACAATAAAATGATTTTATTGAACTTTCAAGGAGGAAACTGAACTGAACACATCATTGCTCTGCCACACCTTAGTCACATTCATTCACAGTGTGTTCATATTTCAGCAACTTAGTTCCTTCTGATAGATGGACAAATTGAACATGAACAAGAGACAGAAACACCTGTACATCTTCTGTACTGACTCTTTAATAATATGCCTCTTTCTCTCTCTAAAAAAACCACAACAAACCATTTGCATTTTTTGCTTAAAGAAAAGAGGATATATCCTGATGGTACCGGACCTCCTCATGACTGACAGACTTGAAGGACAATGGTGACAATCTGGAGATAAAATGTATATGGCACAACAAAAATGTGAAATTTGGAAGGGTACGCTGGGCTGTTAGGCTAAATTACAAAGGGAAGGGTGTCTTTTTCTCCGTGTGGTGGTGATTTTGTTTCTCACTTCCCATCACAAAATATGTTTTTTGGACTAGAATTTTTGGTCTTATTCATGCACTAATAATAATTAGTAAAGAAACACTTGTTATACCTCATCTTGAAAATTCAGTATTTCAAAGTGGTGGGCTTTACTCTCTGCCTCTTACTTCCCCGTATCTCCACACTGACATCAGTCATGACATAGAGGTGCATTTTCCTCACTGTTCCACTTAGGGATTGTGACTGCAAGGTCTTTTGTCCCCTTCAGCGGGACCGCTTCTTTCTAGCTCTCTTAAGCTAGGAAGATATCTGAGCCTTATGCTAGAATTACACAAGATACCAGCTCATGACATGGAAGGGGAAGAAAAGGCTCAAGAGAAAGGGGAACAGGACAAAGATAGTTTTGTTCAGTAAACTCTTACTTAACTCTGTTAGCAAATGTAAACCTTAGGCTTATGCACTAAAAGTCCAGGATACAAATTTATCTGTGTATATCTTGTTACTGTGCCTCTATAATGCTTAAAAAGCCAATAAATAGATACAAATTAAATACCCAAGTGTTCACTTAAAGCTATTTTCACTCAAAGTAGAACTTTTGTATTTCACATAAAATTGTATGGGAAGGTTCAAGTTTTCCACACAGAACAAAAGATTAGGATTGAGTATATTAAAGTGATGACACTTATTTGTAAGAATGTTTTCCACTAACAGGCCAAATGGTACGGAAAGAACTGTCAGGATATATGCATTGAAGACAGCATTGCAGCTAAAACTATTTAATAACCGCAGTTATATGGTGAAAATTTTCTGGTTTCCTTGGACTCATTTTTTCCATGCCCTGTGTTCTTAGAACTCTTATCTTTGGGAATAAGTACCAGCCTACTGAATAGATTACACTTTTCCATAGTAAGAAGATCTGTCTGCTCCTTCAATAAATTTCAGTACTTTTAGAGGTAACTTAAGTTCCACATCATGCAGTTACCATGTTAATGACCAGAGTACACATTTATCCAAAGCATTTTGGCACAAAAAGCTCTCTTGATCACCGTTAACGTGCACACAAATTTCTTTGGTTTCCTCTAGTTTTTAATTTGATTTTTTTTTCAATTGTAATCATATTTCAGATAAGATTGTTCTTCTTTAGCCAGTTCTATTTAAAGGAGGATATGGATATGCACTGACATGCTGATTAAGCTATTAATCCTGCACTGAAAATTATTCTTTTCAGTAAAATGAAGGGATTCAGGCATTTCTCTGCAGTCTATAACACCATTTAAGATATTTTATGATCTTAAAATATTTAGCCTCAGAACAATCCTATGCTCCCTTCAAAGGCAGAATTGAGGGCAAGAAGTTGAGACCCACAAATGAGGTACCTGAGACAAGGAAGGATGATCTTCAGCATGGACTTCTAACTGCATAGTGTGCAAAGTCTTTAGCTGTCATAGGTTGCTGCTAGTAAAGTTTTCAGCAACCTGAAGTCTTGCTTGTGCATATGACTAGCTCTGTTCCTGTCTCAGCAGACATGAACAATGCAGCACCATTCTCACCAAAGACCACTCAAGAGCTCTTAAATAGCATTCTTTGTTTGAGACACCCTAACTGTCAAACTTGATCACAGTACATTAATTAAAAAAAAAAAATAGCTAGAGCAGAAAGAACTGCTCTTTTCCTCCTTTTTCTATAATATTTCTGTATCTATAGCTCCTACCAGAGATGCGGTGCATAGCTCTAGGGCCTTCTTAGTTTAACAGGATTCAAATCCAAATGTTGGACTTCCAAGGGTAGTATTTGAACTTCTAGGCTACTGGCTAGTATGGAACGGGCTTCGTCTTTCTTGCTGAAGATTTAGGGTCCTACAGAAAGGAATTCACAAGCAGCTTTACATATGACACTCATCAGGGAGAAGGAAGATCCAAGCCTTGACAAATTTTACGTGGAATCTTTTATTTGATAAACCATATAGGAGGATCTTGGAGATGTGATCGAAGTGATCATGCCACTCAGTGACTGGCCACTAGGATAAAAAATTATGATTCTGTCTCATTCCCTGACTTTTATGTCTCCTGAATCTTGTGCCCCTAGGCTTATTCTTCATGCTTCAACATGTTGAACTGACTATTTCATCCCCTAGCATCATAGATTCATGGCTATCATGCTCTCCTGGAAAGTACAGGCCACGAGACTGAAATCTTTCAGACTGAGGGTACAGAATCAGTGCCTCTCACACATGAGGAGTAATCCAGCTACAGTTGTGTCTCCTTCCATCTCATTCCTTACATGAAAGAAATAAGCCTCCTTCTGCCCTTTGAAGGAAAGTAATCCAAGATCCTAACTCTAGGAGATGGAAGGGGCTGACTATATCATCCACTGTCTGGCTCAAGCCCCTTTCTGGATAGTGTCCTGGCTCTGATTAATCCCATTCTGCCATTGCTAACACAACCTTTGCCTTCCATGAAAGATTTTGCCATAAACTCAAGACTCTCAGTTCTATATCAATAGCCAGCATTCAGTGACACCCGTAATTAGATTTGTGGGTAATCTAAACAGTCTGTAGATATAACCTCATTCACACAGGAAATCTGTGAAGAAGCAATCAACTCTTCCAGACCATCACCCTACCATCAGTTTTCTTTATAAATCATAAAGTCTGCATAGCACATATGCAAGTGAGACTGTCTATACAAAATCCTCTCTGAAATAGGTATGCAGGTTTAAAAGGGACTGTTAAATTTTTAGATAAAAATTAGTATCTTACCAGCTCTGAAAACACATTTTTTTGTGTAATTACTTTGCCTTCAAGGGGATACGAAGGTTCTTCCAGCTATCAATCACAGAAAATGGATCCATTTCCATAGCATTACGTCCTGCTGCTTAAAATTAGCCTGGGACACCTCATTTAGAGGGAGAAGGTGATCCAAATTAAGTTATTTTAAAACCACCATTTTTGGTTAATTATGAAGGATAAAAATTAGCTCAGCCTATTATTTCACTTGGGTAGGGATGTTGCAGTGAAATTTGTGTGAAATTTTTAGGGATAATTACAATAAGAAGAGTGGAGGTTCACTGGCTTTGGCATCACATTTCAGTGCTTAGGACAGAGAATGCTTGCACTTGGAATCTTCCCCTATGCACTCAGGAAACAAAAAGTGCAAATTACATTGCTGCAGAGTGAAGCTGTGTTTTGAATTGTAGCAGATGGAAAGATACCTGGCTATAGTAACACTGACAGTGTTACACATGCAGTATAACTAATATTTTATTGCTGCTTGAAGCTATAATATTTTCAGAAAGAGACAAAAATTAGGCTTGAAGGACACACAAGCCCAAAACAGCTATATAAATATACCTTTCATTAGGCTGAGTGATTTAAAGAATTGCTGTATTCCATACACAGGAGAAAAGGAGTGCTGTCCACCCCACCACTGCTTACGTACGCTATGGGAAATGCTCAACTATGTGAGCTTCTCAGGAAACCATTAGTAGGTCTGACCTCCCTACCTTGTAGCTTTGGCACCCTGAATAATAATTCATGGAGTAATCCTCTCAGGGTTATCACAGGAGGAGACAGGCACTGGAACTCACAGAATTTTGAAAAACTTTGCTGTGAGTAGGCAAGAAAGGGTCTGTGGTGGGGTACAAAGTTCTGGGACTGAACATTTCCTCAGCCTCTGTTATAGTCTTCCTCAGTTACAGGAGTCTTGTCTTAGATTGTTTGGACTGTTGCATCTGTTAGCCCTACCTAGTTATATCAGACAATTTCTACCAGGAACCAGAGGACTGTGTGTGTCTTGTGTGTCCTGTATCTTTCCTATTTTTTAACTGCTGATGATATTGTCTGTTGATGTAGCATGGTGTCAGGTAAATGACTTTACGAAACTGATTAGAAGGCATATATGAATTGATCCATTCAGTTTCTCTAAGTGTGCATGTTTCTAAGCAGCTCAGGATCTGGTCCTATACCATAGCAAGAAATAGCTGTTACTGATAATGCATTTTGTGAAGATACCCCTGTAGTTTATGTATTTCTCATAACAGATTATTAATAACTCATTTATCTCAATCAGTTTCTCCTTATCACTGTTAATACTGCATTGTTACCATGCAATCTGCAAAGTAAATAACCAGACAATGATTGTAACAACAGATGGTCATTTGTGACCGTGTAATTACACAGCCATGGCTGCCCTACAAACTGATCTGCTGCCCTCACTTGCAAACTGCAGATAAAGACAATGGTAAGTGATATTTCAATTTGCTAGAACTCACAGATTAATTATGACACAATACACTAGATATTGTGAGATATTTATCTCAGAATAATCTAGTGGACAACTGTCCACCAGATTAATTCAAATGAATATCATGTAATAAACATAGGTGGACTTTGCACGTAGAACCTTACAGGTGCTAACAGAGCTACATGTGCTGTTTTTTGATGGTCATGCACAAGTATACACAAAAGGCTTCCAAAACATCTCACTGAAAATTAGTGATAACTCTTACACTAGTTATGGAAGTTTTGCAGTGACTCTGATGTTGGCTGGTGACTCTTGCTGTTTACACCCATTCAAGCCAATAAGAAGAACCAGATTAGTGACAGGCAAAATATCTGGGAGAATGCTGACTTATTAAAGTGCTTTACTACACATAAATACCAACAGCATTCATAAGATCTGGAGCACTTCTACAAAATCTGAGAGGAAGAAATATTTAAGACCTACAAATTGCAACAAGCCTTCATCAGACATTACAGAAGATGACTGAAATGACTCTTTTTATACCCTGTGCAGATTCAGCCTCTATATTCAGAGCAGCTGAAGCTATGCCCTCTCTGTGCATCTCTTGGCACTAGATCCCCAGAAAGGATGAAGCAAGAGATGTGAAATAGTCCAGCATTGCAAACAGGGGTCCATAAATCACAAGTATACTGGTCTGCTTTGTCCCCTTAGCTTGAGTTGTAATTAAAAGGCATAATCATACTATAAACATTAAGCTGCCCAAGTGTATATTTAGGGATCACCCACTGAAGCCAGGGCCACCCTCAGGCAAGTGGTATATATATTACAAAAGAGCAGCAGTGACTTCAGTTCCACACATTCAATCCAAAGATCAGAAAGGACAGATATATTTGGGAATCATAGTTTTCAACGATCCTGTAGAACAGAGAAATATTATGATTTTCAGGGATTTTTTTAAAAATAAGAAAATCTGAGCTGCAGAGTAGTTAATGCATTGGTCAGCCTCTCACAGAAACTCAGGTGACAACCAAGCACTGAACGCTCCCAGCGCTGGCCTTTAAAATACATGCTTATAACGATGACTTATTCTGAAGAATTTAAGATCTGGGAACAATATATGAGAAGAAAGAGAACTATCAATGTTATATTAAAAGATACAGTTGCAGGTTTTCATTCTATTTATAAGGATTACTAAGGCAGATACTTACAGCTTGACATATAATTGGATATTTAATGCGGTTGATTCCACCAGCAAAAACTGCAAACGTAAGAGCAGTGTGGAAACAAAAGTTGAGAAGCATGTGCCATCCTTTTCTACTTATTCGGATTGTGCTGTTGAAAAAGCACATTTTAAAATTAAAAACCAACATATCTATTATGAAAATTATTATTTGGAAAAAATGCTTAATATGATAGAATTAAATTCTCTGATTCTTGAATACCTACTTACCAATCTACCTACAGGACAGAGTCTGATTTATACAGCATTGAAATCAATGGTTAAAAAGTCAGATCAATGGTAAAAATTGTAAAGAATCTACTGACAAGGGTCTACTGACTTAAAGTTTCCTTCACCAAATCAAGCATTTAAAGTAGAGTAATAAAAGCAAAAGGCTTATTGCATAGCTTCAGATATGCAGAAATTTAACAAGACGTCTCTAAAGGATTAAATGGAAGCTGAAGATCAGAAGTCATTGCATTAAGTTCACATAATTAATATTTAGCAGCTTCTACAGTACAATACATTCCTGCTCTTTTAAATTGCTAATGGTCTTTAATAGAAGTATGTAGTTAAAATGGCATTTATATAAATCTTTCATATACAGGAAAACACAAGTTTTCTAAACCCAAGAAGATTTAGAAGTCAAAGAAAGTTTCTTTTATCCAATGATAGTTACCAGTCTTTCAACCAAACTTGGTCTCAGAAGCCAATACTGCCAGCATAGCTGTCCAAAGCACTGCTCGACTGGAATTTGCTAGAAAGCAATTTGATAGTGCTTGTGGTTTCACGTTGAATTATCAAGTTAGAAATCTTAGGAACAATGTGTAGACCATTTAGACATATGTCTCAGGAAAGATACAGCTTGGGAACTGCTTGAGAAAGGTTGACATAACCTTTTTTTATTTCTTTGGTGTAAATCACATTGCTGATATTACTATCCAACAGTAATTCCAATAATTTTAATTTATCTTTTCATTAAGGGTTAGAAAAATTGAAGTATCTCAGCATAATGCTGACCATTTAAGAAAGTGCTTAAAATTGAATTCTTACCTGTGATGGACAATGTAGGTGATAATGGAAGCAAACAGACACAACAACATAACTGCAGTACACGCATATACCACAGGGTGCAGAAACTCCCCTGGGTACTGGGGGAAAGACAGCACTGTCTTAAAATCCTACGGAGAAAGCACAATGATTTAACACTGCTAGGCATGTGTGAAACTCTGAGACTTCATTTCAATATGTCCTGTCATTTCTAGCTGTTCCTTTTCAAGAGCAGGAAAATAAAATGATGAACTTTTTATGTAGGTGTAGTTCATGAATTTAAAATTCAGAATCAGATTGCTCTTTCCTCATCTGCATACACTTTGCAAGACAGAAATTAACCTTTTTGTACAAGCAGACATATCCCAATTAAAAAAAAAAGTCTGAAAAAATACACAGAATATTACATTTTCCAGGCATTAGCAATATCTGTTCCTTCTAATAACATGAACTTTATGTGTGTATTTTACTAGGATATAAAGTACAAAATATCACATTACCATAAAGGCCTCTAAATGGCATGTACATGGCTGCAGAAGAACCACCCAAAGAAACAAAAGCCATGAGAATACAGCCAAAATATCAACTGACTTGCTCCTATATTCAAACATAATTTCCAGTTGATACACCTCCTATGACCCAGTGACCTTCACACTTAGTTGCAGATACTCTACTAGCTCTAGCAATTCAAAAGCAGCTTGACATCTATGGTAACAGCTGAGTAAAGATCCATGCATTCCTTTTGGACCTGCTAGTGCCTACTGACACAATTCTTCATGAAAAACGTAATGACAAACTATTAATATCTTTGTAAAATTAACCATATCAAATTCCTGTTCTAAATTACTGTATCTCACAAGTAAGAAATAATAGGAGAGCTAAATCTGCAGGTGTGATGGATGGAAAACAAAAGGAACCCACTACAGAACACATTATGTCTTCAGACTATCTGAATGAAGCCAAACATTAGAGGTTCACTGTAATATATTAAGCCACATCTATTTGTGGTACTACATTTCTGCAAACACGTACTATAAATTAGACACACAAACTACCACCTGAGTGCAAAGTGTTGTCTACATGCCAGTTCCGGTGTGCAATGGCACTAACTGTGCACACAAAAATTAATACACTTCCCAGTACAGAAAAAGCACTGAATATGACAATCCAGCAGACTCTAACACTGAAAATACTGGCATACATCTAGAATACTTTTTTCTTATTTGTCAGTTTTAGGTTCCCCTGGAAGACTATTCAATACATTATTTTCCTGAGGTGAAATCTCCCTTTTGGAGACTGGAACTGTAATGCCAATACATGTTTTTTAATTGCATTTGCATGTGGAGAGCTGATTTCCAGCACCATTATTTATGTATATGAACATATCCATGGACAAGCAGCTAATGTTCATGAATATATTGCAATTATTAAATCAAGGGGAGAGATACTGTTCCATTTACCTTCCAGAAAGGTCCTTACACGTAACAGATGCCCTAGTAGTCATTATTTTTCTTCACACTAGCTTTAGATGCATATTAATGTCAGTTCTAAAACAGAGCAGCTTACAACATATATAAAGACGACCATAAAAATGAACAAATAACATATGAATAAGATGGCAAAAATATGTCATCACGTCCCATTTCTCTTCAAGTACTTCCTCAGCCTGTGTGCGTACCTTAGTTAAATCTGTTCAGTCACCAGTTGTCCCACACACAAGTCCTCTCTCAACCCTGCCCAGTTCACCAAGACTCAAAGTCAGAGGCAGAGTCACTTGTCATAGAGGTACTCTTATGCTGTCTCCTAACACCTCTTGCTATTCTTCCCTCAACAAGTGGAACAGAAGAGGAAAAAACCTCTGTCTTTTGATGTAGTAGCTTTATAATGTGACAGACCCATGCTCTCGAGGCTTTCTCTTGATTTTGTTTTTTTTTTAGTGTGCATGATTCAGGATATACTGAATTCTCAAATTTCAAGTAATTCTTTAAAAATCTATTGGCTCAGAATTGCCACTGAATCTCCACTCAAACACCCATTTTTTGACTATCTTGTCTCCCATGTTTTTATTTGCATCACTTCCCCATTTATTCTTCTACAGAGTGAATTTCTTGAGGTAGACTCTTATTCACCAGAAATGTTTAGTACAATTTTGGCTTGTATTACTAAAGTACTAATGTAAATACTGAACAATTTAAATAGAAATAATCTGCTGAAAATAATAAAATATTTACTTCTAGCTCTTACCAATATAATCATATTTTGGTATACCAATACTACACTTTGTCATAATTTTATGTATATACTTGCTTCAGTTCTGTGCATTAAGACAACTGTTACTGTAACTAAGTAGTAACAGTGCAGTTATTTAAAGAAATAAATATCTTGGATATTTCTGAAAATACTCTGAAAAGTTAAAGTTGTGAAAAAGGAAGTGTAGTGAAGCTACACATTTGTGTAGAAAGAAATGAAAGTGATTTCACTTGAGGTGGCATCATTTAGTGTACTAAAGAACTAGCTTTTAATAGTGCAAATGCAACGATCAACGATTCACTTTGTTTGATATCACTAAAAAAGCAAATGCCATATGTCCTACAGGAATACAGCCATTTTGTCTGCAGAAGAATCAAGAACAATCAGCATCTTAAAGCTGATTCTATATTAAAATATCAATTTTTTATAATTATCTCTTTTCTAATAATCTCTTTTCTAATCTTATACATTAAATAACTGGTAAAACCTTTGAGTATCATAATGCATTATTGCCAGTGTAGTATATCCTATTTAAGAGTTTTGTATATTGAAAACTGATTTCATTATAGATACATAATGAATTTGTCTTGTCTGCTTTTTGATGATAATTATACCTTATTGATCTGTCAACCTCCCCTGAGTAATCCTCTGGGGAAGACAGCATGCAGAAAACAAAGTTGTTTTTTTTCATGCTGTACGCAAAGTAGCATAATTGTATGTTACATTTTAAAAAGGTAGGTTTGATTTTATTTCGTAGAGGGGGATTCAGATGATGATGATATTGAAAAATGGCAGGAATATCTACACGAAAAATGAGTACACACAGGACTTTGACCATTACAAACTTCTGTCTACAACTACAAAGCAGGAAAATGTTGTCTAATGAGAAATTGTCATTCACTGACTCTTATAAGAAGGTATGAAACCAGCTTCTTTCAGCTGTAAATGCCACCATAGTATATAAGGCACAATAGAAATCAGTGATGGAAATCAGTGACAGAAAAGACTTTTTATCAGCTAGTTCATCCAACAAAAACATCAGAGTGCAAATAGGACTGTTTCAATTTTACTTGAGACTTTATTCCAAAAATCAACTGAAATGGACACATCTATACTGATCAGTTAACTCAATATAAAAGTATAAAGAGGTATAGACATACTACATACCAAAGGCAGCCCTGAGACATCTAATAGGTGCTGAGAATGCTAAGGAGAAGACAGAGTGAACTAAAAAAAAATATCTGGTATTTTCACAAAATCATAGCTGCTAAAAACAATCTAGTTTGTGTTGTAAATGTTTATAATACATCTACTTATATTGGAAAAGTAAACATTTATTTTTAATATATTGCTTGTAATAGTATAACTTCAGAAAGTGTAGTCTAACTGGTTTCTGTTTAAAGCAGGACACATGAAACTGTGTTCCCCAAGGAAGTGGTATCCAAGTGCCCCACAGACTTAAACACAAGTGCATTTGAATAGTCAGTTATGGTAAGATTTAGATTCCTGTTTGTATTTAGATTCCTCTTACTTAAACAAAAAAACCCTTAAAAATTAGGTGCAAAATATTAGGATGTTTAGGAGCACCAGAATATGGAAATTATCCATAGAGTTGGCTCTCTATGGAGAGCTGAAAACACTGCAGAGCACATTGAGTGGATTAAGCCAAGAGAAAGCAAGAGAGAATAGAAAGAAAGAGCATGAGCCAGAGGCTTGATTTGTTATAAAGTCAGTGCACTTTGAAGGAGACAAGCCTTGATTTTTGTCCCTAGTACCAAGCCAGTTTATGATTTTACAGAGCAAATAATACACGTTAAGTGTAATTTAATAAAAAGTAGGTGTAATCCAAGAAGAAAAGAATAAAAGCCAGATCTTGCTCTTATGAGTACTCTAACTCCAAGGCAAAAGACTAGCACATGCAGGAATATTCTGGAAAAAGCAACCTTTTCTGTGAAGCTGGAGACAATACTGCCCATATGTGGTAAGCATTCTCTGTTAGCCAGCTGAGGACTTAGATGAAGAGTACATGACTCTTTGCAAGGCCTCTGAATGACAGCAGAGTTTAGATAACTAGCTTTTCACACTGGGAAGAATCTATGCACATGCAGAGGAATCTAATTCCAGGGAATTTTGCAGTTCCCACTACACCAAATATTACTTTTGCAGATAGCAGGTAAACTTTCTGGACCACTTTCATAGTCTTTGGCGCTTAAACTCTGCTTGGTCTATTCTGTAAGTGTAAAAGTAGGTGCATAAACGCAAAAAACACTGAAAGGTTCATTCTTAAACCTCTCTTTACAAGCAGTCTGATTTTTCAAAATGCTAACAGCCTGTTACGAGAAAACCCTGCATTCTCTATGGAGAAAATGTCAAATACTGTAATTATGTCAACCTTCTAAATGACATCTCTGTAATACTTCCCCAACTCATGAATTAATTTCTCAAAAGGCTTAGACAGGCTGCTTAATTTGGAGCAAACCTGAAATGTGAAAAGTTTAGAAAAGTATTTTCAGAATTGAACTTCATGAATAGGCCTGAGAAATTCTGCGATTGTCTCCAGTCACACCGAAAATATTGAAAATGTAGCTTTTGTGTTCCTACCAATTTGGAAAGAGTTAAAAGATTCAGAGAACGCTTGTAAACCAACAGGAGAAAAATCCTGTTAACTCTTAGCATGATCTGTTCCTAGTATCTTGCCTCTCCTTAGTTTCTCATTCACACAATTTTCCAAGATTTGCTTCTAGAGTAGTTTCAACTTTGCTCTGCTTTTGTCAGCTCAGTCTCTTCAGGTCTGGTTATCTCAAATAGCCATTCACTGAATGCATGCTACTTTTGCAAATAATGACTCCTTACACTCACCAAAAAAAAAATCTAACAAAAATCCCATCATGTTATTTGGAGTAACGAGATACATTGTGACAAAACATGAAAGGAGTTGCTTGTGACTTTAGGTTTGTTTAACCTATCTTTGGGATTACAATTAAAAATGCTAACAATATTTATTAATCCATTTTATGTTAATTGAGAAGTGGTATACTTAGATTTAAGAATTTTACTAGTGTTTATTTGGCAGATTTGAGGAAATTACTATTGACAAAGCAGTCTGAGAGGGAAAAGGAAACGCTGTATACAATTACAGTAATATCCATCACTACTGAATTGCTGTTCTGTTCTAAGAAAAAAGAAAGGAAGAACAAAGGACAATGTATTTAGCAAATTTTGAATTCAATGTTGCTGTTGGATATTTTTTTTATCTCCTGAAGAGTTTTTACTCAGACATACTATAGCTACAGGGTACTAGATTGGTCATAACATAAACAAACATTGTCTTGAAAAATTAAAGTGTTGATATACAGGTCAGTTCACAAAAGAGCAGAAATACACAGTATTTATAAAACAAGTACTTATAATTAGATATACCAAAGCTTCAGAATATACAAGTTCATAATTTTACTCTAAGCCAGAAAATCGTATTGTAGACATTCATAGTTCAGGACCCTGGAGGGTTTTGGCCACCTCCAAAAGAATATAGAGTGTGACTGACTCTCTTCCTCCTACAGATAACAGAAGAAAGGACAAAATAGGGGACTGGTCTAAACACACAGTATATGAAGGGAAAGGCAGGAATATAATTCAGGACTTTAGTTCACAGTATTTTACTCTTACCCTTACCCTTAGGACATACCATTCAAAAGCTGATCAGAAAAAGATAATGCTGTGTTATGTCTGACACTACTATTTTCCTTCCTGGCCCATCTACTGGCCCAACCCAGAGCAGAGTGGAAGTGGGAGAGCAATGTGAGGGAAAGAGCTTGTACCTCCTTTCCAACCCAACCTCCGAACTGTATTCTCTCTCTCATTGACATCACTTGAGTGACTGTCACAGAGAGAAATGAAATGGCTCTACATGAATCCTCTCACTTGAAGTATGCTCATACTTATTAATTATCAATTGCAGTTGGTAAATCCTTGATTATTGCCTTTCTAAAAAAGGACTCTATGAAACCTTTACTTTAACCCTTTTACAGTTCATAGGCAGAAACAACTTTTATAAAAGCAGTTCAGGGAACATTGGCTTACTATTTTAAAAGATGACAAATCAGAGCATGTGCTGTAATAGCTATAAAATGGACAGTTGGATTAACTGAGGCTTCTATTTCATCTTGTTCCACAGCAGGATATATATTATTCTGATGGTGATGTAAACCTTCATCACTGTTGCTTTATTGCTGCTCTTCAGTTTACAGATGCTACTTTAGTTTTCTGTTATTACCCCAAAACATAATAATCAATTATGAATTTTTATGGTTCAATAGATTAGAGAATTATAGATTAATAACATGTATCATGATATTGTAGCTAATTTCATTGGCTAAATACCATATGCTAGCTATTTGGAATTTGCTGTCAGTTTGTTAGTATTTTAAAATATATTAGGCACTCGGGTGTGAATTAAGAAGATACACATAGGCACTTTATATTGTTCATATTATAAATTAATAGCTAAGTAGAACAATAAAATATTTTTAATTTCTGCTATGAGAATTGAACTGCCCAGAAAAGGATAGTCTCTATCATGTAAAACAATCCCTGACTTTATGCCACAGAACACTGCTTAAGAAATAAAACTTGAATGAAAATGGTTGCACATAACGAAGCCGCAAAAGTTTTCCAAGAGCTGTTTAGAAAGACAGCTGTTGGAAGACATATTTGTGTGAGTACATACATATATATTTTAAAATTACTTAAGGTTGGGCGTCTTTTTTCTTAAAAGTGACTGCGAAACATTCACATTGTTTGCTACCATACAAATTGCAAAGCAAGGGTGAGTCTAAGATTCTATTTTCTTGTTTTGCACAGGTAAAAATGGAAGATGCACACAGGAAAAAAAGCAAATTTGAAGTACCATGACAAAACAAACACAAGACCTAAACCAGAATTACATACCAGATGCAAAAGCTGCAGTAAAAGGTGCCTCAGTTGCCTTTACGCTTGTAGAAAAAACAGTCTGCTACATCTCGCCAGAGATAAATGTGCATTTGGCTTTACAAAGATAAAATTAATTGTAGCTCTTACATCAGTATGCAATTTTTGTAAACAAAATGAAACCATGAAATTGGTTCTTTGCAAGCAATTAGTTAACATTTAGTAACTACCGAAAGTTTAAGAACAGGTTGAACCCAAGCAGTTGAAGGAGGAGGAAGCCATTTTGGGTGTGGCACCTGCAAAGTCAACAGGTGTTTTCTTCAATGAATTTAGAAAAAAATCCTCAAAAGCAAAAGAATGGTTCACATTTGGGGAAACACGTGGCTGGGGGGAAAAGGGAACTCACAGAAGCTCTAGAAAATGAGGTATATTTGATGTCATCAAATCTTAGGAAGAGCTCTTAAATTCTGAGCTATTCTGGAATGGGTGAAAAAATGTTCAAGTAACTCTGACGGAAATCAGTTCTTATGAAGTGGACGATAATATCTGCATTTAACTCGTGGGTGTAACAGCCTTGTGCTATGATTGGCTGCCATCTGGGCTCCATCTGACAGCAGCAGATTGGTATTCTCTGCACACGTCCTTGCAATTCCTGTCGCCTATGTTTGCTGTCCCTTACAGATACACACAATACATTATTTACTCAACTATAAACATTTCTGTAATGTACACAAGCAGCATCTACGGTGCAATCATGCACCAGCATTCAGGATCAATGTGGTATTAATAGTACACATCTGGCTTATATTTTACAACTGGTTTATAATATTTTTAATGGTGCAAACATTTTCTCACCTATATATGTTAGAAAGCTCTCATTTTTGTTTGCTTTCCTTTATTCCCTGAATAATAACAGGTCATTGTTGCACGCACAATGTTTTTGGTTTCATGAAGGTAACTTTCTCTTAAGCAGGATAGTTAAATAGCTGCAATAGGAACTGTAAGTGTGACTGAGAACAGACCAGAGCAGGGTGATGTGTTCGCCCTGCACAGAAATATTTTTCTTCACGAACAGCAATTTCATCAGAAGGTTATCAGCATTGGCACACAAACTAAAACTCCTATAGGATCAACAAGATGACACTGTCCTTACTTGAAAGAGCAGAAGATGTTATTCCTCTTGGTTTATTAAATGATTCAACATTGCGGTATGTCTGCAACTAATTAGTATGATCAACACAGTGCAGGGCAGGAACAAAAGCAGACCAGCCTCTGAGATGTGCTGATGCAAAAGCACACAGGAGTATACATTTTTTAAACCCTGTCCTATAATTTATAACCATTACATACTAATTGTTCCTTAACGGAACTTTCATTTGTTAGACTGAATTTAATGTCATTTCTGATTAGGCCTGTCTCTGGATATTAAAACTGACCACCAGGCTTATTCACTTACTAGCAGTTAAATAACTAACTTATTTTAAGACTGTCTTATACTTAACATTATAGAAAACAGAAGGTCAGTTACTGACAAGTAAGATTGATACAGATGCACATAAAAAGACTATATATTTATGGCAAAAGAGAGAGAAATATAGGTATATTTGCTAAGTCATATACTTACCATTAGCACTGCAAAGTTACTGAAGTGTGTACTCTGAATGGTGGTGATATTGCCTGCAGAACTAATTATGTGGCACCCTTCTCCCCACCAGCCTCCATGTCCATCTAGAAGGTCAAAATCCCAGAAGACTGCAATGGGGTCTACACCCCGTGCAAAGTGCCTCAACCCTATAGTAAGAGGGCTGCTGAGGTTTCCAAAACTGCACCCATCTGCAAAAGCAAAAAATTGAATCAGAGATATGGAGTGGAAAACCCTTTATTGATGAATGCTGTGTAAAGAGATCAGATACACCAAACTATGGGGAAAAAAGCAATAGACATATAGTCTAAATGGTCAAAATCAAAGGTAGTGCTCACATTCAGAAAAGTTTGCAATAGTATAAATAAATCTGAACATTTCAATCCCATAATGTGGCAAAATGATCTAATCATCCTTCACAAAGCAGATTCTTTTTGTTTCAGATTCTTCAGTTACGATTAGTGTTACACTATTGCCCATGTAACTGCAGAAACGGCTCCGTTTCATGGTATGATTAATAGCCGAGACAATTCTGCACTTTCAAAGTCACATTTAAACATTTTTAAATTGTTCATAGAAATGAGAGCACTATTCAGTATCAAATAAAATTAATAAAATTGCCTGGGTGAATAATGAATCAAAGTGACTCACTGGCACATACAATATATCACATTTAGACAAAAGCTTTTAACAACATCTGTTTTACATCCATTGTATCAGAAAGTATACTGGTGAGTATTGATACATGCAACAGGGCATTACTCCCACTTCAAAAGCCTTATTTTTATCAGTGTCTAGGATGTTAACATTACAATTTTCATTGTAAAGAGTAAAACAAGGTTCTTTCCTATAGTACTGTGCTTAAAGAAACAAGCATCTGTAACAACACTGTCAATAAACAGTAGTCCAAAATTTGCATTCTAGTCATACAGCAAGTGCATTTCTTTATTTGCAGGATAATTTGAATAAAATCATGCAGACAGGAACAATTGCAAACATTTGTACTAAAGAAAGAGACTGTTTCCAGCCTCTCAGCATACTGTATACTCAACTCCTCTATTCTCTACATAATCAAGAATACCGTAGCTTTTAGATTAAAGGAAATAATGCATAACAACTCCTCACCTATTTTAGCAAAAACAGCTGGTGTGGCAACCGTCCTACGTTTCCCATCATCTGCAAGATTTGATGAGTTTCCTGTGCTAGGAAAGAGTTTTCCATTCCGAAAGACAATAAACTGTAGCTTGCAAGTGGAGTTATCAACAGATTGCCAGGCTGAAGACTGAGAGAAGACAGACTGTGGCAAATGAACTGAAGCTACCGCTACAGCATTCTGTACAATGAGAAAAAAAAAGAAACATTTAAAATGCAAATCACAACAGGGTTGCTTTCATGATGTTTTAAACTCCTGTACAAGAAATGTATGCTGCCTTCCTTTTCCAACAGACTGGAAGCAACCAAAGAAGCACGAGCTGTAACCATGGGAATAGGATTGGTACAGTGCATATTAAAAGGGAAAACGTTTTGATTGAATGTGAGAGTCTATATGGTCAAGCTCCCTGCTGCAGAGGTGAGAATGGTTCTTACCGTGCCTGCTAGAGGGTCCATCAACACTGCAGATCTGATTTAAAGAGACAACCTCTACCAGGTTTTCTCCTTCACTTAAAACAGAATCAGACAACTTACATTAAAACATTTCTCTGAAAGGGTACTTAAAGAGTATAAAAATAATTTTATTAATACAAAAAATTACATCAGCAGAAAACTGCAAGTGCAGTAAACAACACATTTTATGAATATGTTTTTCTTGCTTCATATAAGGAAAATCTGTTAACTCTGTTTTAGTAATGCAGGATTAAAAAACATTACAAGCACTAATGTGACAGAAGAAAACAAGAAAGCACTAGGAGAAAATGAATGAAGACTGTCAGATCACTATAATGGCTTTGAGTTGTGTGTTATACACCCTTTTACAAGCAGATAATCCCTTACAGCAGAGCTATAAAATACACCAAACATTATGTTCTGAGGACTTCACTCATCAAGCATTTTTTTCCTGCCCAAGTAGCAAACTAATCATTAGAGACTGAAGTATTTACAAGAAAAAACAAATGATGAGCAATGGGAAAATAAACAGGGAGTCTGTCCTGAGCCTTGAAGTGAAAAGTGTATGTATTTAAAAACAAACAAACTACAAAATGCTCGAATTTGCATTTCCCCCATGGGTGAAGTATAGCTTCTGTGCACATAATTTACATAGATTATCACACAGTTTACTCATAGCACATGTGTGCTACCTCTTTGAGAAGTAAAACAAATAATCTTCACAATCATGTAAACAAACATGACATTAATATATGTTCATGTGAGAGAGAAAAGGTACAACAGAGATCAGAGAACTAAAATGAACATGTGAAGTACGTAGTGACCTCATGATAAATATGGGAGAAAAGCATGAGTAGACTGTGATGTCACTGGGATGCTTAAATAAACAAATAAAGGCTTCAGTACAATTTTCTCTTTATTACCATGTATATTTTGTAAAGGTTTTGCAATTTTAACAATAAAACCACCAATTTTTAATTTTTTTTTTAAGTATTCAATCTAGGTGATGCCACTTACTAAAAATTCCTGGGAAAAACAGAGCAAATAGCAACAGGACATTTCTACATTAGATTTTAAAATTACTGTGAAGGCTTTAATTGGAATTAACTGAGCTAAACATCAAGCACTCGTCCTTAGATTGTTTCTACTGCCTAATTCACTAAAGCTGTCATAATTGGCTTTATTTCACGCTTCCGAAAAAGAAGCGTGAAATAAAGATCATATTTTACTCTATGATACCCCAAAGCATGTGTATATGCTGAACCTCTGATTATTATCAATAAGTATGTGCAAAAATTTTTAGAAGTGTCATTTGTCAAAGTCCAGATCACTGTTGAGGACTTATCTGGAGGTGTACAGAAGTGTAAGAGAAGTTACAGTGTAATTAACTTTATATTTATATTGGATTTTTATTGCTATTCTATGTTGGAAAAAGCAACAACAATGACACATTAAATCACACTAATTACTTATTATACACAAAAAGAGAAAGCTAGAAGCATCTGAATAAGTGTATGGTAATGAAAGCAACAGCTAAAGGCACTGGGATAAACAACAATGTGTTACGACTTGACAAAAGCAGTCCTACACAAGCCAGAGAAAACAACAGGTTTATAGCACTTTCGCTAAGAGGCGAAATTGTCTAATTCATTGTGGTTCTCTAATTTCTTCTCCATTCTGACTTACTGGTAACAAGGGGAAAAAGTAATAGCATAGACAGAGCTTGGCTGTGAGACTGGGGAGGGGCCGAGAAGGGGCCGCACACATCTGAAGCACAGGCAGCTGGCATGCTGGTCTGATGACCGGTTGCACAGCTGGCAAAAGACCAAGGTGATGTCCATCCCTCACCTCCTCACTGTTGCCCCATCTCTGCCCGCACAGGCACCCGTCACTACGTAACATAATAGAAGGGAACCCAATCACAGTGCCCCAAGCCTCACCCACAGACTACAGCTTCACCTCACAGGGGCAGAGTCAAACGCAGCAAAGAAAAGCTGTACGCAGCTTACAAGTGGATTTAGTGCGGACTGATGGCACTCCTCAGGCTGAGTAGATCTCACACGTGCAGCAACGCAACATCAAATTACTCACATGACAAAAAGACACATGCACAGAAAACTATTTCCTCATTAGACTTCAGGAGAGTGTTTTCCCTGTTTGTCTCCTCAAAATGTACCAAGAATGTGAATACCCATAACATTAACTATCTAATAATCCTCGTTAAATAATGTCTACAGTCACTTCCTGGGAAACAGTTTAATTGTGAATACTGTCCTACATATACTTGTTATTTCAAACAATTTCTTTTGAGTGCAGGCAAGTCTGGTGGAGCAAAGGGCAAAGGGACAGGGCTGTTCCTAGACTGGACAAATGTACACATAAAGTCAAAATACTCGCTGTACATCAAATATTTACTTTACATAGAAATTTCACAAAATTAAACATCAAACTGTCTGCTACAGCAACATGCCTGCCAACAAGCTCCTGTGCTAGGATATTAATGAAAAAAAGCACACATTGAAAGTGCCCACACATTGACAATGCTGTTTAAAAATATGAATAAATATTTGTGAACAATTTTTACATCTAAGATATGTGAGAATCTTCTTTTCAATAGCATTAGTCATTATTCACTGGAGAGGGATCTGAACACTCAAGCAATCCTTGTTATTGTGGTAGACGATGGATGGAGCCTGACTGTATGCTCAGTCTTGGATTCTGCTGATCTTATGTGAAGTGATGAATAAGTCAGTTCACCACACTTGCCTCAGTTTTCCTCGCGCTTGGTGAAATAAAAATGATGGTATTTCTTTTGCTTTCTAAGGTGCTCCTGAGTCCAGAGATGAAACACAATATGGGAACAGATTATTACTAACACCAGCAACAGTGACATAAAATTTTGAGCGAATGACTGTGCTTCAGCTGTTTCAAAATCCACATAAATCATCTAATCTTAAAAAATTTTATTTGGACACCATATCACCACATCGCATAAGAACTGACATTTCTGAGTGTGCTAATGGCAGCATCTCGAGAAGTTGTTCCACCTCTAAGAGGGGAGAAAGAGCACTAGAGACAGAACTAACATCAAACGTGCCGCCTGGGAGCTGCAGCTTTGCAATGACACAGGTCAGCACTGGTATCTCATATTTTCCCTGGAAAAGCTTAGAATCTGTGTCAGCAATTTACTAGTCAGGATTTAGACATTATGTGAGCATTTTCAAAATGGAATGTCAATAACCCCTTCATGACTCCATTTCACTTTTCGTTCTATTAATTGAATTGTACTGGCATTCATTAGAAAAAAGAAATCCTGACCCTACTGTAGATTTTACTAAGCAATATTTTTCTGCTGGAAAATACCAGTGTTTTAAAATTAAAGATATCCACAGAGATCCACCCATTTGCACATGAATATGATAGAAAATACTGAAATTTTAAAAGCTGCCAGTTATCTTTCATGTCATCTGCCCAGATATTAAAAATCTGCCAGGTGACCTGCAGCGAGGGAAAGAGGGGTTATCAGCACTAAACCAGTTCTGAGGATTTTCCAGGAGGGGTCTTAGGACTCCTGGTTCCTAAGACTTCTTGGAACCTGGGAAATTTTCCAAAAAGCCAGCTGAAAGGTTGTTTTAAACACCCTGAATCATAATTTGGAAAGTACAGTTCTGTAAGTACTTTTGAAGTTTCATTTTTTGTTTCCCTTTCAGAGTTTTTTTTGTGTGTGTGTATATGTGTAGTTTTTCAAAATATCTGGTGAACAGAAACAGCACAAATAAATGCAACAGGATCCCAAAAGTTTTAAATTTGAATGGAAAACCTCATTCTAAAGAGGAAACGGTCCTCACGATATTGATTGCTACAGACTCTTGACATTTTTGCAGCTCATGCCTGTGTGACCCTTATTAAAAAAGTTTTAAGGGAAAAATGAAAGATTTAAAGCGAAGTTTTTCCCCAGGCATTTTTATTCTGGTCAGCAGTCCATTCCTTATAATCAATGCTAGCATTTACAAGGAGTTTTTAAGTGTTTAGGAAAGACAGCCTCTTGCCTTAGGTGCCTTTATGATATGTTGGCCCTTCTACTTTCAAAATTCTTTAAAAAGACCTGCTCCCATTTTCAACATTGCTTCCCCCTTATCTTGTTCTACTTGTCTAAAATTCGGCATAATATTGAAAGACCATACCCATTATCAGATAATCATTATCAAGGAAGATACTTTGCAACCACTGTGGAGTGACATAAATGAAATTATTTTCAGTAGCTCTTCCTTGCATTTTATACTACATTGATTTTGAGTTCAAGCACAGTATTTCTGTTTGAGATAAAATATATTTCATAGGAAAGCATCCAATTTTTAGTCCTCAGAACAGTCATAAGGTGTATTTTTCCAGTTGGCAGTTCCCTTAACTTAAAAAACAGCACCTTAACAAGAGGTCAGAACAAAACTGGAGGAAAATAAAAAGAGTAAATGAAATCACCTGACAGCTTTTCCAGAGAACTGGAAAAGCAGCTCCACTCCTTCCAGATTTTAAAGAATCTGATGAGGTCTTTTATAGATTCAGATGCAAGATGCCACATATTATATTACTAAAGATAAAAGGTGTTGCCAAAATAAGCACAAGCTATATAAAGTTACAATAGCAGTAAACAAAAAGTAGAAACTAAGCTCTACAGGTAATAGCCTGTATTACTAAATACGTACTGACTGAGTTAGCAGTGTGGTCATCATAATAAAATCAAGCAAATAAGTTTTTATACATATACAATAGATTTTATTTAGGCCCTCAAACAAGACAGCAGCTCCTTATAAGCAACTGAAGATTTCAGTTTGGAATTTATGTTAAAGGTTTGGTGGTTAACATAACAAAAAAGTGCAAAATTGTTTTTTCATCTGTCTCTCCTTGTATTTAAATTACATTCCTTTGGAATTATCTCAGCACATCATGTATGAGAGAAGCACAGGCATTTGGCCCAGCACTGTGAGGCTTTACATGGACTGTACATGAGTACTGATCTCTTCTTCTGGTATGAAAAGTATCAACAAAAAACCACAAAAAATTTAGATTATTTGGGAAATTGCCAAATAAAGTTTCTGTAAAAAGAATGGAAACAATGCCAGTTTGAAGAAACATGGTTATACAAGACAAACAATTTGACAGATACTAAAAGAGGTAGAGGATTGATTTTTTTTTTTTTTTTTAAATGGGATGATACCAAGCAAGGAAAGTAGGAGATCCCCAGCCATTTTAACTTATCTACATTACCTTCCTCCTGACTTGTCATAGTTTAACCACCTTTTTTAGACTGCTGTTTAAACACAAGTCTGGAAAGGCTCAGGGATGACTAGCAAGTGCAAAACAAAATTTATATAATTCCCAAAGAGAAATGAAAAGGTACCTCCAAAAATGCAACATAAAATCAGTTGGCTACTGAGATGAAATTGCTAAACATATTAGGATTATTATGTGATAAAGTCATTATGTAGTAATGCTGCAGTCCACATTTACCTCAGTATCTGAGTCCAATATATCTTTGTTCTAGCCAGGCATAAATGCTGTTGTAATGCATAATGAAAATGTGGCATCAACAAGAAATATACGCAAATCGTATGAGAAGGTACAAAACCATCTTAATATGTGTTTAAAGTTCTCACTAATTAATAATAAAGGTTTTCTAGAGTCATACTATAGAAATGTTAGATTTAGCAAATAGCACAGAAATTTTACAAAAGCTCATAGTATAAAATAATCTTGGAAAACCTGACTGTCAGTAATCCTTTCCTAACAGTAAAAAATAAAAGAGGCCTCCCCATTAGATTTTTGTATTGCAAATTTGAAAACTTGGCAAACTCAGGAAATTCATTGATAAAAGGTAACAGCACTTACAAGATCAAGAATGGATTAGCAGATAAAAAAGGACAATGAGTATAATCAGAAAGCCTACGAAAAAGGAAAAAAAGCACTAAACAGTGAAAGAAAATAGTATCCATCCAATAGTATCCATTCTTCAGATCTATATTAAAAAAAGGGTAAGGAAAGAAGTAGAGCTGCCATATAGAAAGAATCAGGTACAGATTAAAAGAAATAGAAAAAAAAAATCAGGTAATACATTTTTCACTTAACCTCAATAAAAATGTTGATGTTTACATGGAGACAGTGTTAGGATCAATAATGAGAAGAATATGAAAATTACCACAAATGTCAGAGCAAAATTCAATAAGAGCTGAATATTGTCATACAAATCTTTGAAAGAACTGATACATGAAATCAAAGGACAATTGTAATTTTTTTTTTTATTTAGGAATCTACCAAGGTGGTCATAAAGCAATGATGACTGCTCTGTAAAATGATCTACAGTTAGAGTGAATGAGTGAACCAAGCTTGGCATGTAAATAATGGTACAGACCTACACACAAATGAACAACTTTATTACACATTTCACATCACTCACAGCTGTTGCTACCATATTGGTCTGCTTCTGTGTCCAAAGACAGGCCACTTCTAATGAGTTTGAAAGAGATGACTGATAAATTGCATGAAAATGTCGAGTGTCCTTTAGGCACTTTTATACGGACCATGATGTAATTGTTTCTGCCTTCAGGTGTGATGCATTGAAGTTGCTTATGCATTCATGAATTATTCCTCTAAAGCGTAGGTCAGCATTTAGGACTTCGTTATTAATGCTTCCATGAAAATAAGGCCAGAAAATGTAATACTTTTTTTCTAAGAAAAGGAAAATGCATGGAATTCTACAAGGAACAACTGACCTGTTAATCTGATATTGTGAGGGAAAAAGAGAAAAGGAAAAAAAAAAAAAACAAAGGTAACACAAAGAGAGACAGCATAGATTTGCCAAAGGTAAGTAATGCCAGACCCACATGATAGTCCTCCTTAATAACTATTTTTCTAGACAAAGCAATACAATTCACCTAATTTCTTTGGTCTTCAATAAAAAATTGGATGCTACATAGAAAACTGTTAGCTGAATAGCGACATTGAGAATTAGAAAGGAATAGAGTCAGGTGAATAAGAAACAAGCTAAAATTGATACTACAATTATTTACTTTGAAAGAGGAAGACAGGCTGGAGTGAATATAACCAAAGTTTCTACGAAAATCAGTTTGGGGACTTCAAATTTTTATATGATGACCTTAAAACAAAGAGGGATGTCACCTAAGATAATGTTCAAAATCATATGTTTTACTGATTTATAATGAGAATTTTTATTATATGCTGTTGAAACAGACCACTTTGGAAACAACAGACAAAGAAAAGGACCTCAAAGCACTGGTTTATCACAGGATGAGGCAGAGCCAGTATGATTTAACAGTTAAAAAAAAAAAAAGCCAAATACAATCCAGAACACACAAGATGACACATTTCCATGGAAATACTCTGATTTTAAAGGCCTAATCAGAAACATACTACAAGATTTTGATCAACTGGGCTCTTGAAAAATCAGTCCAAGATAGAATGGGTGTAGAGGATGGTTCATAGGGTCGCAGGGTTCTCTCTGAAGATGTCGCAGGAACATCTTCAACTCGATCAGAGCCCCATCCAACCTGACTTGGAATGTTTCCAGGGATGGGGCATCTACCACATCTCCGGGCAACCATCCTCATTGTGAAAAGTGTCTTCCTCATATCTAGTCCAAATCTGCCCTCTTTTAGTTTAAAACCATTACCCCTTGTCCTATTGCAACAGGCCCTGCGAAAAAGTCTGTCCCCATCTTTTTTATAAGCCCCCTTCAAGTACTGGAAGGCTGCAATAAAGGTCTCCCTGGAGCCTTCTCTTCTCCAGGCTGAACAACCCCAACCCTCCCAGCCTGTCCTCATAGGAGAGGTGTTCCATCCCTCTGAGCATTTTTGTGGCCTCCTCTAGACCTGCTCCAACAGGTCCTTGTCTTTCCTGTGCTGAGGGCTCCAGAGCTGGATGCAGGACTCCAGGTGGGGTCTCACCAGAGCAGAGTAGAGGGGAAGAATCACCTCCCTTGAACTGCTGGCCATACTTCTTTTGATGCAGATTAGGATACAGTTGGCCTTCTGGGCTGCAAGTGCACATTGCTGGCTCGTGTCCAGCTTGTCATCCCCCGGTACCCCCAAGTGCTTCTTGGTGGGGCTGCTCTCAATCCCTTCATCCCCCAGCCTGTACTGATCCCAAGGGTTGACCTGACCCAGGTGGAGGACCCTGCCCTTGGCCTTGTTGAACCTCATGAGGTTCATACAGGCCCATTCCTTGAGCTTGTCCAGGTCCCTCTGGATGGCATCCCATCCCGCAGGCATGTCAACTGTACCACTCAGCTTGGTGTCATCTGCAAACTTGCTGAGGGTGCACTCAATTCCCACTATGTCATTGATGAAGATATTGAACAGTACTGGTTCCAGTACAGACCCCTGAGGGACACTGCTCATCACCACTCTCCATCTAGACATTGAGCCATTGACCACTACCCTCTGGATGTGACCACCCAACCAGTTTCTCATCCACCAAAAGTCCACCCACCAAATCCACATCTCTCCAATTTAGAGAGAAGGATGTTGTGGGGAACCTTGCCAAAGGCCTTACAGAAGTCCAGATAAATGACATCGGCAGCTCTTCCCTTGTCCACTGATGTCGTCACTCCATCATAGAAGGCCACTAGGTTGCTCTGGCATAATTTGTTTCACAAGTGCAGTCAGAGTTTAGCTTTGTCAGCCTAGCAAAATGAAAGAGGAGGCTGTGCCTGCTGTCTTTAAAAAAACCAGAGGAATAGCATCTAGGGAGGAAGAAGTCATGTGAACAAATAGCCAGCATGAGCACAAGGACAAATAGGACATTGGTCAAGAGCAAAAATGCAGACTTAAAAGTATGAAAATGTTTCCTAGCCTTTATAACAGGGTGGACAGGATAGCTTTCAAAGATTAGGGACATACAAAAAAAATTACCAACTCTTGAGAGAGTATTTGAAAACTTCATGATAGAATTACACAATACAGTTAGAAAAGTTTTTGTTTATTTCTCTGTTTTACAAGAGGTGTCTAAATTTCCTTTTGAGAATTCATTAATTCCCTGAATAAAGGAAATCCTGAACTTCCTATTTCTACTTACATCCCCAGTATACAGTTAATAGAGTTCATAAAAATCTCACTAAGAAGAAAAAGAGTTTAAAAAACTATGCAGTCATGGTGGATTCAAGTGCCTCACATCTGCAATAAAAGAGCATTGAGCATGGAAATGATATTATCATTTTTTTGAGAAACAAGAAAAAATTCTGCACACGTGTAAGAGCTGCAGACAGTCAGCAAACTTGAAAATGGAGCCATTTATTTAATGTAGACACCTGTTTTAGAAATTTTAAACTAAACATCTAAAAATAGAACAATTAAACACAGATTTCATATGAAATAGTAAAAAATTAAGACATAGGCTTATTTCTATTACTTATCTTCCTACTATTTGTCCTTAAAATGAAGAGATCTTTAGCACTTAAGTTACAAGAACTCAGTCTCTTATACTATGTGATGGTCAAGACATAAATACCCATCACAGATAACGGTTAACTACTGACACTCAGATGAATATTCCTAATACAGAATCACATAAAAATGGAAACACCCTAACCACTACACTATAATTTCTAAACAAGCACTACACTATAATTTCTAAACAAGAATCCCAGATTTAATCTACCCATGAGAAAATATAAAATGAAGATATCCTTCATTTGTGGTAGCATCAGTAGTAGCACTAGTGGGTAACCTAGTGGCTCTGAATTAGACTGTTGGATCAGCTAGCAATCTCCCATAAACTCGGGCTGCACCTATAGGTAGGGCCATAATGCTTAATTCCAATATTGTGGTGACTTCAGAGAAAGCCTCTGAAGCAACTCAAATGTCAGTTCAAACAGGTGATTCTGCAAAAGCCTCAGAAAAAACAAGTAATCCTCAGACAACCTCAAACATTATTTGTCTGGTAGATACAATGTAAGAACAAGGATTAAAAGCCACATTTGTAAATGATTTACTGATGATAATTTGTCAGTATACTTTTTGTGTATTCCAAAATTCCACATCAGCAATCTCATTTTAAAATTGCCAAGTTTTACCCAAGTTTTCAACTTTCCTGGTAATGTATCTTTTGCCCAAATGTTGACGACAGAAAAAAACACTGTAAAGCACAACAAAAATCAATAATTAGGGAAGAGCATTATATAAATTTAATTTTATATATGAAACATATCACATTTTTATAATGTTAATATTATATATTTTAGAATAAAGTTATTTATAATTTATATATACTAATATATGAGTAAGTATATATTATATAAATATATACTATATATAATACCTATAAACATACATTATATATTCACATATAAACTAATCTATTAATATATATTTATATTTATAATTAATATAATTACATACATATATTTTATATTTAGTTTCGATTAAGTCCACAATGGACTTGCCATAATGCAGAAAGTTATGCCAGAGAATGCATAAAATTCATCTTCCTGGGAATGTAAGAGTTTTTAAGGGTGGCTTATGAGTTTTCAAATGGAATTTAAAGGGTTTTGGGGGGGGAAGATCCTTGAAGTCTTAAAGGATTTTGGACAGCCCCCAAAATTCACACTGTAATTTTCCATTATTTTCCTTTGGACCTACAGACTCACCGCAGCTTCATTTTTAAAAAGGATGGCTTCTGGCAGTGCACTTTACAGGAAGATTTACCCTCTTAGGAATCTGGTTCACTGGGCCCTTCAGGGTTGCATTAGCTCCTAGGAACACTACATTTTCCTCTGAGGAGCCTGGGATGAAGGAGTATTTTTCCTTTTTACTTAGAAGCTCAGTTCATTTTCAAGTATTAAATATGTGAGATCTGTCTGGAAAGATGATAAGCATATTCAATTTTATTATTACATTGATGGTCGCAGAGGGTGGGATGGGTATTTTTAAATATAAAGGATGGGCATTTTTCAATATAAAGTCACAATAAATAATCTCATGAGCTAAGTGGAACATTCAGCCATGTAATTACAAAGCTATCGCCATGGATCTTAGGAAAGGCATCGTAATTATACAGAATACCTAACTAGCCAAATACCTTTTACATCTCATTGACCACTGAATTCAATTCTACATAAGCATTACCAGTTTAGAAGAAGTAATCATGTGAATTTTAGCTTTGGTATACTGGCATACATGAGGTTTTTTGCCATGACCACATTTAATTTATTTTTGAACTAGGTGAATTATGTTAATGTAAGCCTCATAACAGTCTTTCTGCACGGTCCGTAGCTTAATAGTTATCATACATAAGAAACTATTAGGAATGGGAACCAAGAGAATATTTCCCACTACTCAGACAAAGTGTTAACAAAGATTTTTCTAAAGTTGGAGAAACACAATTTGATTAAAAGGAGAAGGGATACTAGGTGGCTTATATGCATAAGAAAAAACACTCTGTATTAAATGAAATTCATATGCATTTTAATAGAGTGCAGTACATACCATTACAGATTTTATGATTTTTCTAAAGTCTTAGATAATTTGTGTATATCCATTTATTGAATATGAGTACACAGTGATGCAACCATTAGGTAATACAGTAATTCAAAATGACTTAATATTGCAACTATTTAATCATACTAGATGATAGGATTTCTAATTTCACTGATGTGGTATTCACACTTAGTTAAGCTAGATAAATATAAAGTTCATTTAGTAACATAAGTGGGAATGTAGTGAAAAAGATTAATTCAGAAATTTTTAATAACCTATTTTGATGTAATTTTCCTGAGGCAAAGTGAGCTTTTATATTGCATATAATGTACAGAAGTCCAAGTGTTAAGTGTTTTTCTGGTGCTGCCTTTTCATAAAGATGACTGCAATGAAATGCTGACATTGCTGCTTGATGACTACTGAAAAATTGCTGCTGTCTGATAATGAAGAAAAGCTGAAGCTGCTGAAAATAATTTCAACAATTTAGGTCTTTTAGGAAGTGAATTTAAAAGTTCCATACCATGAAATGACTTAATATTTTGCAGATTTTGAATCAGGAATGATCCCTATTGCCTATAGCCATTATACAATTCAGACCCAGCATTACTCTTGCAAGCTGTAACCTGGGCAAGGCACACATTTCTAGAAGTGGCTGTGAGATCACTACATTCCTTTGCTTTGCTATATAGAGACAGTTAAGTATTTGAAAAAGGTAAGTGGTAAAATCACCTTTTCTTTAGTTCACGTATGCACAATCACACCTTCCTTCGCTGTATTACAAGATACAACTTCACTATCCTCACAATAGTCAAGAAAATATGCCTCCTCAAGAGAAGCAAATACGATTTCTTTCCTCCTTCTGTTCCCAAACTCAGTTTTCCATTTTGAAAAACTGATATATTTTAGTCCCCAACTTGCCAAAACAATAATCTGCTTCCTGAGTTTCAGTCACTCAGTCAATGTATTAGCTTCTACAGTACAGTCAGAAAGCATGTGTCGTACGAAGAAATGTAAAAGAAGTGAGTAAACTGAGTATTGTTACACTGGCAAAAGAGAGGTTCTGAGTTACAGAGGTGTCTTCACATCTGGATGAAAGTACCCAAGGTCTCCAGACCCTTGAGTTGCGTGATGGTAAAGTGGATGTATATCAATGACGGCAAATGACATTTTAAGAGAATTATAATTGAGATGTTGAGTATGAAAAAGACAGACCAATACTGCTAGTGCCTCTAGTTGTTAGTACCTGCTGCTCCCCAAAGCTCCCATGCAAACTCACGTACCCTGCTCAGTAAGTCTCGCACACATCTTCAGGATTCTGGTCCACCCCGTGTGGACACAAAAGACAAGATACCGAGCTCAGTATGACAATGAAATGGTAAAGTCAGAATTTCATCTTTAAAGTTCAGTTATGATCAAATGCCATTCTGAACACCTAGTTACAGCAAAACCAATCATAAATTTTGTACATATATTTGTGCATGAAATAAGAGACTATAGCTATTAAAGCAAAGGGATTTATCCAAGGCTACATTTACATGAACTAATTATCAGCACTAGTGGGTCCAAATTTGTGCCACAGTGGTGATGTGAGCCTTTCATGTCTTACTTTCTTGACAACTGGACAGAAAAGGAATGGAGGAGAAGAGTCCATGTGGAAAGTAAGTTGTCGATTCATTAAGAGTAGTACCCTTTTCCAAGCTGTTTAATTTTTGGGTTATTTATAGAAAAGCTATATTGTCTGAGGAATAGTATATTTCCCCATTCCTTTTTTAATGAAACAATGTTAAGTTGTTCTTCTTGCAAGTAATATATTTGAAGGTATGTTTTCACCGACAATCTAAACTACAGTCATGAGGAAGCTTTGAAAATAAAGCATTGCAGGATGCGTATGTAAGTACACTGTATGTATAGTTCATGTGAAAAATCTGTGGTGTCGGTCCTTTGGTGCAGCCAGAAAGCATTCAGAGCCAAAGAGAACAGTTTTACCTCCATCTGAATCACATGTACTCTCGTTATCCTCATCCTAGATTACCAGTTTGTCTGGACAGATTCCTTAGCCCAGAATGCATCTGTTCTAACAAGCACTTAGGGACAATCTATCTTGCTTCATTCTACTAAGTTTTTCTAAAGGATTTGTCATGGAGTTATATGAACATCAAAAATATTTGCTAGCATTATCTACAGTAAAATCCACTAACAACCACAATGGAAGTGAGGTCTGAGTGAAACTTCCATCAGACCATGTCTCCACCAATCCAGTGATCACTTTATACAGTCCTACTTGTTGAAGAAGGTTGGAAGAAACCCCTTATTTCTTAACATTTCACAGATGCTAAGAAACCAGCTAAGCATGCGTGCAAATTTTTCTTTGGTACTGAAAAAAGAGTCACTTGACATAGGCAGTGTTAGGCACTTCATTTCTAAAAGCTAACCAAATTAAAATCTTGATCCTCTAGTCAAATCAAGTTCTGTATCTATCTCAGCTGCTACAAAATGGTGATGACATTCTCCTGATTAAGATTTTAAAATACTAACATACATTATCAGTTCTCATCATCAGCCATCACTACATGAAAACTCACAGTTTATATTAGGTGAAGATGGTTTTATATTTCTGGGGCAGTATGCACTGTCTTCATCTCACTCAAGTGAGCACCTCTGAGTTGAGATGACAAAGTTGTCAGCTGAGAATTCTTACCTAGTGCATGAACCCAACTGAGGTCTGAACTAACTCCAGAAGGAGCATCCTCTCATTCCCATTCAGCGACTGTTGGGAATGAAGATTCCTAATATAATAGAATAGGTTTCCAGTATAATAGATTCCTTTAAATACTCAGATAGGAGCTAACCTGGCTAAAGTTAGATGGGATGAAACTCATATAGAACTAAGAACTTACATCAGTCTTCTCTCCCCATTTCTTAGATCAAACAAAAGGGAATAACAATAATCTTCTTAATTCTTCCAAATGAAAAGGTGCTTTCAGTTTGCAATGTACTACAGGAGCATATAGGAAAGCATAGCCTTTTCACTTTGCCCATGGCTTTTGAATTAATACAAGTTTTCAAGTTATTAGTGCTGAAGGGCCTGTATATTAAAAAGGAAAAGCAACATTTTCATTAAAAATAGTGGTCTATATGACATGAAATGTTCAGGTTTTAAATCTTGTAGATTAGTTATATAAGCAGCAAATTTGCAATTTAATCAGTAGAAAATGAATTGTTTTACATTGTTATATGTAAGCATTCACAAGAGTGTGAATATTTTTGGTCTTCCCCTCTTGCTCTACTGATTTTCTAATCTTTCTCAGTAAAGGTCAATTCTTCTGGCATCAGTATATTTAATGTGTTCACAAATTTGTACCAAAGGCCTTTATTCTAAAGGGCTTCATTTTACCAGTCAGACACATCAACAGTGTGTATAACTCAGACATTCTCAAGGGCTTCCACTGCCAAATTTGACTGATTTGATAAGTGTGTTATCATTCTAGCTGAATCACTTCCCGTCTCCTATTAAACTGATATGCCTTTATTGTAGGCAGTAGCAATGTTAATTTTCTAAGATAAAAACTTAGTATGTTCATCATTTCACTATCTTTTTCTTCTGGACTCCCCAGTTTTACTTTCTGCATTAAATAGGACGGGAGTACTTTGCTGAATCCTGCACATGCATTGCTGGACTCACTGCTGCTACTACCAGATGCTGATATGAGTACCTGAGTGTATGAATTAATTATTTAGAAGCAAGGATCTGAAAGAAGCATGCTCAAGGAGGGAAAGGGGAAGAAAATCAATACAGAAAAAAATTGAGTCTCTCATGCCAACTGAAGGACTAACTTAATGTACAAAATTAATAACTAACATTATTTGCTGAAAGACAGTGTATTTGAAAAAAACTGGCAGAGTCCCAAATTGTCTATCTCAGCAATGAGAAAGACTTAGGTTTTTTAATCACCAGGAATTCTGAGTCCTGGAATCTGGAATGATATGAAAACACTACTGCCAAGGGCACACACTCTACTAAAAACTGTATTCCCATTTTTCTCTGACTATTGTGTAACATAAAGAAGTAGTATTTTTATAGCAAGTATGAGGGCCTATATAAAACTAGAAAAGACTAATTTAGCAAACTAACAAATGGGGTTTGATCCTACTTACCCAGCTGCACCTAGACTTGTGGTTTCTTTCTTTCATAGAGAACATATTACCTGAAAAGCAAAGGTCTCTTGAAAACAGCATTAAGTAAATGTCTCTAACAAAATGAAATAACTTCAGTTAATGTCCCATTTTCTTCCATACATAAACACAAAAATAAAAATTGATAGGCCATTTTGTGTTCTTCCACCTTTCTAAATTTTTTATATTCCCCCATTTGTTAAATAGATCTACATTAAAAATGCAGTGACAAATACATTCATAAGAAAACAAAACCGTGCTCACTAGTTATAAATATCTTACAGTCCATCTCTTAATCTTATCACCTTGTTGAGGCTTTTTGAGAGACACACCAAAACCATTTTCTCTGTATAGTTTAGATATCATCTAGCTTTTTAGATTTTTTTTCATGTCTGCTCAGAAGCAGGAAGCCAAAAATTATGCAGTCTGCATGTCTGAACAACAGCAGTTTCTTGCTTTGTAACCTTGACATGGAGAATGCAAGATATTTGTACTTGCTAAGCCATGGTCTATTCAGCATCACTGTGTTAGCATTACTCACCAAGTGGAATTAAAAACTGCACTACAGTTACCATGACAACCATCTGTCTCCCACATACAGCATCAGTTTGAATTTGTACAGACCATTTCTAACAACGATTTAAGTCAACAAATTCAGTATTACCCTAAGGTAAAAATCTGTTTTAAGAACAAATAAATATTTTCAGTTTCATAATATTACTTAGCTCAATACATTAATTCCAAGTATGACTTGGGAGATCTTCAGAGAGCTGCAGTGACTTTTTTTAGAAATTAAAGGTGAATAGTAATCTTCTGGTCAATATACAGTTGAAGGCCACTGAAATTCTTGATCCAATGAACATGTAAGAAGCATATGGAGAAGAGAAAGCGTAACAGTCCTAGAAGAATTTGTGGGCAAAATGCATTAGAATATTTATTTAATCATTTTCTAAAATTTACATTTGAATGATGCTGTTGATTACCTTGGGTACTACCACTAACAGCATCAGTGTATGGTCGCTGTACCGACTCTTACTAGAAAATAAAGTGTAATCCACATTCACCCAAAGGTATCAGTCAGCAATTCTCCACTGGGAAAATAACCTGAAACTTGGAATATAATTTCTGGGCTGGGGAATTCTAAAATAAGTTCCTTTTCTAGCAAACTTGCAGGGTGTTGTTTTGTTTTGGTTTGGTTTGGTTTTGTTTATAATACTCAATTTACATGCAAAGAGAAGGCCCAGTTGCTTTTGAAACAGCTGAGCTTTAAAAGAGAGAGGGAACAGGAGTATATCAAATTTATATAATAGTTACAATGTCTGGTGAAACTTCATACAATTGGATGTCTGGTCATCAGTATGAATTAGCTACCTGGCAGTTTTCAGATCCTTTTGATCACCAAGCATGCTTGTAGCAGAGAATGGTCAGTTTTGATGGCCACTGCATAAACAGATAACAGCAATGATGGCCAGGTCTGCTTCCAGAACAGTAGGATATATTGTTATGAGAAGAATGAAAACAAGAACCTCCATAACAACATAAACACATATCAGTTGTGCATTTGTATAGTCAGTGTGGGGAGAGAGGGGAAAGTAAATGCTGAAAAAGATGGTTAAGCTATTAAAAATGTAATGTATGGACAAACTAAAGGTAATAAAGAAATAGTGCTATCTTTTATGTAAGAAACTCTGAAAAAAAATCAGAGACAGAAAACTTAAATAGAGTCTATATTTACCAAAGAAACGGCTAATGTTACATACTGAAGTATGTACATATTAATGATACATCCTACACCCACCCATTTTTCTGGAAGCAAGTGCCACAAACTTCTGCAGATTACTGCAGAATTACTGCAGATTTCCCAACTGGTATATGGTATAGCACTTGTTGCATCACAGAACTTGAAAACATTTCAGTAAAGAAAACCTGACAAATAAGTCTAATGTATGTAAAATTAAAACATTAAGAGGCTATAAGAAACCTGATGCTATTATAAGTAGTTTTAATCTGTTTTTGAGAGTTATTGAATCCTAACTCTGAGGAAAATACATAATAATAAAAAGTTTTATTTTTAATACAATGCTTTCAGTTTTAAATTATTTCATTTAGGTAGGAATGCTGGTCAGAGGAGACAGAAAAATAAGTATAATCATAGAATCGTATCTAAAAGATTGAGGAGGGAAGTAGCACAGAAATGCATTCAGTCCTGGATCACTGTGGACACATTTGTTATCGGTGACAGGCAATGTGAAATCAAGCACAAACTGAAATCAAACCCTTCTTTAAGGTTACATTAAGCTTAACTGACAGGAATGCTATGTGTAAGAAAGAAAAAGAAATGGATTTCTATACAGCGCTTCGATCTTCAACAAAGGGAGTGCATAATGTTTAAATGTAAAAACAGAAGAATTCAAGGCAGAAGAGAGGTAGAAAGCAAGAGAAGGAATAAAATATAACCTAGGGCTCCAAATCCACAAACGTAGACAGGAACAAATTTTTTGTCAGCAAAAAGGCTGCATAGTCAAAGGTAAATGACAATGGGAAAACAAATATGATTGTTACTGGAATTTAACAGATCTGTAACAATCCATTAACTCCTAGATTGAGCTGCAATGTAATGTCATAAACTCAAATACAAATTAAATCAAGGTGACAATATAGGCAGATGTGAACCATTTTGCCCTGAGACTAAGTCTATACCCTTGTGTCAGATGCCTTGATGGGTTAAAGTAGCATTGCTAACAATTAATGGATGTTTTCTTGTTACATTTCACAAAAGTATTGACAGCACCATTAAAAAAAAAAAGAAAAAAAAGAGATGATTATTCATTCTAAAGTCAGGGAAAAGGTCTTTCAGATAGAAATTTTTAAAACAGAAAAAAAATATACAGTCTCACCACTGCTTTCCTTTATAAATAGGAGTCACCAAAATTTTTGAATAAGCTTGCCAGATCCATGCTTCTTGAGTACAGTAGACTTATGGATGTGTCTGTGTTAACATTTTAGTTTGGGTTTGGAACACTGGTCTGATATTCAGATATTATTTTCATCCTACCACATTCATATCTGAATGCATATTTTCAGACAAATTTCCTGATGGGATCTCTATCGCGATGCTTTCTCAAAGTACTCTCATAGTGCACAATGTGGATTCCATTTGGATGACAAGGTCACAAAATGTAACTGATGAGTTACATGGGACCAGACTAAAGCTAATCTGGAACAAACACCCTCAAATACATACAATGTTGATGTTGGATTCTCAGTACCACCCATTTTGCTCAACAGATTGAGCAGATCTATTGCATTGCACTACTTACTAAGGTGGGATTAAACAATTCTCACTTTTTACAAATTTATTGTTCCGTCCTGTGACTCTGGTCTCTCCTGGTTCACTTCCTCTTAGGAGTAATGGAGATCTGTCTTCTCCTAAGCTTCAAAACCAGCTAAAACAGAGTTCTTGCTCCTCCCTACACCATAATCCTTCCTCTTTTTCTCCTCCTTTCTAAAACTACACATAGCTCTGCAATGCTCACAATCATTTTAATCTCCACACACAACAACTAGAAATTCGATAGACTCATGATTATGGCTTATAATAGGTAACCTCACCTATTGCCTCATTCAAGGATAACTAACTGAGTTGGAATTGAATGGCTTTTCCAAATCAAAGGGAGTCAACAAGCCTAAACTGAGATGGAAATCTTCCCAGCTCTGGAGCCCTCAGCACAGGAAAGACATGGACGTGTTGGAGATGGTCCAAAGGAGGGCCACAAAAATGATCAGAGGGATGGAACACCTCTCCTATGAAGGAAGACTGAAAGGGTTAGGGTTGTTCAGCCTGGAGAAGAGAAGGCTCTATTGTGGCCTTTCAGTACTTAAAGGGGACCTATAAGAAAGATGGGGACAGACTTTGTGTTTTAGATAGGGGAGTAAATAATGAACTGAGAGTTCCTGAGAGAAGTCCGTAATTATCTAGAGGTGGAGAGATGTGGACAGTAAGATTGAGTCTGCAGGCAAGGATTGTTGTATGTATCAAATTGAAGATCTAAAGCAAAACTTTTGCATTTATTATCTGTGCATTTCACAGATGGTTTAGAATATAATGTTATGAGGGGTTACAAAGGGTTTTTAAAAGTGTCCAATTATTTTTTTTCTACTTAAACTTCTATGTATTTTTTTCATTCATGATTTTATGAAGAGATATCAGAATTTGTCCCCTTCTCAAAAGCTTAATCAGTCTTTACAATCTAATAACACTGTGCTAAACACACAGTGCTCTTCTGCTACTTAACACACTTACTAATATTTCTGTTGGTTATGGTTAACATGAAATCCCCACCACAACATAAAGTACTTGTTTCAGTGCAGTGCAGAGACACTTGCTCCATAGCTTGCTACCTTGCAGTACTCCTCTCTGAATAAAGGTGCTGCAACAAATGAGGATGAATGAGGAACTCCATCCATCTCCCATTTTTCTCAAATATATTTTCTCTTTTTCTTCCTCTGAAACATGTCAGACATATCAGCAAGAGTATAGGTATGTGCTCAAGTTTTAATTCTGAAGCACTAAAAAGCATTAATATCTAAGATCTTTACATTTTATGAAAGAAGGAGAGGAAGTCTCAAACCAGTGAAAACGTATTTTATGAAATCTATGGTCTGATAATCCAATGGGGCAAGCACCCACCATTGCACTTCTGCAATGACCCTTTGCAAATCAAACATCTATGTACTAGGCAACAAACTAATATTTTAGACTTTTAAGACTGCATCATGGTGATCAGGCCTACAGAATTTACAAATCAGTGTGCTTCTCATTAATGTGTTTACTATAAGATTCTGAGTTATTTAATTATATTTCTTGAAAAAGGTTCATCTTTTCACATTCTTAAGTATATACATGAATAATATGATTATATTGCTACTTAGATTGATATCCATAACCATACTTGATAAGTGTATAGGTACAATTTATACTAATACTTATAATTCCATGGTGCTTTTTACAATAATTTTTACAGCTGCAATAAACTTTATGGTTTCTTTTCAAACAGCATTGCTTCCTTGAAAACAATTCAGTGAATAAAACAATTGGTTACGAAGCTAACACAGTATTATTTAACAATAGACCTCACATGAAATTAAAAAGAGTTACATGTAAAGCCCTACTCTCTCTCTTTAAAATGCATATAAGTAAACATTTGTATAAAACAGCATAATAAGTTCAACTTTCAATTTTATACAATAAAAAACCTGGAAAGAGCCATTTTTTAATTGTAAAATAATTTCTTAGAATAGGTGAAAAAGTACTTTTTCATACACACAATTAAAAAAAGCAACAGAGAAAGATCCTGTATATCCAAGGTACTAATATTTACCCTGCTGAAAGTGTACCATAAGCTTTAGTCAAATAATATAGTTGGATTTGCACTAAGCAAAACTTCATCTAGATGTAAATCTGGCACAGTCTGATTCACAAAAACTTCAGTTTTGCAGTTTGCTGTATAGCACACATCCTTTCTGTTGGGTGAGGAGGAGAGTTAGCAATTTCACACTGTGAACATTAATTATCACTTGCCTGTGTAAACCTTGTGGAAACAAAATCATCTAACAAAATGAAGAGAATGTGTGCAAGTTAATATCTGCCCACTGTTTTAAAGAGAAAACATGTACTGTTCACTCAGGATATACTGATAAATGGCACCTATGTGATATTAACAGTTTAAGAAAGAACCTGGCAGATCATCAGCCACTGAAATCTACACTGCTATGCTAATTTACAGCAGTTAAGGATTTGCTGCAGTCTCTTTTCAGCTTTTCAGTGAACATACAGGAGTTGTTTGTAAAAATATTGCATGATTTCAAATCCAGACTCTGTATTTCCACTTGCTGTAATTTTCAGCAACAAGTAGGTTTTCTTATCCTAAATATTGAGGGTCTTTCCCATTTAATCAATGAGGAACTTCCACTGGTATTGAAAAAGGCAGAAGCACTGAGTGTAAGGCCAAAGTTTGTGTAAGATAGAATCATTTATTGTTGAAAACCGAATTTCTTTACTTTGGCAAAACAGTGATGGAGAGGATGGCTACATGGATTATGACAGGCTAGAGAATAGATTTATTATATATGTTTCAGTCCAGAAGAACCTCCAGTGTGCATCCTTTTGCTCGTATGGTAAATGACCAATTGATTTTCTTGTCTCTATTCAGCAGTAAATAACCTCACATACACTGCAAGGTAAGGCAGACATCCAGAAAGTCATGGTTTTGTGCAGATGTTTGTGTTTACCTCATAGTAACCAGGTGTCAGAGTCACACCATGAGCAGTTGAAACAAATCAGGAGTGCAGGCTTCCCCTCAGTAGTGCAACAGGCTACAAAAGGTCTCTGATACAAAATAAACTTGCTTTTGAAATTGTTTTTCCACAGATCTAAAAAGGTTGTCATTTTCATGTAGATACCTTCTATCATATTTGATATACACATTGGCTCTGCTAGCCTTCATACTGTCATTATATCAATTCGTTGCAGATCACACCAACATATGTCCAGTATTACAGAGGTTCAGCCTCTTCCGTAAGCTCCTAAGCCCCCCACCCTTCAGCACCCACAAGTTAAATAACTGAAATTCGTTAAAACAAAACCAAAAACCCCCGTACTCTGAATTTAAGTGGAAAGTTCAAAACCATAAGTCCTTTCTTCAAACCTATGATATAGACAACCAAGTATACAGTTTACTAGCTCTTTAACAACAGACCAGTTAAAAGGGAAAACTGCTTCCATAATTATACAAGGACTCAGAATATTCTGATTTTCTGAAAACATGGATCAAAGGATGACCATTCTCATAAGAATTCACAATACAGAAGCTCAAAATCATGGGGTAGGAAAAAATATCACCCACTGCTCTGGCAGAGTATTCGATGTGTTGCACGGAGGATTATATGGCAAGCGATAAAAGAGAGGGATCATCTCTACAGAAACACTATGGTCTACTTCATCAGTAATGGATAGCTCAGAAATGGACTACCCAAATGTTACAAGGCAGTCCAGTAATATCATGATTTGAAACTAGTGCCTACATAACCCAAATAACCCATAAAACGGTTCAAATTGCCTATGAGATTTTACCAGCCATAGCCACCACAGAACAATTAAACCTTTAATTGTTCTTTGGTCCTACAGTCCATAAAGTCCCCAAAGTTTCTTTCAATATACTATCTGTTTCAAGAATTAGAAGTAAACTGACATAATTTTTGACAGATGACTTAATTTTACCCATGTAGTACAGTATTAGTAACTGACCAGCTAATTTCAGCTTTAAATTATGAGCCTTTGAAATGAAGTTCCACTTGAAAAAAAATTTTAAAAAAAGACTATGCTAAAATGGCATTGTTTTAATCAACAGCTTGACTCTGAATCATGTCTATTCAGGGCACGATTTCTTAGTTTGGTGCCAGGACATTATTTCTGATTCTGTATTTTCATCAGCACAGATATAACACAGCAAAAAAACAGAGCAAACTGGCTTCTGCTTCTCCTTGTGTGTCACCAGACTTGTACAGTAGCGTCCAACCAGTTGAAACTACAAAAGAACCATTTAAGAGAGCACTGTCAGTAGTGGCCTAATCTGTGCTTTTAAAAAAAGTTAGGTTTTGATTTAGATATACAAACTCATACTTTAAAGTACTTCATAACTGGTAATGGCTTAGTTCAGAAGAAAGTTTAATCATTGTTACAGCTTCAATGTACTGTAGAAGAACACATTAACTGGTCCTTACTTTTATAAGGAATAGCTAACATATCTGAAGATTGGGATGAATTAAAACAACACAACTTGAAAAAGGACACCCAGAAGACAGAAGTTGGACTAGACAAAGTTCATAGGGAAAAAATGAGAGCTAGGAATAGACAAAGTATATTCAATTACATTCTTTTGCTGAATTAATTTTGGTCTTGTCCGCCATATCTCTTCCATCTGTCTGCCGCACACAGTGATAGGTTCTATAACTGATATACTGCATATTGTTTTTATAGTTGCCAGCAAAGATGGTGATTATAGTGTGCACATTTATCTTAAACCTCAAATCCAAGATTTAGCATGACTAAATTTTACTTCAAATGTTAACTACGTTATTCTCTTTCTTTTTAACTACATCAAACACTTTTACAGGTCTGCAGCTTAGGAATAATGCTACTTTGGCATAAAGAACAACTATTTATCTTTCTTGTATTTGTGTGGTACATTTAAGGTCTAAAAAATTTATATAGTGATGGATTTTACTAAAAAAAGAAAGAAGAAAAAATCCTGGCTACACTCAAGTGCACATGAATTTTACTTTGACTTCAGTGAGACTAGCATTTCATTCATTTTCTTTCTGTTTCTCAAAGTTTAAGAATAGTGTTGCATAGCTAGCTTTCTTCCAATCTGGGTTCAAAACCAGATGCTTCATGTTTCAAATATTAGTTACCAGTGAGAAACACGTCTTTATTTTGTTCAATGATAATTTGGTATGAATGTATTAGGAAATCATTCATTTGTATGTAAATTATATATATATTTTTAAGATGTCTGAAGGCCTCTGTCTTTATTGAGGGTCTGATGAAAGGTAACCTTGAGCTATCTGCACCTCAACACTGTTTCATATTTATTACAGACTACATATGGGTTTTAGGTCTGATATGCACATGAAAAAACAGATATTTTTATAGCAGTGACAAATAAATAGACTGTGCCTTGGGGAAAATTATCCTGCTTGTACAACTGAAAATTTTCTTTTCAAATTAACAGTTTACAGTGTTCCCTTTCTAGGAATTTATAAGAAATTAGAAACATGTCATGAAACACACAACATTCAAGATCAGGAAAACAATGTCATGGTGAAAAATCATGTTCAAAACTTCCATCAAACCTATCAATTAACCCATTAAATAAATATGGGATTTCTTAATAAAAATCAGAATGCTGACACAAAGTTAATAGTAGGAACCTCCACAAAGACAGATATTGTCTAGTACACATCTGATCAGTACTTGGTTTCCAAGAATACTGAAGCATAGTTAGAATGGGTATTTGTTCACATTTTAACTGGAAAATTTCTGACAAAAATTAAACTCTGAGGTACATTTGTATACCTTGTTTATGAGAAAATCTAAACTGATGGTCAATCCACACAGTTTTCTGGTACTTAAAAGTTCAAAATTATTAAAACAAATTCTATTTAAGGCCCACGAGTTCTTTGTGAGCTGCAGTTTGACTTTGCATCAGTTTGCCCATCGCATTTACATCATGCCAAATTATTGCGCATACCCTGGCTTCAAAGCTTTGCAGTTGCAGATTTAGACCTATATTTATACTATGATTTTGAATTTATCCAATAGGCTGTATGAAATAACCAGTAAGATGTGTTGGCAACTGGCACTTTCTAGAGTGCTAAGCTGTCTACATCTGGGCCAGAAAGAATTATCTGTGTGACTTAATTAGGTCTTTCTGTATGTGATACTCTTTTCACATCAGTTGCATTCTTGGGAATTACAAAATAAAAACTGGATGCCATTAAACGCTATTGTTTCTATTACTTTTGCTGTTATTTACATGATTTTTTTTATTTTTTGTATAGTTTCTATGTTATCTATTTGGAACTGGTATTTATGTATATAACCAGTCTATGCACATTTCATCATTTTCATGAAGCATTCATAATTAAACTAATTCTCAATTGTCTAAGAGATAATGGTTATAGCACCTACATCTAATTTTAATTAGGCAGGGTACTAGATAGTCTGCTGCGTGCTTGACCAGCTATCCTCTGCCTATGTGCAGCTTTAGATGGAGGATATGATTTCCCATTGAATCTCTATACCATATAGTAAAAATTAGAGAAAACCGAGAGGACAACAAATAAAGACAGTCAGACTCTGAAGTTTTCCAACTTAGTGCTGTCAGCATGATACTGTGGTGATACAGATGGCTCTGATTCAGTCAGCATTTGTTAAGCAAAGACCAACTACTCCAACACGCAAAGTATGCAAGGTATTTAGCAGGAAGAATTCACAATGGACTCACTCTACTGGATTCAAAAGTTAAAAAGAATAAAAAGCTAAAAAGAATTTGGCATTTTGTAGATAATTATATCACCAGTACCCAAATCTGCCTTGAAGCATCTGAAGGCTAATTATGCTCATTTCCAAGAAGCCAAAACATATGTATTTAAAATGGACTTACATGCATAGATCTGATAATAATGGTGCTGTTTGTTAGATATGTGCTGCATTACAAGTGCTTTAAAGCATCACTAGCACACTTCCATCAAAGAAAATATTATCTTATTTGCTTGTGGTACATTTAAACAACGAGCATAATTGTTAGTTCCTCGTTTGTACTTCAGATCTCATTTTGAGGAATAAATACTTAAAGTTTGCATAATTTAATACAAAATAAATATATCGCCAAATTAAAGAATGTTGTCATTACAAACATAATTACTGATACTGAGCCATCATTCAGCAAAGTTTATCAGAGCTAAACAAATTCAATAAATATAAATGTTTTCAAAAAGGATTTTCCATTCTACACAGTACGAATAATAGAAATTTCTGATCATGTCTTATTAGTTACTAGTAACAGCAAGCCTGTATCCAGAGGGATTAGTGATAAAACAACTTTTTTATTTGATATGTGTCTGGCAGATAGAAATGTAACCGTACATATTGACATGTCTTTCTCTTTGTGGAACATGATTCTGTGAAAGAGTGTGGTATAGAAGTTACATTGGCTTCCAGTATGCTCCAGTAGCATTTCAGACACCATTTTAGTCAACTGATGAGCTGTAATTTATCCAAACTGACTGTAGATATTTTTCATCTGCTATTTGTATTGTTATGATATTCATAATAATATAGATATTATAATTATAATGAAAGTGTCTAGAGCAGACGTAATAATACTAATAAATAAAAATATTGAATAAAAGGAACATAAGCCTTACTTTGTTTTTTGTTTGTTTTTTTTTTTTTCCCCCCAGGATTTATACATAAGACGAGAAATATTCTATTAGTTTTTGTTTGATCAAAACATTACTTTGTTGGCCATGATGATGAGTAACAGCCTTTGGCATGGCATGGCATAGCACATTTAAAAACAAATCCCAACCCTTAAGAATAGGACTATGACTGAAGAAAAGAAGCATGTTATCAAGAATGAAATACGAATTAATCATATAACCAGTTTGAACCACCATGCAGATACAATGTAAAGATTAAAGGAAAAACATAGAGGGAGCATGGTAGATACGTGTTTTCCTTTGGATATATTCCAGACTTGAACAATGCTTTGAATGGACTGAAACTCAGAACTGCAAACTAGCTTGGACTTACATATGATACAGTTTTGGACAATAAATGATCTGTGTGAAAGAAAATTACCTCAGTTTAATTTGATTGTAACACATCTCTCGGCAATTCAGTGAAACCCCGTAACCCACTGAAACTCAGTAAAAGGTGAGAAGACACAGCTATAAGTACAGAGATATGGACAGAGTAATTCCTTCCTGACTGTTTCATGAAATCACAAACTAATTTTTGCAAATGAGTCTTCAGGATGGGAGGACAACAGCACGCTCTGGGAATATGACAAGTCAGATATTCTGGAAGCTCATGTATTTCATAGCAAAGAATATATTTTTGCCAAGTTGTTTGCATATTATACTGAATTTTTGCACAGTTAGGTTGGTGCACCAAATTGCTCCCACAGAAGCAATAAAGACACATGTAGTAATTCATCTTATTAGAAGAAGCTGTATTCACATACTACAGATAATGTCACAATTGCAGAATTATGGTCATTAAAAATGTTAATAGAGAATAGAAAAGACAGGTGAAACTAAGCGATTTGCTTAGCCAGCAATGCTAAACTTTGTCTTTTAACAAAGGGAAAGTCACAGGTCGGAATATCAATTTCAAGCTGTGAATTTTGCTACGCTCTCTTCACTAGTGGCAAACAAAGCCAGTGAAATTTTGGAAGTGTTACTTGCTGGATATTTTGGCATTTTAAAAATTCTTTTGATTCTCTGTCATGAGAGTCATGATTTCTTCCTTCTTTAAAGGTCACCAAAACTAAACAGTGAGTCTAAGCAGCTATGAATGGTACAAAGATGATAAAGATTCAGGACAAGATGAAGAAAAAGCATGGTCATTCACATGAGGACAAATGTACAGTTCAAACGTCGAGCCACCAAAGATGCCATATTTGTGAAGTGCCAGAAAACCAATCTACATATAGATCTTTATAATAGTGGTCTTGTCCTACTCCAAATCTGTAGTGCTCTCACTAAGTAGATGTTAAAGAAATACATGAAGCACTTCATGATGAAATCTCCCAAACATTTCTGAAAGCGCAGACACAGAAGCTAAACTTCAGAATTCACTTCATCACATGTTCAACACTCTCATGGCTACAAGGGAACAAAGTGTCCAAACTTTTCTGGGCTCAGGAAATTGAAGAAAAAGGATTGATGTCCTATCAACACTTTAAAAAACCACACTTTTATTGCTCCAAGGTAGAACTTGCTAGCATGAAGTTAGAAAGTTGACAAAAGACATTGAATTCATGTAGAAGACTCAGCATAGCCATGGTTAATTAGAAACCCACAACTTCTACACATAAATAATGACAAGTAACAACACACATTTGGTTCTAAAGACATGACATAGAGCTTTTTTGGGAACTAGTAACATATACATTTTAATATGAGAAGAGGAGTTTATGCATTTGATTTCTAGGAGACTTTAATGCAGTTTAAGACCCATTTACAAGATATCTGTGTAAGTGTAACTTAAATCTGACTTCAAGATGCCAGATCTACAGCACTGTGCAAAAGTAGTCATGAGGCTGAATTTGAGAATGGATTCACAGTTTGTCTACATCATTTACTCATTAGAGCATTTTTCGGGCAAGTATTACCAGGACACCCAGCCGAGCACTTGGCTAGGCAATGTGGCTACCTGACTCACCATATTCCATCTGTCTTTATGCTGACATTATGGGACTGATGTCACAGACAGTGATTCTGACACTGGTAGTCAGAGTAGACATAGCAAGAATGACAGTCTGGAGGAGGCTGAGGGGAGACCTTACGGCTCTCTACAACTACCTGAAAGGAGGTTGTAGTGAGGTGGGTGTTGGTCTCTTCTCCCAAGTAACTAGCGACAGGATGAGAGGAAATGGCCTCAAGTTGCAACAGGGGAGGTTTGGATTAGATATTAGGAAAAATTTCTTTACGGAGAGAGTGGTCAAGCATTGGAACAGGCTGCCCAGGGAGGTGGTGGAGTCACCATCTCTGGAAGTGTTCAAAAAACGTGTGGACATGGCACTTCAGGACAAGATTTAGGGGGCATGGTGGTGTCTGGTTAACGGTTAGACTTGATGATCTTAAAGGTCTTTTCCAACCTTAATGATTCTGTGATTCTGTGACACTGCTTTTACAAAGCACAGGATAAGGAAATCTGCATTTAATACCAGAAATCTGTTGATCTTTCAGAAACATCCCAGAAATATGTTGTCTTTAGATTCAAGACATAAAAACACAGGTTTAGAAAAATAAAAAAATAATCCTAAAGATCAGGGAAGACCACAAGCTCTGTGTAGGATTCAGACTGAGCAGGATGTACACACTCTAATGTATGAAGGTACAGAGAAAATTCTCAACATATTATAAAATATAATAATAGTAATAATAATAATAAATAATAGCATTCTGCTTAGGCATATATTCTTTCAATTCACACTTCTTTTTACTGCAGAGAATTTGCAACTTGCAGTCTCATATTTAACTGAAGTCATGCAAAGTAATTCACAGTCCTATATCTTGCTATCTAAAGATAATCACTGGCAATAGTATTTATACAAAAGAAAAAAAAAATCAGCCAATTTTATCCCAGGACCAAGTTAATTTAATGCAGTTCATATATTCTGGGAACAAGCATAGCGCAAATATAGACAGAAAACATTTCCTCACTTGACCAAAAAAAAAAAAAATCAAATAGGAATACAAAATACTTTTACATGCCTAACATAACAGTTTCCCTTGAAATCTTGCACTTGTCAAGGACCATAAGTTTATGTTGTTATTTGAATTAATGTAGCTGTTCTTACAGTAAAGATAAGAAAGTGTGCATTGTATATTTTGAAGTTAAATTATTTACATAGTTTTACAAATTTTTGCAAGACTGGCAAGCATGACCTTATAAATCGCTTTATATGAATAGTCAGCGGTCATGAACTCATGGATTTGTCCAGCTTCTCAATGAATTAGTTTGAAATCAAATGCAACAAGAACTGAACATTGTAGCAGAATTCAGCAAAACAAAAAACTATTAATAAAAGAACACTTTCCATCCCTATAGTGTATTCCATTCAAACATTTGAAAGTGCTTCATTAACATTTTACATAATCATACCAGGTAGTAAGTATCCCTTAATTGCGTAGGTTGTATAACTGACTCTCAAAGAATTCAGGTGATTTAAGCATCACCATGCAGAAAACAGTGTGCAGGCAAAAATACAACCCAGCCTGGCTTTGTGCTAGCCTGAAGCCTTACCCATAAGACCTCATTTGTATTTACCTTGTGTTAATCTGAACATTTGAGGTACTAAAAACTATCTAGGCATAAAGCTCTCTACTGGTACCATTAGGACTGCTTTACTATTCCTCCCTATCTTTTCCATATCCTGTCCCTTATTCATCTTTGTGGCCCTTTGCTGACTCAGTATGTCCATGTTCTTCTTGTACTGGAGTGCCAAGACCTGGACACAGCACTCCAGCTGTGGTGTTACTAGTGCTGAGCAGATCATATGATGCAGACTGCAGTATCTAGTTGGGGCATTCATGATCTCACATACAGTCTAGTTGATCCCAGTCCTGCTAGAATGTTGAGCACACTAAAAATACTTCCACCAGCCTCCTTAGGGAGGTGGCTGACTAGACAATGGAAAATTTAAGACGCAAATGGAACTAAGGCTACAAAAAAAGCACTAGTATTCAAGCACTAAAATTCATACTGTTTTCACAGAAAAGCACTGGAATGGGCCCAAGGGCTGTTTCTACTTGAAAGACTGTAGACAAAACAGTAAACTCCTACCCTTTTGGTTAAGTTGTCATAGTACAATCAGAGGATTTAGTGATATTTCTGTCATTGATCTTTTAATAGATGAATGTAGAGCAAAGACCATCTTCAGTCCCCATACTCTGGAGGTCAGAATGAATTTGCCGTAACTATCAAATACGCACTCAGATCTGGAGAGAAATAGATGATTATGAATATACTGTATATAGGTTTTCACTCGGTTCCAGAAGTTTGAGAACATATCCCCTCAAATCTCCTTGCTGTTCATCAAAGTCTACCTACTGTTCAGCGCTATTGCTTAAGTGTTGTTTAAACAAGAAAGTTAAAGTGTTATGAAATGACAGTTGTACAATTAAAAAACTACATAATAAATGCAGTGGAAAGAAACATCGTATTTTTCTTTTCAATAGATACTTTGAATATACAGATATTTGGTGACTGTGGACATACTTTTTCATCATTATCTATATCAGCTGACTTTTTTTCCCCAAAAGGCTTTAAAATGAACACACACAGGCACCCAAAAAAAAGATGACTGTAGTCTGAAGTTTATGTTTTGATTGAAAAATTATTTCTTGGAATATAGAAATAACTATGAACAGTCCTACTGAAGTCACTGGGTGGTATGGATTTGTAATGAAAATGCAGGATGGTCTCTAATGCAAAGGAAACAACATAAAATTCCCCAGGATTGAAAAATATTTTTAATAAACTCCTGTAAAGAAAAAAACCTAAGAAGTGGAAAATAGTAGCAGTAAGGATACTCTAGTCTCCTATAAAATCAAAGTGTGTGCTTTATATATACTGTCCAGAAAAACCCACCAGTAACCCAAAAAGCTAGATGGCTTCTCATCTGATGAGGTGTACTACATATTTATTATGTGACACAGCACATATGTTATTATTCTTGAATAATACATTTTGTGTAGTAAATGTACATTTTGTACATTTTGTACATTTTCAGACTTACTACATGAAGTAGTACACACATTACTATGTAACAAGCCCCCAAACTCTTATTATTAAAGAAACCTGTAATTCTTCGGAAGCACTTCAGAAAAAGGTAATGAAGGCAATAAAAAGTCAGTCTCTTCACCATAGTAGAAATGTACATATCTGTTTCAGAGAGATTAAATAAAACCACACATAAACTATAAAAGAGTCCCTTTATGACCTTATAAAACAGATGTTTACACTTCAAAGAATATTTTTTGAAAGAAGTAACCATTGATATGGCCAAATAAATAATGTTGAACAGCTACAACAAACGTATATGATATGTACATGACCATGTGTAAACTTTGAGCTAATTTTCCGTTCATAAGAGAAATTTCATTTTCCAGTAAGCATTTAGAAGCAAACTCTAGATAGCTCTGCAATCCAAGTAAATTAGCTCTACGTACTGCAGAGTAAAAGGAAAGAGCAAATTCCTCCCCTAGGCTTCATAGCACTAGAGCAGCTGTTCTGCAGTCATTAGTGCAGTCCATAGGCAGCAGCAGCTACAGCTGTTATACATTACACTAAACATGCATCTTGGACAGTAGATTGATGTAATCACAGACTTTATGGTCATCTTCCCTCCCCTTGAACTCGTTAACTCCTCCTCACTGTTATGTGGCAGAGCAGGGAGGGAGGGAAAGAGATTTTCCCAATGTGAACAAGGAATGCAGAATTCCTGGTATGCTTTTAAGGCTTTCTCCTTAGCAAAATATTCCATACGTATTGCCATGTGCATTGCACAGAACAATGAAAATCTGCCTTCTAAGCAGTATCTTTAGTCTGTATCATCTTCATTTTCCCTTTATTTTTCTGTACAAAAAACTTGGGTTTTGAAGTGTATGTACTTTTTTTATTATATTTATTATATTCTGGACATGTATTTGAAAAGTGCCCTCTAATCTGCTCAATAAATGGAATAATTAGACAATACTTCTTGCTAATCTGCACATGCGTTTCATACCAAATCCTATTTAAAATTTCTGTCAACAAAGCAATTCTCTTTCAGATTTCAAATCTATTTTTTAATTATTCATTATAATAGTCTCCAATAATCTAATGCCCCATGTTCAGACTTGTTAGAATCTTTCTAGTTGATCTTACAATTTCTAAGCAGTATCTTGGCACATTTCCAGTTTTCCACCCTTTTCTCAGTATCGGACATGCCCCTAGAAGACTAACGATGTTGTCTTTTCTCATCCAGGCTTCTTTTCTCTTTTCTTCCTCCTGTCACAAATGCTGTACTCAATACATTGATCATGACATACTTCCCAGTCATTTAGCACAGTTCACTAAAGTCACCAGATTTCAGCTTATGAGCTCAGATTTTTTTCTTCTAAATAAAATGTAATAGTATTCTATCAGTATATTACTGTGATAGTGTATTCTCAAGCTGTAAATAAAACACTCCTGAAGAAAGGACAGATAAGTAAAAAAATGGAGGCAGAGATGCACCATATAGCTATAATGAATATACTTTCTCTGCTGTTCAAGAACAGGTGAGCTTAAGACCTAATAGTGACCTTTGGATAAGTATAAAAGGGAAGGAAGACTGCACCGATCTCATTATAGGGATCAGTGATATATCAAATCTAGTCAGAGGGTGGATGACTCTTTTCCAGAGCAATTAACAGAAGCAATCAAAGGATAGGAAGTAGTGATGATGGCAAACCAATTACCCTAACTCTGCTAGGTAAGTAATGCTGGAAGATATGAATTCTTTAACAAGTTCTTGGTATTTGCTGGAAATAGCCTCAGAGAGCTGAACCAGTAACTAGGTACTGGTAAGGACTACTGTTTCAATTCCTATTTATATAGAGAAGTTGGTCAAGAGTATAAGGGACCAGGTAGTTTGAGTGAAAGTTACTGTAAAACAATCAGAGTTCTCAAATACTAGGGAAGGAAGGAATTACAACAGCACATTAAGAACAATAACATTCCAAAAACCAGACTTTAACAAACTGAGGAAACAAAAGATAGGATCTTTTGGGCAAACATTCAAAGATTTGTTTTGTTTTTAAAACAGGTTCAGAAGAATGGGAAGTTTTAAATAGAACCAGTTCTGGAGGCAGAAAAACAACTTATCCTAAACAGGAAGATTAAAAAGGAAGTACATGAAGAGACTTAAGAGTCTAAATCAAGATCTCTTTAATGATTGACATTTAAAAAATAATAGTACCAGAAGTGTAAGCAATATCACCTATAAGAATAGCATGAATTTCTCAGGTAGGGTGGTGGATTAAGATGTTAACTAACAAGTAAGGTGCATTAAACAAACCAAGAAAATGTTATTAAAAATTGCAAGTAGAGGAAGCATGAAAGGGTCATTCATTAAGAGAAAAAGGTCAAACCACTGATAATAGAGAAAGCTGAAACAGCTTGGGCTTTTTTTTTTTTTTTTCTTTAGAAAGCAACTAATTTTGACCAAGAACTTGGCAAAATTTTAATAAAAGGGACAGCATAGCCAACAAGAAAAAGGGGAAAGGGAAAGAGTAAAATAATATTTAGATTTTCAGTTCAGCGGGACTTAGCAATTTAAGAGAGGTGTCATCAACTGAAGCAAAACTTTATCTGTTAGGCCTGACAACATATGGAAGAGGTCTCAGAATTAAGGCAGCAAAACCAGTACTAACATATAAAAAGGAGGAGGGAAAGTGTATCTTGGGATTCACAGACTAGTTGATTTAATTGGGATATCTGAAAATTTACTAGAACAAATTATTGAAAAATCAATTTCCAAGCACCTGGGGATAATAAGATAATAGAAAGACAACACAGAGAACAAATCATATTAAAGATTGTCAAGAACAAATCATATTAAACCAACCTTTTTTTTTTTTTTTGTCAGAGTAATTAGTCTAGTGGATAAGAAGGAAGAAATATTTGCAATGTATCTTAACCTAAGCAAATAGGGGAAATACAGTCTAGCTGAAAGTGCTAAAAGATAAGCACACATGGGCTGGAAATCAGGAATGCAAAAAACAGGTTTTAACACAAGATTACAGCAGAGAACATTTCTTCTTGAATTCCAAAAGCCCTGTATGGGTCAGTCACCATTATATACTGTCATGAATGATTTAGATATTGCATAGAAGACATCAACATTCTAAATAATTTAGGAATAGATTATTTTAAGTATATATAAAATTATCTTGATAAATTCTGCAACAAGTAGAAATTTCATTAAAGCAAATGCAAACTAATGCATTTTAAAAGAAAACATTCATAAATACAAAGGTGATAAAACAGGTTAACTCAACAGAAACTTGTAAGTCATCTAACTTTGATGCCCAAGAAATGGATATACTGTTCTGAAATAGATGCCATTACATAAATGAAGTGTCATATGAAGATGCAAACTGTTGCTACTTCATTTTGTTTGAAGTTTTTGAGGCCCTCAGCTAGAGTCCATTGTGGGGCATCCCGCTTCCAGAAGACAAATGATCAGATAAAATGACTCTTGATGTGATTTGATTTGTTAAAACTAAAAAAAGAGAAGGCTGAAAAGCAACATGTTAATAAAGTGTGTTTCATATTGTGTGATCAATCATTTTCATTATATTAGGGGAAAGCTGGCTTATTTGCAGTAAAGCAGATATAGTTCTGATATCAGGAAAACATTTTCAACTATTAGAAGAAAGAAGTTCATCACTAGTTGTGCAGGGCTGTGATCATCAAGGTTCCTCATGAAAATAAATAAATCTGTCAGGATAGTCTACATATACTTGAAGTCGACAAAAAGAAGGAGTTATGTAGAGGTGATAGCTCTGAGGTCTTGCCACTTTCTTAAAACCAAACAAAATTGGCTAAGATTCTGGTTCAGCAAAAAATGAAATAACATTTCTAGAAGAGCTTTGTACTTTCAAAGCCTCTGGGTCCTTGTGACATGATATGTAGCTTTGGTGCTAATTTCATTCAATGTTTATTCATGCATTAAAATGCAAGCTCTGTGTGTGCGCGTATATATGTTTAATAATTTTTATGGAGAAGAAGCACAAAATTCTTCTGAAGGTACAGGTACCTGCGAACAATGCAGCAGAAGACCTAGATATTGCTAAAACACAGTCCCTCTATGTCAGTTAACAAGCAAGTCTATGTGATCAAGGAGAGTTTCACTGGAGAGATTGCAATTCATGTATTACTGAAAAAGGCAATGGAATACAGAAATAAGTTATTTAACTTGAGATAACACACAAGCAAATGATAATTGAGAAGACACTCTGCAACATCAACAGGAGTTGGCAGTTAGGGTACATTTTAACAAATCTTCAACTCAAACAATGTTCCCGTCATACCATATGGATCTCATAGCTGGAGATTCATCAGCAGTGCCAACAGATATCAAAAATCTTTCAAAGCAACTGCATTAGAAAAGACTATATATATGAACTTAAAACAATTTATAAACATGTCAAATTTCTCAGAGTTCATCAACCCTCTCTCCCCTCTGCACTTGCCCTGAAAGACCATGAAAATATTTTGAGGCTTACATGAAGAATGAAGCCTGTGTATTTTCCATTGCAGGGCAGCAAAATGAAGATGCAATGGGCCAAATTTAATTCTCTCCAAATGAGAGTTCTTAGAACAGAAAAATGAAGTGGATTTAGCAACACAGAAAAAAATACTCAACAGGACAGTGGTGGCATAACTTTATTAGTGTCATAAGCAACATTTGATTCTGTGGGAAAAACTGAATGGAACAAAAATGTTGCATAAACATTAATGTTATGCTGGGGGAATCTGAATTTTTCAGCCTTTCCAACAAAACTTTCTGAAGAAGGGTGTATTCAGGCAGAGAAAAAAAAAATAATTTCTCTTTTTTTGGCTAACACCCAGAAATGTTTCTCTTTGTTGTCTATACATGTTACCCTCCCTCCCATGCCATGCAGACAAAAAAATTCTGACCAATTTAGTGGCCTCATATGGAAAATAATGATTTAACACCAATTGAAACAAGATCGAAACAATCTGTTCATTAAAATGTGACTTGTTGGCACATGCTATGAGAAAACATGGGAAGCCCTCCTGAAATATTAGTAAGTATTTCTAAGTACAGCATTTCCATTTACTGCATAAGACTTTAAGGTAATCTTTGTATTTATTCTATGGCAGTATTGAAGCTTGTTTTGCATCTGTTCTTAAAAAAAGAAATTCTTAATAAATTCTGTGGAAGTAAAATATAACATTAAGATACAGTGGTAGGATCATGTGGACCATAACTGAATAATCTAAAGTCATTAATTCTTTGTCATTTCTCTTTAGAATGAGACAGACAGAATGAAAATTCATCTGTCATAATAAAATACAATCAAGGAAATACCCGCCTGCACAGAAAATCAACACAGAAATCATTGCAGTGGTTTTATTTTTCCCTTTTTCTGAGAAATGATCATGTTATCTCCTCAAGCAAATGATATAAACACCAACATTATCAGGGGACTATTTTTTTACAACTAATAGTTAACTTTTGTTAGTAATCTTCTCTATATGGGACACTTGAGGTTTAAGATATGTCATTATTAGAGAGTGGAAGACAACATTATGAATAATTACAGGCTTCCAATATCAAAATCCACATTTCACTCAAATAGCTGAAGTACTTATTCATTAAATAATGAATGACATAGAATGAAGCAACTGCGGATTTGTTGGTTTGTGGTTTTTTTTTTTTTTTCCTTTTAAATATAATTTAGAAGATGACAATCAGAGCAGACTAAGGACCTACTGCTACACAAAACACAATTTCTAGTAACAATCTCTGGGTAGAAGTTTTATATATTGTATACTGGAATGCTTACTCTTCCGGGATACAGAAGATTACAGTCAGGGTATTGTAACTCAATATATACAACTTATGGCTTACCAGAGTGAAATGCAGTATTTTGTAGTTGCTTGTAAAACTAATTTGTCAAAGGGTACAAAGAAGAGTTTAGTCCATTTTTATAGAAAAGCAATTGCGTTTTACGATATGTTGAAGCAACCATCTATTTGATACAAAACATGTCAGTTTTCTAAAAGGCAAGCTAAAGGACTAAAAGCACTCCATCTAAAAGTATAGGAAGCTTATAAAAGCTGATGTGCTAAAAAAAAAAATTATATATATTGGAGCTGCTAGTCCAAAAGAAATACAATACGAAGAGAGCTAATTTTGCCTCTCCCTATCTGAGCCTTCTTCACAGACAAAAAGCCAGTAACTTAAGTTTCATTGCCTGGCTAGCTGACAAATTATGTCAACACTATTTAGTCAACAGATGTCAACACGTGGACCATAGAACCCCGAGAATCTGTGGACTAATCCTAAAAGGTCTATAAAAAAGTACTAAGAAAAATAAATTCATAGATACTGTATACCAACCAATTAAAGTAAAGTTTCTAAGTTGGTCTACACCATCAATGAAACTATACTAATATCCCAGGAACCAGCATGCCTGAAAATCACTGGTACTTGAACCTGAAGGATCACATGGGATTGTATACATGATGTTTCTACATAGAATTAAAAATAATTTCCCAAAATAAAAACTAGCAGTGTAAATATGTTAGTGTAAAAATATTTTCCGTTTCCTGATCTACTGAAAGAGAGCTCTAGCACAATCTTAAAGTATCTCTAAAATGCTACCCAAATAAAATCAAATAGTCAGATTATCCAAAAGACTAAAACCTCATCTTAGCTGCCAACAAATCATAATGTAATATCAGTGGAGTAAGTGACAGCTTTCACCTACAACAGACCATGACAGGGATATTTCTTAAATGTTGAAGCTCTTCAGGAACATATCTGTGAACAGTCAAGATTAAGCATAAAGTTTTATATTTTTGCTATTATACTTACATAACTAGGTATTTAAGTGTGTATATATATGTGTGTGAATAAATACATATTAAAAAAAAAGCCTTAAGTAAAAAAATTCTCAGGGAGAGTTATACAAAAGCAAGGTAATTTCTCAGGTACTCAGGAAACAGTGTCTCACTGAATCTTTATCATATATTGTATTAGAGAGTAAGCTTAGTAACTTCAAAGCCAATGCAGCTATTTTGCAGTATTTGAAAGATTATTTTTAGCTACTCATGTTAAGTAGTCATTTCTAGTTGCCTACAAGAATTGCACAATTTTTTCCCCCATTTAATAATTAATATTTTAGTGATATTAATTATTAAATTCATTTCTCAACATGGGAACACTATAAGCTTTCTTTAGGTACTAAAATAAGAAAAGGCAAGTACATACAAGAGGCAGCTCCTTTGACAAAGTTCTGTCATGATCATCTACAGGCTGGGCAGTGTATATTGGGCCTTTCAGCCAAGTGTATCAGATCACACAAGATGCTGAAAACCAGATCTTAAGTATACTATTTTGGCATAATATGCACTATGCAATACTGGAAGTGCTGTAATTTTCATTAGAAACAGTAAGACTTTCAGAAATCTCCTTATTTTCTATTCAGAGAAAATTTTTCACCTGTCATTTACAGAAACATGAACATTATTACAGATTCAGCATCTGTAATATGCTGATATATGTAATAATCCCGACAACCTGTTACTGCTTTGATTAGTATTTCCTTCCCTAGATACAGGGACACATGTTCCAGTCAGTAGTATTTTTTCATAGGTGTCTAAAGTCCAGGAAAAAGTTCAACGTCTAGCTGCATTTCAAGCATGTGTATGCCTACGCTTGACTTCTTCAGCACTGACTTCTGCAGCTCTTTCTTTTGAAGACTTGATCAGTTTGAACCTTTAGTAAGATGGTAAAATAGTATGGATTTAAGTTCTTAACCATTCACATAACTGACTGAAGGTCAAGCCTATTAGACTCACTTCAGCTCACTTCAATTATCCCCACCATTGAAGGTGATGTAACTACAATTTCAGCTAATTAAGTCTGTAATATTGAGATAGAGTGCTTAACAAGCCACAACATGGGAGAATCAAGTTAACTCTGTCAATCTTCTTTGTAATAATGCACTTTGTCATATAAGCAGTCCAACAGCCTAAGTTTTGTAGATTTTCATTTGGGTGCCTTTTTCTGATAGGCATAGGCAAATGTGTACCTTTTGTGGTAAAATATCCTTCAATGGCATTCAATGGCATTGCACTAAATATATCCTAATATTGGAAAAGGTAAAGCTTATTTTACATTCTAGAAATAATTTAGCACTTGTAAAAGAGAAAACCAGAGAAATACTCTCCAAGCAGCATCTAGTTAATAACTGTAAAGAGAGAAATACCTATCCAGTCATTCTTAGCAATCAGTGTTAATTTTCACTGTCTTTGCATAGCTGTAGATAATCAGATTCCTGTTAATTTACAGCTGTGTTCTAATCCTTAATTTAAAACTCTACTGAGATTTTGATTTTAGCATCTGTAGAATCATTTGACAATGTGTGAAGTGGCAGAAGAATACTAGTAAACTTGAAACCTGGATTTTGTCCAAGGGTAAGAAAAAATTCAAGGTAGAAAGCAAGGAAAATTCCTAGCTAAAGGGACATCCCAACAATGACCCCATTTCAGGGTGGCTGGTCATAACCTTGCCCATGCATGTGGTTACACAGTCTGCCCCCATCTTTCTGATGGTCACACCATCTGAGAGGATATAGGTGCTGGCACTTGGAAAAGCTGAGAATGTTTTTTTCTTCCTTTCTGTGGAGGATTGGGAAAATTCCTGCACTTTTTCTTTGTCCCAAAGCTCAGGAATCAGCTAAGCCAATTAACTGAGGTAATTAGATGCCGACTCAGCTCTGCTTGAAATACATATTAATGTTGTGGTCCAGCTCACCTCTAATCTCTGACATATATGCCTGCCTAGAGTTTCAAAGCTGCACTACACTGTACTTTAAGTTACAGTCAAAGTTTTTTGAAATTAAATATGAATTAGGAATCAAACCCAGAATAAACCTCAATTTAATATTCAGTGTAAATGCAGCAATTGCAGTTTTAGTCTTTACAATGGAACTTCCACTGGTATAAACTGATTAATACCATTAACAATATGTATGAGTTAAAGATGTGATTTTAAAATTGTACAATGAAACAAGACCTTACACAGGTAATTCTACATATTTTAATGATGTCTTTACAGAAAAAGTTTGAATTTAAAGTCACTAGGACAAATGACCTTATTTTCGTATATTTTTATGATGTCTATGCAAGAGTATTAAAGTTAAATATTACTAATTCAGCAATTCCTAATTGACAAGGCGAGACTCCATGCTCTCACTCATTCGGGATGTTATTTACCTGATGCTTAATATGAAATAGTAATTATATCTTCTAAACACAAATATATTGCTACAGTAGCACTCAAGGAGTGCAAAACCCTTCTATCAAGCTTTCTATGACAAATTAGCATTCAGCCCTTGCCACTAGCAGAGTGCCATTAATTATGCTTAGACAGCACAACAAAGTCAACAGGTGCTTATAAGATGGTCATACAAAGGGCTTCACATGGAACTAAGAAGTGATTGTTGTGATAGTACATTCTTGTCCAGACTGTATATTGCTTTGTATTTCTTAAAAATTGTTAATCATTCTAAACAAGGAAAAACTAGCCAGTAACCCCAAGAATATCATAAGCTTTTAGCTTAAATGTGGTTAAAAAAAATTAGAAGCAGAAATGTGCTAAGCTGATCCAGCCTGAGGAAATAAAATACTTATTTGAAAATGTTGCAGCTTTGGCTTCCTTAAACAGTTTTAACTATAATATTTTCTTTTTTTTAGGTAGAGAAGAAACTCTTACACTATAGATAAACAGCAGCTTTTAAGACTTATTCTTCCAATCTGAACATGTTATTTACAAAAGTGATGAGCAGTACTTATCAGCAAGAAATAGGGGAAGCCTACTTTGCTACTAAATTTGTTACTAAAGATGAAATGATTAATTAATTCATCTGTCCATGAGACAAGAAAACTTAAAAAGAGGTTTGATGAATATGGCTGTATTTGTATAGCTGGTGTAGACTCCTCATCAAAAGGCACAAGAGACACCAGGAATATTATTAACATGGCTACAACTATATTATGCAACTAGAAGTACTTGGCAATTCTTCTCTTTTTAATCTGTTCCTCTTTACGGCAACAGATTGTTCCTGTTCTATGCATCTCATGCCCATTGAAGAGACTTATTTTAATTTTCAAAAGATGGGGTACCAGATCTCTTTTTTGGCAATTATAGAATTTGACCGTGTTGAACATTCCTGGACACCTAGAGAGAAATCTGCAGAACAGAAGAGTCTTCTGGGCAGTAACAGAAATGCAGTAACTATGTGCCCATCAGGCAAACACGGTATTTTCAAGGGAAGCTCCTTCTTATGCTCAACCTCCTGTCCTGGCCATTTTCTACAACTGTGACAAAACACAGATCAAATACCAGACTCATGCTTAAAGCATTCTGTGTTCTGTTGTACAGACAGTACAACAGCCATTCTGTTGTAAAATGAAAAGGCAACTTCTCTCTTGCATCCCATTAAAAGCCATACACAGGTCATGGTTATCCTGGTGATGCTAAGTCACAAAACCAATCTATATGATGGTATCTAGCAGTGGAGCATGATTCTGAACAACCAACTACACCTTTGTAATAAAAGCCGTTGTACTTGGAATAGACAAGATGATGTGTTTTATTACTCTACTTCTTTAGTTTTTTAGCAAGAAGAAAAAGGAAGAGATAATAGGCCAAGAATTTTCTTTCCCTCGGTGACCCACACAAAATACTACCCCTGTCACCTCAAATTTTGACACCATGGGCGAGAGCACATTTCTACCTTATGAATGAGCAGGACAACTTAACTAAAGAATGAGCGCACTTTCTTGATTTCCTAAGCAGTGAGACTGGCTATTATGATGGCACCAACTGGTACCTAATATGGGCTGCTAAAATCCTAACACTACCTCCACTTCCGATAAAAAGAAAAGAGATTGTCTTGAAGCAAGTATTGAATATTCCTTAGAACTTTCCTCTTTTATATACATATTAATATATTTAAAATTGCATCTGCTGCCCTCCTCCAGGCAAAGCACTTCTAAAATCATTAATAGTAAAGTGTGAAATACAGTTCAGTTGATATTTCAGCAGATAACACAATTTTAAAAAATGAAATATACTTGTCCTAGTTGAGATGAGCTTCTACAATTTAACAAAAGCATTATACCTTTCTTCAGAGTTCCTGGGACACCTGAGATGGGAGAGCCACCAAAAAGAGGAACTGTAAGTCTATTGTGAAAAAGTGCAGATATCCTTACAAAGGATCCCTTATTGATGTCTGGTAGACCCTTGCTTAATGGGAATCTTGTTCATTCTGTGAATAAACATGAGATGCAGGCCGCAACAATGGAAGTCAAAGGAACTGTGATGGTAGCAATGGGAAAATATGGATGTGAGAAGTAGATTATTTGAACAAAGGTTCACATTATGTGGTAGCCTTTTTCTTAAAAACTTTATCATATGGTACAATCCCACTTTCTAAAAGGATAATTTAAGGTTACTGTATCTTAAAACAAGAATCCAAGCAAACCACTATGGATCTCTAGATATTTCTGTAATTTATCTACTATACTACCTAAGTTCTTGCTCTGGGCATTTAAAATAACCACAATAAAGTCATAATAAATATATAAAATTTCATCTTTCATGTTTATATCAATATTAAACTTCTGGTTTTATGCAGCAATAATGATCCCCAATGTATTATTTTTTAGTAAACTAGTTATTGATTTTTTAAAAAATATGTAAAAGACTGACATGCAATATATATCATAAAAGATCCATAAAAACATATTTAAGATTTCACACTCTTTCACTGGGATAGTAAATGGCAACTAGTTCTTCAAGTAGAGCAAAAGATGTGCAAGTTTTAACTGAATGTATACTAAATATTCAATTCCTGTGTAAGAGAGGTGAAAGATAACATCAGCATTTATAAATCAGTGTCTGTACACAGAAGAAAACAATGTTATTTGTAACAACTACAGTGGCTATATAAACGACACTTCAGTTGCTTATATTTTTGTTACATCTCTTGTATTTCTGTGACCTATGATCATCGTCATCATTCTTTCAAATTTCTGAAGCAGCAATTAAACACCCCTCCCTTCATGTTGACCTTAGTACCAGAAACACAGGAGGGAAGGGAGGAATAATGTCCTCTCTGCTTCAGTATCTCTCATTTAGTCTTGACTGGAAAGTACTTGAACCTTTGAATACTTAAGTCAATCCTCTTCATATCAAACAGGCTTCATCTTCTCAATTAAAAAAAGCGATGACAAATAATACTTATTAGCTTCCCAGAGGCATTTTGAGACTAGCTGGTTAACCCTTACATTATATGTTAATAATTAATGTACTGTTACATGTTGACTTACTATGTATAATCACCGCCTACATTAGAGGAGGTTTGCCCACTGGCAAAATAAAATTATTTCTATGTTTAATGGAAGGTTAAATGAAAGCAAGAAAATGCATAAACAGCTATTTCATATATGAAATATGGAATCTGAGAACTTAAAATAACTCTGATCAAGACTTAGATTGCAACTCAGATCCTCCCCCCCCCCCAATCTAATTTCATTTTAATCCACTTTTAAAGCACATTCTACAAGAACAAGAAAGGAAGCTCTTACTCCCGTGGGAGATGAGAGTAAGAGCAAAAATGGAACAGATCCTGGAAACATTAAAATTAATGATGTCTGAGAAATCATTATGGTTATAAACTTTGAGCCTGACAGTTTTAATTCAAGGCTCACAAAACCTGAGAAACAGTTAAATAAACTGAAGGACCAGATGGTCTCAGCCTTTAGGGAATTCACTACAGACAGATAAATTGGGAAACAGGAGTCAACAGTCAGAAACTAATGATATTCTGAAGTGTTTTGAAGGGTCTGATTTCTGATGAAAAACTTGAGAAGATATTTTTTCTAGAGAAAAACAAAAAATAAACAGTGTTCCTCAAGACTATTTTTCTAAGAGATTTTTCAACACTTACATTCCAGAAAGTTCAGATTTGGTATCTCTATGCCTAAGTTCAGATCCCTCAAATGAATTATTTTTGTAAGAAAAGGCATCAAGATTTAAAGGAAGAGGAAAATTTCATCCGTCTTTGGTTGGATTTGTAACTTTAACTTGCTTGATAAATAACTCAAAGTGATTAGTGACCAGCATGCCAAGTAAGAAGATTGAAACATTGGAGATTTAAATTAATTGCAGTATATTACTTCATTAAGTTCAGTAGCTACAGTGACGGACAATCAAAGGGAATTAGTTTTAATTATCACAAACTCTTTAGCCTTGTAAGGGGAATTTGTGTATCATCTTCCCTCTCCTATTTACTTTCCAGCTGGATTTTTTTTTTTTTAAAAGTGTCCCAGTAAATAATCTTTCATCCAGCTTTGTGGTTTTATTCTCACTACAGAAGACAGCCTTATTCTACTATAATTCTTCATGTCATAATGCCATGGAAACAAGATTAAGGTAATAAAAATCTAACTCCCTTGATAAATATGACAGCTACCACCATCTTTTGGAAAAAAAAAATTACTTTTATTTTCAAAAGTAGCTGAAAATAATTTTAAATTAACAAATTTTATTTTTTTTAATCTGAGAAGGATATTCTGATAACAATGTGGCATTAATTTAAATTTTGTATGTCAGTGCACTTTGAGCAAATTATTTCTAGAGACTATAACTTCAAGTAAGAACGGGACTTTCAGAGTGTAAGTAGTTATTCTGGCATACCTCCTTCACAGGGGAGCAGAAGTTATGGAAAGAGACAGTTTCTTTCAGTATTTGTCTACTAGAAGTGAAATTATTCAGGAATTCTCAGGTTTATACTAACAGACTGAATTTAGCTTTAAAAGTAGTAGTCAAACATGTTAATCACCTAGCCTGTTCAATCAATGTTCCATAAAAAATTATTTACATGTTTTCTCACTTTTTTTTTTTTAATTCTTACAGTTCATTTTTCCACACAGAAATAAAATATTATCACAATTGGATCTGGCAACCATACTGCCACACTTGTCAGAAAAAACAAGTATTAAATTGATATGAAAACTGAATTACCATTTCAGTCTTTAGGGGGCCCTCTTTAGGTCAAAACTCACGCATTTTAGTGACAGTGTTGGGAAGCATGTACTGTCTAGGAGCATGCCTGTGGGCTTTGTCTGTTGTTCCTTACACATACAAATGATTTCACTTTCTAGGACTCCAGTTGTGACAAATATCTCTGCAGATGAAATGTAACAACATAAAACTTAAATTTCTTTCAATCTCTAGCACAGATAATAAGGCAAACAGAATGTCTTTCAAGTGATTATAATCTGAGCAAATTATGAGAGACTGGAAAAATTATGCTACAATTTCCTGATTTTAAAAAAAGACAGCAATTTAGCTCAGATGTCTAAGACAGGTCACTAATGATGGATAATGCATCGGTGGTTATTTAAAAAAAAAAAATCAGCCTTTTAGCAAATGTAGACTCATCACTAAACTCTGATGATAACATCACTCTCAGTAATAAAAATCAGTCAACAAGAATATCCACCCAATTTTGCTTCTAAATGATACAAACTGAAACAAATTCTAATACATTCTTCTATCTCCATTGAGAGGCAAACAAAACAACCTGTGTATTAAAATTTTCATTGTGTCTTCCGACTTACAAAACTGTGGAAGAAAAGTCAGCTAATATTTTAATTTGTCAATCAGATTCACCAGGAAGAGATTAGGATAATAAATTCTGCTATATTGTGATTATATTGTCTGGACTCCTCCACTGGTATGACTGCTATATCTATTTAGCTTCCAACAAAAAAGCAGGTTATTTTCTGTTACATGGGGTGGGTTTTTTTGTTTGTTTCTGAAAATGCTGTTCAACAGCTCAAAATCTACAAAATATCACAAGGAAAGATGACTTCTGGTTAGTGGAGTACAGGGTAAGAAAGAAGGAGTTTGGGAGGAGATTAACCAGTCCCTCCATAATACTTTGAGCTAGCAGCAAGAACAGACCAAGAAATAGACAAGAAGTAAGAATTCCTGCTAATTCTGCAGAGTTAGAGAAGTATGGAAAGAAGTTACCTCTTAAAGAAACCCATTCTATTGTATGGTTTTTGACCAGTAAGATGAATAAGAAGTCAGGAAACAAAATTAAAGCATTGGAAGACTCACCCCAGTGACGGCCAGAGAAGTGTTACAAGGGCGGCACACGAGCCCAGATGGATTCACCATCAAGAAAGATTATCTACACCATTCTGGAAGACATTAAACATCAAAATGAAAGTACCTAACTGTTTCAAAACTGGTGAAAAATGTGACCAGTTAGTAAGTAGGACAGGTAATACTGAAATTCAAACACAGGAAGAAGAGGATGGCTTGAAACTAACCACGAAAGAGTATCCATGGCTTTTAAAAGTAAAAAAATAAGAAAATCAAATCAACAACCACCAAGCAAAACCCTAAATCCTGCAAACAAGACTAAAATTACATTAACAAAAGCCAAAATGCAGGAAATCCAAGCTAGAATAAACTTTTATTCTTGAATTTTTCTGTTGGCCAAATGCAGGTGATCCAAAAGATCTAGAGCAGCCCTTCACTATTCTCTGTGTTGTCTCTTTTGGGTCGTTTTTGTTTGTGGTTTTGTTAAAAAAAAAATTACCAATAAGGTCATCTGTACTAAAAAGGAATGCAACAGTACTAGTGAGGTCACTTGGGTTCAGTATTGGCACCACAGGGTATAAAACTGATAAGAAGTAATTTAAATCACTGGAAGAGACTTTTCACACCTCTCTCACACATAGAGATTGTATATACACATGTATATAACAAAAATCTAAATCATTCTACAAATAAATTTTTCTTCACTGCTTTCCCCTGTTTAGTATGACTGTAGGTAGACAAACACTTTATTCAGTTTCCAGTCTCTACGTCCCTCATTGTCACTAGTAATATCTACAAGCCTGTCTCTCCTAGGGGGACACTAAATGTTATCTCTTTTTTTTGTCCCTGCTTGTCTGACAAGTAAATACATGCTGGCATAAGATGCTGAGGAAAAAAATTGCATGTGCATTGAAAGATTTAGAAAAAATGGTCCTCAAAATCTATAAATCACTTGTGGTAGTTTCAGACTTTCACAAGAAATAGATTTTGATAAAGGGGACTAATTTTTTTTTTTTTCCAATTACTTTTAAGACAGAAGTTTGAATTTTAATACATAAAGACAAATAAGTAACTGCTGATTCCTTCTTCTCTTGTCCCAGTATGTTTCTCTCAACTTCTGTATGTATTATGTTCAACCACAAAGCATTAAAAAGTGAATTTGTTTCAAGCTTTCAAAAAGATATGGAACTAATCTAAACATGTGGGAGAAAGGTCAGCAGTAAAATTTCCTGCTCTATGAAATTGCTAGCTGCTCACCATGTGAAAGTAGGTAGGGCATACTACAATTTGTATTATGTAAATATTTTACATCAAACCTATGCCAACTAAAACAGTAAGGAAATTATTTACATAAAACTTAAGATAAATTCTATTTTTTTTCTGTGAACAGACTTAAATTTTATTTGCATATCAATAATTCATCCCTTTCAAAACTAACACTTTTGGTGCATCATTTATGGGTGAACAACTGCAAGCATATTTTAATACTTTCAACGCCTATTTTCTGTTAGGGCAAAGTAATTTTCCATAAGTAGTCTTGAAAACAGCCATCTGACATCAGACCGGACTAAACTGTGTATACATGTATAAGATTTCACAGCAACAGGCCTGCTCACACCCAACTTCATACATTTTTAATATGAAAAGGAAGGTAGATATTTCTAGAGACAAAAGGCAGTGACAAATATCTCACTTCTTATAAAACTGTGGGTATCTAAATCTCAGATGTATTTCTCTGGTAACAGTTAGTCATACTGATGCTTTCAGAGAGGTTATATTTTACTTTATAACATGATTTTGTCCGTCACTTGGCCTTACTGATACTAAATCTCTTTGATTCTGATAAGGTCAGCACAGAATGCATTAGCCACACCAAGTAAATAATTATTTATTTGAGCCTCTCCACCTAGATTTGATCTAGTGAACATTTCAGAAAAAATAAAAAGTCACACCCCTTCTAACCTGCAGTGGTAAGACAAGCAGAAAGCACCAGCATAGTTATTGCTTGCTCTTCATGCTAACATCAACAACTCAAATAAACCAAGAGCAGGCACTAGTGAACACACCTTCCTTAATCACTGTCCTCTCAAGAAAAGGATTTGTGGTTTATAATGTTGGTAATATGAGCCATTTTTCCTCACACATTACCACGTTACCAGTAATCAGCAAAATAAAAGGTTTAATATTTCTCTTTGGCTGACTCACCCAAATATCTAACAACTGAAAATTATTAGCCTGGTATGAACCAACCCTTGTCAAAGAAAAGCAGAAAAATATGCAAGTGCTGATTAATATAATTTACCACAAATATACTGAATTGTTACAAATACTCAGAGATCAAAGAACCTATAGAAGGACTAGTAAATTACAAAATAACAAAAAGAAAGCTATTTTATTGTTTAAATATATGTCTGTGGGAGATCTGACTCTCAGAATGCCTGGACAGATGTTTTTCAATAACTGTACAATATGTGACCCCTTGTATTCTGTTGGTCAGTTTTTGTAAGTGCCTCTGGAGGGTTTTTATGACTATTTTCTGGTAAACTATGCATAGTAAATGCACTGAGAATGTGCATGTCTTTTACCCTATTTCATTACAAGAACACATTTATTTTGATTTATTTGTATATTTAAGACTGAAGTATGTTGTTATTAAAAAACTCTGAAATATAATGAGTAAAGTTTTATTCAGCTTCTCTTAACTTGTCAGTGGTAGTAATTATTGTAATTTAGGTATTTATAAAACTTAATGGAGCAGTTGTTGAGCTATTTTTACATGGTTTATATTGCAAATGATTAAATAATACAGAAACTTTGCTGAGTAAAAAGAATCTATAGCAATTCAACAATAAAAAGAACTTTTGGCTCAATGTGTACTATGTATCATTTTTTTTCCAATTATCTAATGTAGTTGTTTTCTAATTATATATCTAGTTGTTATTGAGATGGTCTCCAAGGAATCTGACTAATGATTATTCCTTGAATTTCTTTAATTTGGAGGAACATAATTATTGCTTTCACAACAAACACACCAGTAATGCAACAGTAAACAGGTGAATACTAAACACATTAATTGAAGACTGCTTGGTTAATGTTGTACCTAACATAGGTGTAATATTTTGGCTGGTTTTCCAAGTTTGCTGCAAAGATTTCAATACAAACTAAATAATTTACCTGTGAAGTTTGAATGTCTTATCTACACATTGTTATCTTGGTTGAACTGTTGGAGAATCATGGGAAAAAAAAAAAAGAATAGAGCTTCTCCAAAAGGGAACTGAGGAAAGATGTTAAGGGCAAACAATAATTTTCATTGATCATTAGAATTTTTATCCCTGTCAAAATTTATGCTGCTATTTTTTAAATATGAAAGCTACAGTCAATTGCACATAATTTAATGCTATTAATTGTATTTAATTATTTATTTCCTTTATTACTGAAATATACTTTGCATATGGCTCTTAACTCTCAAATTCTCCCTAAACAGCTGAAAAAACTACTTTCTATCCATTGAAGTCCTTCCCATGAAGTCCTTATTACTGGTATACAGCAACAACTACAATTTCCCCCCCTTTTCCCATTATATTAGACATGCATGATTTCTCATAATTCTGAGGCCACAGGTCAATCTTCATATAAAATTACTGGAACAGTATCAGTAGGTTAAACTCTTAACTATTTTGCTAAAAGGAGATTTTACCATGACCCTCTCACAGACTTTTTGCATCAGAATGACATCCTATTTCCCTGAAAACATTGAGAATCCTTGCTGTTCATTAGAAGCCAGATTTTAACCTGAAACTGTATTTTAAGAAGCCTTGTTAAAATATGCTTAAGTTTTTTAACAGAGCATTATCTGATAATGTAGGCAGCTAATAAAATCCTCCCTTTTTTACAATGATGCATGCTACTTTTCAAAAAAAATGAAGTTGCATCTCCATTACTCAAAGTTTACCATATATTTCGCAAAGGTAAAAATGGGCTCATCTTCTTGAAGCAAGAAATATCCCTTGTGTCCTCCAAGCAGCAGTAGTTTTTATCTCAGCATCAATCTGTTTTCAAAGCACTTGACAAAACCAGTTAAAACTTACACCTTTATCTATTTTATGTGCATTATCCGGTGTGTGTACAATTTTAAAAGCATACATACATTGCTGAGGAGAATGCTAATATTTTGATTGTGGGTTGAGCAAACACTCAATAGAAGAAAAAAGCCAAACTGCCTTTTTTCCCCAGCAAACAGACATCTTTTTCATTTACCAAATACAATCATGATATATAACCTGCCTACTATTTTGTATAGTATCATATTTGTATTATATTTTGCTCAGAGAATCATGGGAAGAATATTTAAACAATTAAAACTTACTGAAACAATCCAGCAGAATTTTTTACATTTATCATGTCTAAAATTCCCACTGTGTTTTTTAATTGAAAAATCCCACATTCAAAACAATTTTAACCTTGGGCAATCAAAACTGTCAATCTTTATAGTTACAGAAAATATCATTCTTTTGACAAACTTTGTATTACAAAAAATATCTGAAAACCCTTATAACTTTTCAAATACTTCTCTGCCCAAGGGAGCCACACAACACTCAATAGATGACATTTTGTCTTTATACGATAATAAACCACCAATTTCTTGAAAACTTCTGCACTGCAAAAATGGAAACTTGTATTCAGCCCTTATCAGCACCATCTTTATCATGAGGTTTTCTGTCTATTATAGAATGGCAGTCACCTTATCTGCAGAGCATAAGCAGAAGCATCACAAGAAGCTGAAGGGCAAGATGTGCCTGACAGATTCTTTTGCCAGGAGAAGAGAAAGGAAAAAATTGAAAAGTAGTCCAAAAGAATTAAAGATTAGTTTAAGTGATAAGCAGTGAATTAGTGCATTATTGGAAAAAGAAACAAATTACCTGATTAATTTCTAATGCATTGCCTTCCTGTAGAGAAAACAGAATCAATGGAAAAATAAATACTAAAAAAACCCCACAATAAACATCATCATAAAGAGAAATAAAAATGTCATAGAAGAGATTGAAAAAACAGTGAAAGAAATGAGTGAAAACAGTTCTGATTATCTTAATTGATAATGATAATAGTGATTATTCTAGATTTGCTCAATCAATAAGCAAATTCTTCATGGCCAAGCTTTAGAAGGTCTGATTTAAGTTCTGAGGAATGCTTGGGCAAGGATAAAAAATAGTGACAGATTATTTTTTAAAAAGACTAATTCTTCAAAACATTGTAAGGAGTAGTATGTAAAAAAGCAAGAGGATGACATTGTGACTTGATGTCAAAGCACATGGATTTCATAGAATAGCTGGTCTTAAAACAAATGGTAACCCCTTCATACAAGATTCTTCTCTTATTAAGGATTTACTATAGAATCATAGAATGGTTGGGGTTGGAAGGGACCCTGAAGATCATTTAGTTCCAACTCCCCCACTTGCCATGGGTGGGGACACCTTCCACTAGACCAGGTTGCTCAAAGCCCCATCCAACTTGGCCTTGAACTTCTCCAGGGATGGGGCATCCACAACTTCTATGGGCAACCTGTTCCAGTGCCTCATGACCCTCAACAAATTGCAACAAGTTTGTCTGAATACAATTAGATATGATGAACCTGAAAATGCAGACACTTCTTTCAAATAGTATGAGATTTATGCCTCTTCACAAAACATAGTCACATTGCCAGCAAAGCTTTCTGTGATTAAGCAGGAACGATCAGGATTTACTCCAACAAACAGTAGTCTAACTGAATCAGGTCTAAGCATTTATCTTGCTGCTTATGGGTTATAAGGTGCTTGTACTACAAAATAAGTACTCAGTATCCAATACCTTAGGAAAATATAAACAGGTATATGATGACAAAAGTAGCTGGATATCTTGACACACGCTGTCAGCAGCTTTATGAAAATTTTATGTACCTGAGGCCCCTCGCTGGTAAGTTTTCCTTCATTCAGCACTCTAGATTTACATGCTTGTTTACTCTACAAGAGATAAAATTTGAGGAACTAATATGCATTTTTATGAAATTTTGGACTGTGCTCTGCTTGGGTTGGCTGCATGACCCTGTTACATGACATAAATCCAGTAAATATATACTTATTGCTTTTTCATTTTATTGTTGTTTCTAGATCATAAAAAATACCTAAATCACAGAATGGTAGGGGTTGGAAGGGACCTCTGAAGATCATCTGGTCCAACCTCCCTGCCAAGGCAGGATCACCTAGGGCAGGTTGCACAGGAATGCGTCCAGTTGGGTTTTGAAGGTCTCCAGAGAAGGAGACTCCACAACCTCTCTGGGCAGCCTGTTCCAGTGCTCCATCACCCTCACAGTAAAGAATTCATTTCTTCTATGCTTTAATTCTTTTTATTTTATTTTAAATGTGTTTTTGTTTGAGGGTGTAAGGGAATGTAAAATAATTACTAAGAAAGCTACTATGATGTAACAGTATGAAACTGTTGATAAAGACATCTCAAAGATGTTATGGTCAAGCAAATCATCCTGCGCATGCATTTAGACACTGAAACCTTCCCAGCAATTTCTGAACATTGCGTTTTGCAAATGTTCACTTCAGCTGTAACATAGCATTTAGAGCTATAGCAACGCCATGTGACAAAAGTGTACAGCATTTTTCAGAATGTAGTTCCACAGTTAAAATTCTCTACTTTATTTCTTATTTGAATAAAGAGAGGTCAGTCAGTCCTCCTACTTGGCTTAACAGGAGAAAACGCTCAACCAGAATGCAGTAACAAGGTGAAATGGAGAAAAAGGGAAAGGAAAAATATCTATGTTTTCAAGATTGATTAAGCAAACAAAGAAAAAGTTGTTCTACCTGGCAGAAGTATTATAGAATGTCCCTCTTAACACAGGAAAATTTTTGGGAAAATCTGGAGTGTGTACATGTGTTGAGAATGTGTGCAAGGGATGAACAAGAAAAGTTAGAACAAGTTATTAAGAGTCTTAAAGTAAATGAATAAACTGTACTTAAACATCTCTGTTAATACTTTCCTTCATAACTAAGTGGCCTTAATTCAATTCAGCTGAATTCATTTCCAAATTAATTCAATTCAGCTGAACTGAATTAAAGCTACTTTGATTCTGGATAAGGTTGCCTACTTAGGGTTTCGCTTAAATGCTTTCAAAATTCATTCTGATTAATTTTCCCCAGTGTCTGCATGTAGATAAAACCCTTAAACTGAGTACAAAGGGAAATGAAGAAATGATGCATGGAGTGCCACTAGAAACTGTTATTTCTAAAATAATATCTTCAGCAACTCAGAACTTACTAATTTTTAATGCATTCTTGATGCACTATTTCAATTTTGATGCCTTATTTCAACATACACATATTGAAATCTACAGAGGAGATAGGCTTCTGCTTTCTGAAGCCCTTTCAGCTGTTAAATAAAATGGAGTTAGTACCATTATTTCTTCTTTGCAAATCAGCTTTCACAATCACACTCAAGAATGTACTAGCAAAGCTAATGACACAACACGAGAAAAAGAATTCTTAAGAGTTCTAGTGCTAGAAATGTTTTCCTACACTTTTTTCTTCTTCATAGTTGCGTGCAGACATCACCATAGCTGTGTGTGTAATCTGTAGCCTGTTCCCTTCTTGCACTGATGATGTTTAATTTAGTGTCCTAAAGTTGTGAACCTCACTCCAGTACTTGTTCACTGAGCTGAACAAACATAACTCCTCCCTGACTCTTCAGGTTATATAACAGCTTCACATGACACATCTGCACATTTTGCCTACAGAAGGTATATTCAATTTTTTGATTCTCCCACCCATAGCCCAGTTGCAGAAGACCCATTTCATTTTAAAGGAAGTTTATTCTCAGATCCTATTAATTATTAAAAACTTCCATTATTTGGACTGAAATATAAGGCCAATGAATTTTGCTATTGCACCACTTCCAAGGATACGGCAAAAGCAGCAAATACATGGTATCTTGTATCAACTGTATACATGTTCCTGGAAATGGAAGGCATATTGGAAAGAAAATCATTATCTAGGTACCTTAAAATTCTTAGTGGTAATAATGTTTTAGAAGAAGCAGGATTGCCAGGGCATGTCTACTACATAGGCAACTACTACTAGCATAAGCCTGAACAAATATATTACCATCTATGAAGGATGAGCAGATAATTAGAAGCAGCAACTGGTTACTAGCCTAACACTAAAAAGAAAAAGATAACCTTTTAGACTTTCTAAAATGAAGATATGAAGTAGGGCCCTAGTCACTTCATTTGCTTTTTTTTTTTAAAGTGATAACAAAATGGGTAAGATATTTCCATGAATTCACAGATCATTGGCCAAACTAAATACAGATTCTTTTCTTGAGGGCAGTGATTCCATTGGGATTATACAGTGGTAAATTAGTCCCAAATAGTACAGCAGATTTTCTGAGTACTTACTGCAGGCATTGTTATCAATAGATTTTAACATTCACTGCTAATTTTCAATTATGTCTACAGTGATGTTCCACACTTCAATGAATCCCCAAGAACACTGAGAACCACTGTAGCAAAAGGTACCCACTGAGTCTGATCCTCTTTGAAAGTTCCTTCCTTAAAGAAACTCTAGCAATTGTACTGTGGAGGAAAACTTAATGTTGAAGCTTGATTCTGCCATTTGATTTGTCATTTGACAGAATTAACTCTAAGGGTAAGATGCACTTTATTTCAAATATACTACATATATTCTGACATATACTCCTGCTAGACATTTACTTACTACAGACTTCACTTAAATCAGACATGAAATTTCTGAAAAGGATTGAAATACAGATGCCAAATCAATCAAGTGCACTGAAAGCTCACAGAGACTGAAAACCATTATTCTGGTGAACAGGAGTGTTAATAAATAGTTTGAAATACATATGTAATCCTATTTTATGTGGAAATTAAGAATGTACACATTTAAATGATCAGTATCACTTAAATAGTATATTTGATGTTCTGTGGCATTTCTGTAGATGACTGCTATCATCAGAAGTGCAGCGATAAAGGCTGAAGAAACACAGCATAGCTGTAAATAACTCTTTAGTTCAATGAGCCTGATAATTATATGCAACTTTGGTAGACTATATTTAGTAAGAATTTCAAATCTATTAGATACTTTACACAGTACTGATCAAAGTGAGATTATGAAATACAGGTGGCTTTCTCTAATAGAGTGTCACAGAAATGTGATTTTTTTTTTTTAAAGTGTCAAGTCCTAAGCTTAGTCTTTTTCTTTCAGAGTAGCAGCATATGCTGGTCAATGAAGCATACACTATGCAGCTGTTACATCTACTGTATGACCTGTACATATTGAATTAGACATTGTGTTTTCCAATTCTGGTTCATCGGATTTTGGTCTGAGGGGCTTTAATATACATTCAGCAAAAGAAGACAATTCATCGCTATCTTGTCTATCCATAATTCACAGCCTCCAGCCTTTTTTGATCTAAAACAATTGGCCATTTTTTTTCCCCTCCTATTTTAAACAGTAACACAGGATGTATGAAAAAATTCAGTACAAGGATAATAGCATAATAATACATAATAATACATAATAGCAGAAAACCTCCAGGACCGCAGTTTGATAGTGTATTAATATATATTTGCATGCACACTGAGGATGTTAACAGATGTGGGCTCTCATAACTCCTGTTCTCAGGTTTTTACATTTGCATTCATGGTACATTCAGAAAGAGAACTATTTCTGCATATAAGAACGTATATAATATAGTACCACAGTTGTTTTTATTTATTCACTAAATTATAAGACCTAACCCATTAAGATGTCTCAAAACTTCAGAACATTTTTTTTTTCTAAAGGAGGAACCAATTTCCTATATTGACGATCTTATGCATATGATCTGTTGTTGAGGAAATCCATAAGACATACAAAGGTGGGTATAAGAGAGAAGTACCACTGCATTTCTTTTTCTCTATATATTTTCTCTCAAAGCATATAGCCTATTAGACTCATACTAGAGGCAGAAAACAAGGCTAAACTGAACTTTAGACTGACCCTTCATGGCTTTCCTTTTATCCCTAAATTCAACAATTTTCACTAATATTTGACAGAACATTACATTCAAGTTTCTTAGTGAAGTATTGAATCTTTCTAGCTATTGTAAGTACAATTATAACTTCTGATTGGTATTTTTTTTAAATTACTTCTTAGTAAGTCATTGGTACTAATAGAAGAAAGTGGTGCAAGGCCTGGATGAGGAGTCATTTAAAACTATTTGTTTTTCTCAAGTTCATTAAGGAAATCTAATTGTTTGTATTTCATCATAAAGGTCTCTCAGAAACAAAGCAAAGCTGCATGTGAGTTTCACTCCCTACAAAAAAAAAGATAGTGAAGCAAATTAACCTCACTTAGAATGTCCGACTGTGTATAAAGTCATACAATGAATATCTATTTAGAATTCCCTTCTCTGTAAAAGACAGCCTAAGTGCTTCATTAAAAACTAATCCGGCATTAAAACCAGTAAGTTCCTTCATTGATGATTTGGAAATTCAATTAACACCTGTAAGTTCCTTCGCTGACAGTTTGGGAGTACAATAACAATCATTTAGAATAATGAATTAATTCTTATGTAGAACTATGTAATTTTGAAGGTGTGATTTTTATAACTCACAGTCAGGAAGTTACGCTATGATCATATCTGTACTTTTCAGGACTGTATGTACCATGTTAAATAACAGTTCAACTAATTTACAACCTTTCCTTGATATATTTAATATATATTATGCCAATCATACATAAATCAATAATGCAGGAAGAGTTCCCAGTATGAATATGAATCAGCATATCAACATTCATTTAGTTAAAAATCAATTTCTCAATGAGATGGGCTCAAGAAATACTATGCACATCTCTGTGAGATGCCCGCTGGGACAGTAGTCATGTACTTTTACATCCTATTTTACAAGTGTAATACATGATATTCAGTCTAAATTGGCAGACAAGAGTGAATAATTACAGTCTCTGTCAACTCTCCTAATAACACAAGTCTTGTCATAATGTTTTGTTTGTTTTTTTAAAAAACAAACTCTCCTCCTCCCCCATCACCAAATCTCTCCTTCTTCCCAGACCCTTCTACAATATACGTTTTAACAGAGCAGAGAATGATATCATGAGGACTGTAAACCCAGCAAACTTACTCTACTAAGTGAACTATTTTTCCCCTCTCCTTCCCTCACTCTTTTCTGCTTCATTTTCCCTCTGTATCTTTTTTAGGAGACATTCCTGAAGTTAGTAAAACAGATCAAAATCGAATAGCTTATAGGTACTATAAACACAAATATTACTTATCCATGTGTGCACTATTCCTTCCAGAATAACTGTTACTAACCCCATACACACAGAAACCAGGACTCCAGTCCCCAAAATCATGAAACTTGCTTAAAAATACTGTAACAAAGTTATTTATATAAATGGAGGTATAAGTCCATGTGTGCTTGGTTGCCATTCTTTTTGTACAGTAGAGAATGCCAGAACTTTACCTTGATTTTTAAAACAATAAAAAAAAAATTAAGAAGTTCTCACATCATTATTTCATCTATGTTTTTTTAATGAATATCACTGTATTACATCAACAACTACTGCAAGAAAATTTTTTATTTCACAAGAGATTTATATATATATATTTTAGATTGAAGAGTCAGAATATGCTAAGTACTTCTGGATTCACCATGATACAGAACATCTCTCAAGTTCTACAAAGTGATAATAGTCAATGAAATAAGGAAATACTGAATCCTTTAACGCAAAAAAAGAAACCTGAAAGATTTCTACTAGCATCTTCATGCTTTTTTTGGAAGTAACAAAAATAATCAGGGATGAATTCCTTCTCCCAGCTAAGCTCACCAAAGTAACAGAAACAGCTCTCTGCCCAATTAAATAGTTTCCTCATAAAGAGCAAAGAGCAAGGCAATATTTGCAGCAGTATTTTAACTCAAATTTCACTTCCTGTGTATTGGAAACAGTTCTGAAGCACACTAGTCTTTTCATGAATCAACTCATTGGTATAGTAGTCTCTTTAAAAGAGGTATTCTACACAACTGTACCCCTAGGTCTACACTGTACTTAAGATATAGAAGTTACAAACCCACTCCTTAGACTGAAAATTTGCGTTCCATTGCTGACTTCCAGTACATATTCAGTAACATCTATCTGGCTATATATATATACTCTCTGGAAAACTCCCACAACATAAAAATTATAGTGTCCTAACTACCACATAAAAAAATCACACAGATTAATTCCTCTACATCCAGAAAACCAAAAACCACGCAAAAAATCTTTGATACATGACTTCATATAGAGCTGCATTTTCCCCTCAGCAGATCAGACCCTTAAAAGGACCTCTAACCAACACTGTCACTTTTGTAAAGAAAAAGACTGTACCTTTCACTGAGCACCTTTATGCCACGTGCAGGGTTTGACTCCTCCAAAAGGAACCTCCTCACCTCTGTGCCATTGGCCATTTCCCCCTGATTATCATATACAGCTGGAGACTGGAAAGCCGGGAAAGAATTAGAGTTTCTAGGAAAAGAACCCACATTCAGGAAAAAAATTCCAGCCATATCACCTGTTAATCATCAAAGCAATCTATTTTAATGAACTCTTTGTCATCATCATATCATTTGTGATCCAACATAAGCCAACAGAAAAAAAAAAAAAACACCAAAAAAAAGGAAAAACTTTTAAACACACTCCTACCGTTACAAAAATTATCCATTTGGAAATTGGAAATACCTTTTGGAACAGCAAAAATAGGCAACAATTAATTAGCTAACCAACCATGTAGTGAAAAAGGTTTTGAGAAATAAAATGTAATTACTTATTGGATATTGAAGTATGTTCTGTTAGCTGGCATCAATCTTCCTCAGTGAAAATAAAATAGGGATTAGAAAGAAGAATTTAGAAAAGAGTAGCTGAAAATATTCAACTTATATACAGTTCTATAAAAAATGTAAAAAGTTGATTATTAGTATAGTAAGAAAATTAGAGCTGGGGTATAATTCCTCAAATGGCAATGCAGAACTGGGAATTTCACTAGTACTCACTATGCTATTTGTTCATTATTACCTTTGTACCATTAAGTTAACTTAAAATATGTTTTAACAACTAACGTACTGTATTATTAACTGTTACAGTATCAATGTGTTTTTGTTACGAGATTTATCTTAATTAGTGTACAAACTATTATTTAACAGGAGAATGCACATGAAGGAGTCTCATAGTTTATAACAAGGAAACTAATCTTACAATGCCCTTTGGGAAATCCCAAAGAGAACTTTTCTGTACGTAGAGCAATGATGCAGAAAATCAGACGAAAACAGTCTTTACCCAACTATTGTGGATGAGAGAGCAACAGCATATCTCTCAGATATATATTGACAGCATACATAAAATCAATATGATTCATGTCTGTCCAGGAACAGAAGCTTGTTTCACAAGAAAGCAAATGTGAGTTGAAATAACACAATTTTGTGTCAAATACAAGTTGGTAATTTTCACAGTCCTTTTGTCCTTGTATTTATTCTCTTCAAGTTACTCAGATTTCTTTTCATTTCTTCATAAATATACAAATTAGAAGTCCAAACTATACATAACATTAAAGGAGAGTCAGTTAAATAACTAAGTTTTAAACATAATACATGTCTCCAAAACATCAATACCATAAATAACGAAATTCAGAAAACACTTCCAGGGGTCTGATGTTGTTTGCAGAATAAGATTTTTATTTTCTTTATTTTTTTCACTGTTTCATTTTCTCAACGTTTAGAAAGATCTGCAAGAGCAGGGTAGCCATGCACATTATAAGAGACCGCAGAAACATGTGCAAAGAAATTATATTGAATACCAAACTACAAATGTTGAAGATGTCAAGTAGGCATAAATATATAAAGACATTGTTTGAGAAGAAATAGTAGTAGAGGTATAAATTTACAAATTTCTGGAAGAAGAGAGAAAGGGACCATCTGTCTTGTCTGGTTTTGATTTTGAAATTAAACCCATATATCAACTGAACAACAGACATTTCAGCTTTTTCCATAGCTAGTACTCAGTGTACTATCTAAGCATACCTGCAAGCAAATTAATGCCTGAACAGAAAATACTAGTTTATGAATCATATTGCTGTAATTCAAAGTAAGTGGAAACTCTTCCCAGATCTTTTCTTAGTACTAAATGCTTTTACTTAGTTTAAATTTCATTTTAAAACAAGGACTCAATGGCTGTAATAAGAGAGTTATCAACAGCTACTTTTCTATACCTCCTAGATATTATATCTAAGAATGAAGAAAAATATTAAAAAAATCTTTTTAAATGTAAAAAATAAAATGAATGTGGTTATTCAGAATATTGAATAAATAGCTACTGTATGTCTGGATAGATTCTAAATTACAATAAAAACCCTATAGGATGAAATTTAAAACTATATTTTAAAGATAAATGAATATAGAATAAATATAAAGGGATGGAGCAGATAAAATATAATAAACTTTAAAAACGCTACATCACACAAAGATATCCCTTTGTGACAGTACCAACAACCTACCCATGGAGAAAGATGACACAGACCTAGAATGGTTACTTTACAATCAATATATAGAATTTACACCCAAGCAAACTTTCCCATAAGTTCCCAGAGCAAATTCTCAAATTAATATCAATATCCAATACAAGAAGAGCAAAATGCTTTGGGCACTAAGACACACAAAGAAAAGAACAGAGAAAAGAGAAAAATGTGCAAAAATAGACAGTTGCCAAAGGAAAAGGAACAGGACAAATTCTGATGTGTAACATGAAATGCTTTGATCTGGATGTTTAATCATGACATATTTTACAATACTTGGAGGAAAAAATATTTTGAAATTAAAATAATCTATGATATGTATTCCAGCGTGGAGCCCAGTGTCACACTGTAATATGCCATACACATAAAACTGAGAAACTAACTTTTGTTTGGTGGTGTCCTACTTCACTTCTTTTCTTTATTGCATGTTTTCTGCAGTTGTAAAAACTACAGATCCAGAAAAAAGAAAACAATAAACTTCTACTAATCTGTGTGATACAGAAATACTAAAAGTTCATCATATTTGATGAGGAAAGTGCTGTAATACTCTCTAAGAAGCAATATGCGCTGGGGAATTAGAGGAAATCATGATAGGAACAACGATGCCAACATAATTCATGCTACGTTTATAATGCCTATCAACTTAATAGGTATTACACTCTAGAAAAAAAAAATACAAAATTACCCTAATACTGTGGCACACTGTAGTATAGCAGTATTTTGTCGGGTATGTTGGCTGGTATTTTGTTAATATGGTGTATGTAGTTATGGAACATTTCGATGTGAATCTTCTCAACAGGAGACTGAAAAACATTTGTGCAATTTTTTAATGCAGAAGCAAATGAAAGAAGATCTGGACTGGGGAACATTTCAGCTGATAGACTGGACCAGAAAAATTGATCAAAAGTAGCCATCTCCTGTGCAAGTTGCTGGAAGTATTTTCATTTTGTATTACATTTTAATTGAGTTCACAAATTCTATACATTACTTTGAGTTCTAAATTTCCTTAGCTGATATTATTGCCTTGAAAAATTCTGTACACATTCATCCTGAGTATGAAAAAAACCTATCTTAAATGGATAAAAACCTCAAAGTTAGTAACAATAAGCACATGCTTAAATGAATGTATTTTCCATAACCACGTTCACAGGTGATTAGAATATACATACCATTGCCAGTGCAAGAGGAAGGTCCCTGTTAACGAAATGTATGATCTGAAGAGCTAGAATTTTTAAATGTGCTGTGTTGCTTTTGTTTCACTGAAAGAGGACAAGATACTGCTCAAATCCTAGTCAAAACTAATTGTTTTTGCAGAAGTACTGTAGGAAGCCATTTTGGAACCCATAGCTGAGTAAATGCACGTCTGTCTTACACTCTGGCTTGGACACTTCCAGTGTATATTGTAATTATTATTTATATAAGAATTAGTTTTTGCATTAATGAGAAAGTTAGTTATTACACACTCTACTAAGCAGTGTAAATAATTATCTATAGAGATCCTGAACATTTCGCATATAGCAGACTGTAGGAAAGGCACTTTCATTATAAGACCCTGTTTTCCGCACCTTCAAACTTCCCCCTTCACAATTCCTCTTTGGATTTTAAATTCTGTGCTTTATCCTGCACCAAATGCCTTGTCACTTGGTGGAAATCTTTACATCTTGTACCAACCATAGTACCAATTTAACTTTTAACATTTTATCACACAGACATCACCTGTAATACAACCTGACAAATCAAAAGGTCAGTCTGGCTCAGAGCATATAAGAAATAAATAGAATTGAAAAGTTAAATGGAATGCATGGAGGAATTAAAATTTCAGAAATCAGGGATTGCATGTGAAAATATATATTACTGAAATTTTGAAACTTAAATTGCTAATTCCTTCGTGTATCAGAAAGAGAGGAAAAGACCTTTTATTTGACAAGTGTTTTCAATGAAGCTGAAACTGTAAATTATATTAATAAAATACTTTCCTTAAAGTCCAAGTATGAATACTGAATCTACAGTCCCCTATAAAGTACTCATTTCATTATGATAGTACAGAAAGTTTAAAAAATCATTTTATGTTTAAGTAATTTTCATGAGTCAGGGGAAGGAAAAACTGTAGAACTGATTATCTTTGCACACTGGAGATAGTTTACAGGATCAGGCTGGAACAGAGATTGGGTTCAAAGTATGCTTCAAGCCTGGTATCAAATGGGAACCAGACACTGGATTCATACTGAATGGCAGTAAAATTTCATAAGCTATTTTCACATTGTTCAAGTTTAAATGTTACAGCAGCCTCATTGGTGTGTTGTCATCATGATATCCTTAGACCACAGCCAGGTCATAGGACAGAATTGTACCTCAGGAGCATTCCTAAGCCATTTTTTGCACCCAGTAGAATCCAGTCAGGCAGAAAAATCTCCCTACTAACAGCAGAAATGGGATCTAAGAGAAGGCATCAAGGGTCTTAATCCTACCAGAAGAAAGTTTTGATGTGCAATAGTGACAAATTATTCTTTTCAAACTTTCAGAGTGGTTACTGGCTACCGAGGCAGAATTAGATTCAAATATAAAAATTTTGTGTCAAACCGCAATAATATTTTGCTTTAGGATATTTGGAAACACTGCAAATTAGTCTATAAAAGACCTACCACGTATTTGAACCGTAAGTGGATATAGGTCTATTTCAACAGTTATCTCCTAAACTTCTCTGAATTGTGGATCTCTTTCAGCGCCTTTAAAATTATTTCATTTTCAATGTTTATTGTTTTTTAACCTATTTATTTAAAATTTTAATATTTCTTCCCCTTTGGGGGGCTCTCCGTGCCCTAATAACCAGATCAGGTTAAATTATGTACAGACGACTGCCTAAATTTGTATCAATTTCCTACCATTTCCATATCACTATAGGTAAACTACAAAAGCTTTGATTGTATTATTATTATAGTTTGTGATCATCTATTTTGGTCTTCTTCCATCAATTGCCCACAAATTTCTTCATGAGTATTCACTTTTTTAATTTATTAGTGCAATTGGTTAGCAATAGGCAAATGGCATAAACAATTGTTTATGCTTAGTGAGCAGATGATTTACAATATTAAACATTTGAAGAGGGATACACTTTTTAGCACAAAAATATATAAACATTGTCTTTTAATAAGCTTTTTAAGGATATTTTTTCACATTTTCATTAAATGTAAATTAAATTTGTAATTACCATTTGTATTTAGTGGTTTTCATTAGATTTTTTCTTCTTTATGATTAATCCTATGCTAAATAAGGAAGATTCTAAGAAAAATCTCAGCATCTAAGATGAAGTTCTAAAGAGTTAGACTTAATAATGAGTAGTACTTCAAAATATAGTGACTTAACATTGGTAACTAAAACAAACAACTTCCACCTCCATCACAAATTCTCGATTTTCCTGAAGTTTGCATAGCACAATCAAGTAGGTTTACTGTTTGCCTCCATTGACCAAATATAGAAATAATTTTGCTAGTGGATGATGATAAAGAATACCATTTTCTGTTATGAGTTACAATTCTACAGATCATTCTACTAAACAATGAAGAAATGCAATTCATTTCAGAATGAATGAAAGGAGTGCATAGCCTAAAGGTTTCTTTATATATATATATTTTTATATATTTCTATATTGATAATACTATCCCATACATTGCAGAGTGTTCCAGGGTTGCTTCTTGCAGAAATCTTTTATCTTCTAGATCTCTGACATTTGGTTTTCATCTTATGGATGTCAAAATCTTCTCTTTGCAGAGACAAATTTCTTTTTCCTATAGATACGTTAACGGTGTCCACAGAAGAACTCCATTGCAGAAAACAAATTTAACCTATTGTTCCATTATTAAGATGACTCCTTTTTACCAAAAGACCCTGAGAGCACAAACTACTATACCACTGACTGCATAGCCCACACAGAGGATTAAGATGCACCAAAGAGAAAATAACTTCAATCAAAATACTTCCAAAGTTCAATAAACTACTAATATTGTCCAGAAAGGAATCATTTTGTCATAGTAAGTAATTAAAGAAATAAATAAGTTTATTTCTCTAATACATAGATTTCTTTCTTTAAATAAATAAACTGAGATTCAGCTGAAGGATAACAAAAATTCAACTCTGCAATACTTAAATTTAATAACACGCTTAGCCAAATGGAAAATTCCATTTCCTGCTAGATCAAAATTTAATTGTTCCACTTCATTATTGGATAATAACACTGCATTCTATTAAAAGGCTTATTTATTACTGTTTTTCTTCAGCTATTACTCAAAAATTCCAACATAACACTATCCCTCTGTATCAAGTTCAGAAGATGGGGAATGTAATATTATTTAGTGGAAGTAAATGTAATTTCCCTAAAAAATATATTTTTGCAATGTTAGATCCCTTGAGAGCACTTCACTAAAACACATATTTCCAAATTCCTTTAAAGAGATTGCTTACACATTGGAAAGTTTGCAAAACTGGACCCAGAGATAGAAAAAACAAACCTATATCTATTCGCATTCCTGCATTACGCCTCATGACATTAATGGAATATCTGTTAGCACAACAAAATATGCTACATCAGTTTAAGGCCACTTACATGTTGAAATTATTAACCAGTTTACAATGCTAACAACACATAAAATACACATTTTCCAAATCGGTATTCTGCTTAAACGTATTCCTGAAAACACACTGAAATAGATAAGTTATATTTGCGATTGTACTTACTTACCCTGGTAGAAGAATTCACCAAGGAACCATTCAGATTGCCAGTGTTGCACTTGAAATTCAAATGTTGATCAGGATGGTGATTTGCTTCCCAGCTTCCCAAATCACGCACCACTGACTTGTCAGAATTTGCAGATATTTTCTGGAAGGCAGTGCAAGTCATTCCTGTGAAACTAGATGGCTTGATCATAAAGGCCTCCAGAGCAATATTACGAGATACCTGTGAAAACATTGAGAAGCAGATATGTTGGCAACTCATTAAGCACAATTGCATTATTATAGGTGCACTGTGTATTTACTGTACATACTTTAAAAAGGATGCACACACTCCCGTACGTATTTGTAGGGTGAGAAAGAAAATGAAAGTTATTTAAAAAACTGAACCAGAATTCTACAACAGCATAGTTGGTTTGCTTGAGTTTTCTTTAGGACTACTTCAGTTTGTATCAGTTTTAATTATATCAGTTTTGCAATTGTATAATTATCAGCTTCAACAGAATCGATCCTGATTTAAAGCGATACAGTTATAGAGTGAATTAGCAAAAGCAGTAGTAGGAATTATTTAAAAAATTAACAAGGATGTGCTTTGCATCTCAGAAATGAAACAGAAAGACACTTAGCTATTTGGTGGATGGATTGTTTTTCTACAGATCATGGAATATTGAACATGACTATACGGTTCAAAGCAACACCATATTATAGGTCGTTGGCCTACCCTTTAGTGAGGTGATGTCTCTAGATGGAGATTATAGTACAGTGCAGATATATGCATCTCGATCCTTAAATTAGTATATTTATTTCAGCACATAGTATATTTATTTCAGCACAGTCCTGTGCGTGAGATAAATAGCTCATGTTATAATCAGGTTAACTAGCTTAGATTGGCACCACACTGACTGGACTATAAGGTTTCTGCTTCCAAGCATAGATTTTTTAGGGATCTATTAGTGTATGTACTTTGCACATTGATTGCAATGCAAAGATACCTGAGTTAAGCCACAAACCAGCAGCTTTATCAGAAGTATAAATGTACAAATGTGGCAGTTGTATATTACTGTACTTTGTTTCTGTTAGTGCAAGCTAGCAATACAGAAGTACCTTAAATCCACCCAGTAATAATTGCTGTGAATCTTTCAGAATTTGGGGCATCATATGAGTTGTGCTGACAAGAAACAACTTCACTGAAGAAAATCACATTAATTCATGCTAATAAATTAATCTAAAGAAAACGTTTTTCATTAAAAAAATAAGGTCAGGATAGAGGGTAGCCTAACTGTGTAAAAGTCATCGTATCAGAACAAATGAAATCTTATCATGAGACACAATGCATGTCTTGCTGGTCCTCTTTTTGAATTTATGAAACAGTTTTCAAATGCACGTTCTTCAGTCACTGATGATTCTGCATATGTCCAAAATGAAAGTACTGATGTCTTATTAAGCAATTTATTTTACTTTTTTGTCAAAATTGGACAAAATGCAGAAGCTTTCAGTATATTTTTTATAATTTTTATATAAAAGTAGTATATATTACTTTTAAAGTAAAAGTAGCCTAAAAATTATTTTAAATTGTTTCTAAATTCCTAAAACATACTTTTTAAAAATTAATTTTCTACCTTTTCTGTCCTTGCCTGAAAGTGATTATTTTCTATACTTGAATAAAAATGCCAACGTTCATTAAGAATCAAATAAGTTTTGTATTTAAAATACAATGCTTGTTTATTAAAAAGACCTAAAACCTGAAACTAGGCTTATCTGGATAATTATTTGTACCGTCTGCAGGTAGCCTTTCAAGGAGCTAAAAAATTTACTGCTTGCTCAACACTATGATCCGTATCACGGGAATCAAGCTACAAGATTCAGTTAAAACTCCTGTGTGGTAACAGGTTTTCTTCAATCTTTGGAAAAGCATTTAATTATTCATAACTTCATGCTTCCTGCTGTAGAATGGGCATAACACTAGTTCCTTATTTCACATTTGTGAGGTGATGGTGAATAAGATGTTTTCTAGATAATGTAATAAGGATTTAAGTGACTTCTCAAGAGTGAGCCCTGTTTTTAAAATTTTTAATATTAAATTCTTTAAACAGCTGGGGTTTTCCACTCCCAAAATATACCTGTAGAGGCCTGACAATGACATACCTGACAATGTTCTAACAGTGTGAACATGCCATTCCCAGCATATAGAAACAGATGGGTAAAATGCAAGGTGAAACAATGTTTTTTATGTAGGATTGTAAAACGAGCTACAAAATGGATACTGATGAACTCGGAGCAAAGTTATCCATGGAAACAAGCCATATTCAGGCACATGTTACAAAAAGCCACAAGCTAATCTTATCTCTAAGCAGTACAGATACAGCAAATGATGATTCGGTGTCCATTTCCCAAACCTCAGCTAACGGCACCGCTCAGCAAAAGGGCCAAAGGGGATTGTCACTTGCGCAAGCTGAGAGCAGTGCCGAAGCCTGCAAACACCAAGAGCACAGACAAAAAGCCACGTTGGAGTTAGACTAAACCATTCTGACAGTCTCACCAACTAGAAAATTAAATAAAAACTCTTCAGGGGTGGCTTTGACGACTATTGCACGTGCCTGAGACAGGACTACTGAGATAATTATCATCAGCAGGAAGTTTTCCTTTTCAAACTGCACATCTGACATGTATGTACAGCAATAAAATACAAGCAGGAGCGAAGCAGCACCTCAGATCCACCCTGGGAGCCCTCTGTTGCCGAAGGCACCCCCTGCCTCTCTGGTTGCACCCAGGGCTTTTGAGGGGGCTCCCGTCCCCTTCCCTCTGACCCAGTGTGAGGCTGAGGCTCCTTCCTCCAAGGCCTCACCTGAGCTTCATGGTGGCTGCATCGCAGCCCTGTTGCCCCAGACCCATCATTGACCCGAGGCTCCTCACCGCAGCCTGGCCCGGCGACCACCGGGCTGCGGCTGGGCCGTTATGGTCTCCGGGCCTGACCCTCACCCCGATCTGCAGCCTCGCGTTCCCCGCCTGCCCCCCCGCCACCACTGGGGACGTGGGGCTGGGCTGGGGCTGCCGCCAGCTGCCGCGGGCTGCCCCGCTCCCCAGCCGGGGCCGGCGGGACAGGTCCCGGCTGGGGAGGCCCTGGCCCTTGCGGCATCCTGAACAAGAACCTTTTGTCTATGTGACAAATACCGTACCGCAGAGTAACGTCGTCTTTGGTTTACTCTTATATGATTATTAAATTGAACATTACATATACCGTGTTTAATATTTATATATATGAAATTTTCTAGTGTTTGGAAAGTTGCTGCTGGCCATTCTTCCCGCAGCATGTTTTGTATGCCGTTTGACAGCAAGGGAGACTTGAGAAGATCTAAACAAAGGTATCTATCCTGGCATTTTTCTGACCTTGCAATTCCACAACCTCATGGAGCTGGAAATCAGTTTTGTTTTCCAAAAATGATGCCATGGCTTCAAGTAGCTTTTGAATGTATAGGGAACACAGTCATGCATATGTTCTATGACTGACAGAGTTTATAGAGGTTCCTTTTTTTCAGGAATTGTATTACAAGCTAGTGGCAACCTAAGTTTTGGGGGGTTTATTTGCTGTTGTTTAAAATAAAGAAAGATGCAATTTCTGTGAGACAGTTTGCTGGCTGGCCTCCCAAAGGAACAGAAGTGTTTGGTATTGCATGAGATGACACCAGAAAAACTCCACAGCTTTGTTTGTTTACAAATTGCACTCAACAGTAAACTCATTCTCCAACAGAAAACCGTAAGAAGCAAAAAGATAAAGCATTGCAAAAAGGTTAGTGACACAGAACTACATCTGAGTACACAGAATTATTGTTTACAGTAATGTCAACAGCTTCCTGAAGCAGTGGCAAGAAAATATTACCTTTCGTACTTGACATTAGAAAGAAATTTAACTATAAAGCAACAAATCCATCCTAGCTGTCACATTGCAAAATACTTCTAAAAGGCACATTATTGTCTCTACATATTTACTATAAATAAATAAATAAATAAGTTTAGGAATTTAATTCTTTTATGTAAATGGGAATTACATAAAAAACTTCCTTCAGAAAACAGCACAATATATTTTTGTCTTTGTTTGAAAGACTGCTTTTCTAAAAATATACAGGAGGAACTAAGGCCATTATGCTAATTGTCTCAATCTATAATTCAGCTCAGCCTCTTCTTTTCTTTTTTTTTCCTTATTTTTAAACCTTATTGCCGTAATTGAAGGTAACACTAAACTCGCTTTTAGTGTGTTCGTGTAAATGCAGTGGACAATTCAGAAAACAATAAAGGCTGTTTAAAATCATGCAAGCAAGCAAACCAACCCAAGAAACAATAAGGTTTTAAGATATTTATCTAAAATTCTAAAAGAAAATATTTCAAGCTTCTGATTTATATGCATTTCTGCTATTTAGATGTTGAAACTGGCAAAAAAACAGTTTCTCAGTGTCCAAATGACAACCCCTCAGTATCTAAGTGACAAATTCATGTAGGTGGAGGCCAAGGAATAAGAACAATTATTTCATACTGCTACAGTTTGCTTCTAAAAAAACTAAAACTACCCAGAAAATAATAATCTTTGACAAGATACACCTTTTTTGATCATTTTCTAAATGCTTTAAGGAAGTATTGTCTAGAATCCTCTCTGAAAGGCATGTTAAAATCTTCAAGCAACAAGGGGGCATGTTGTCTTTTCTCTTACTAAAAATTTCACTCACTCAACTTGGACTTTTTAAAATAAACCCATATACTATAATGGCAGGAACAATAGAAACTGAGTGAACAGTAAGAACACTAGAGAGATAGTGTTGTGCACAGTCTATTGTAAAAATAAATACAATAAATCGAAGTCAAGAAAAAACACTTTTTAATATCCCCAGTGAAATAATATTTTGGTCTTCCAAATAGAATGCAGGAGAAGGAAAAAAAATAATCACAGAATCCAAATATATCTACATAAATTGGCTATGCTGTGTATCTGGCTTACACAATCTCACTTCTCTACATAGTAGTTGGTTACAAAAATTGTGAAGAAAAATGACATTTTAAACATAAATTCTGACAAAAATCTTTGTAATTTTATGAAATACCTTTGATATAACTTGAATATTGCTGGTCAATATTTGACTTGCAATGTGTTCCACACATTGTACAATCCTAGTGCAGGCTTTGTCTTCCTTTTGAGCCATCCACAACACATGGTCATCGACCAACATTATATTGCTGGCAATTTCAATAAGAGCATCTCCAATCTGAAAGAGAAAAAAACCCCAAAAAACCCCAAAAATGGTATTGTCTGGAAAACTCACAAAAATAGGAAAAGAGTGCAAAAGAGTATAACTGAAAGCAGGCACCTTATTTCTTTTTGTAACCATCATTCAATAACAGTTTTGATTCTATTAAGAAAATTAAATGGATTGAAAAGTAAAGACCAAGAACAGAAAAGTGCAACTGACTTCAAGGAAAAGCTTTTTTTATTCACAATTTTAAAGCTTATCTTCAAGATAAACCACAAAATTTGAGTCTCTCATTGGGCGATAAATGGAATCCCAGAATTATCACCCTCTTTCTTAAACTAATTAAAATTGACCATGGCCCTCTAAAAAACTGCTTCATGTTTAATCAAAGGACATTTGCAAAGAAGAAAAAAAGAAAAAGAGGGAAAATATATTTGAAAGACATTTTTCTTACAGACATAGTGGGGTAAATTTGAGATATAACTCAGGTGCTGACACATATCATCTCATTGGCTATACAGAAAGTCTGGGTTTATAGCTTTGGATGTTTTAATTCACTCCTGTGGCTAGCCCAAAGTGATAAATCTTTGTTTTGCCAGATGACATTTTGCAGATTTTGTTAAGTATAATTACGTCTTTCAAATTTTTATTAGTATAGTACACTTGGAAAGAATAAAAAACCACTGTGAATATTTTTTCATGATTATTTAAATTTGAAATTAGTTACTTTTAAAAATTCTAAAACTTAATTTGAGTGAGATTTCAAAATTTACATTCCCATTATTTTTGAAAGGCAAAGATATGCCAAAGATATATAAGGTTGTCACAAATAAACCTGAGTAAAAAGGTATGTAGAAGAAGAAAAATTACTGAGAGAAATATAGCTAAAGAAAAATTAAAGAGGCTAAAAAGTCAAACAAATAGAAACAGAAAAATAAGGCAAATACACAGATAATTCAATGGGAAGGAAAAAAGAAATTCAGCACTAGTGAAAAAGGTTTAAGAAATGACTGATGGTTTGAAGTTTGTTCTGCATTTTCAATAAAAAATACATAAATTTCACATGCATTGCAAGGGACACAGAAATAATGAGACTACATGTGAAATTTTACGTGACTGTTCCTGAAATATTTAATCTATTTTTGAGAACATAATTACTAGATAATTCTAGATGGCTTTTGACAATGTGACAATGTGAGTTATTGATACAATGAACAATAATAAAACACATTAAGAGACTGGAGTGATTTATGAGAAACAATAAAGCATACACCAGTCAGCTAAGCAGTAACGTACTGGGGGAAGAACAATAGTCTATAAATATACGAAAGGAAAGAAATAAGAAGAGGAAGTAATTTATATTATAATTAAACACATTAATGACGAGTAAAGGCAAGGCATTAAAAAATACATTTGGGCTAATACGCATATATCTTCCTGGCAAAAAGTTGTAGTATATTGCAAATATGTCCCCAGTGCAGCTGTTGAAGCTCTCTTGTTTGAGAGGTGAACCACTAGATAGGACAAAGTACCACTAACTTGTATAAAAATGAATAATCCTGTGCTGACTGGGAGAGGCACCCCGCAGAGAGGATGTACAGAAACGGTACTAGTTTAGCTAAAATAGTTTTAAAATTACTTTGATAAATCACAGAAAACCTCTGTGTATATATTTTCATTAATTTCTGATATAACTGGTTTTATAGAACTGCAGTTTCACCTGTTGGTCAATGCCAAACTAATATACCTTTATTCTTATGTTGCCTTGTATTAAATTAAGTTCAATTCTATTTATAATTACATGCATGCAGCCTCATGTGTGAAAGTACTGGCATATTAACTTGACATGTATTTTTTTACCTAAGGAGTGGGTATTAATATGATATAGGTATTAATAAAGAGCTCAATGAATGAGAAACCTACTTAGAACTACTAGAAGTTCTAAAAGTACTAAAAGTTTTACTTGAACTTGAGAGAGAAGGAAAAGCGTAAAGTCCAAAACAGAAGAAGAAGCAGAGACAAATTAGGAGAAATGTTCTAAATTATGAAAACAATAAGGGACTACAAAGTAAGAGAAGTAGAGATAAGTGGTGGAGATGCAGATATTTTAATACCAAAAAACCAGAAACTGAAACCTATTTGAAAGGTGGAAGAAATCAATTAAAATATTAGAGATAGTGCTCAGTTTTAATGAATAATGCCTCAGCTGCTAGAAAAATAAGAGGCTTTATGGTAAATGGAACTGTTTCTTTTGGATGGTAAATCTTTGTTTTGTCAAAAAGAAGTAAGATCTTATCAGTTGTAGCTTCGAAACATGATTCTTGGAGAGCAGTTAATAATACACTTTAGGTCTGGCATATAATGATGAAAATTAAGTCGGAGGCTTTCTCAAATAGGTACTAAAATGTTAACTGTTACAATCCCCAGAGCCATAATGGAATGAACATTGCCAAACCAAAAGAAAACAAATGTTTTAACTATAGCTATCATGTGTACAGAAATTACAGGTTATGAAATGTTTATGCAAGCAGTTACACTGAAAATTAACAGTAAACACTATGATGAACATTGTCATTCTCTGTAAAAACCTATTTTTCCCATAGGGTCTGCATAACTCTCTGATTAGATTTCCCTGTAAAAATGCCATACATTATGCTAAAACTTCTGTAGAAAGTTGCACTTAAAGACACATTTTCTTCTCTTCACATGAGGTGATGCATGCTTTAAAAACTCAGTGAAAACCTCCTGATGAAACTGAGAAAACAAAAGAAGCATGTGTAACTCCAGTGGCCAGATGGAGAGGCACCTTGAGTTCATTCTAACATGTGAGACATGGTAGAAATTAAAATGAAAGAGAAAATTAAAGAAGTGGCTTATTGCAAACCAATTTTTATTCCTAAGCAGCAACGCCTTTATCAGTCAGATGAGATGGTTTAGTTGTCCTTTTTGGCATAAAAAACCATATCACAGTATATGCAGAACATTTGCAATCAGAAGCAATTTTAGAAGCTACTCTTCAGTGTGTGCCTGCACACATTAAGAACAGGGCCATATGTGAAGACTTCACTTCTAAGTGATACTTTTTTCATCATAGAGAAGAAGATATCTTACATCTTCAAATTCATCCACGAAGACAATTAGCTTTTCCATTATATAGGCCAAATATATTACATCCATTTTATCTGCAAAGTGGGAAGCACCTCTTGTATAGGCGGTCAGCTGGCGGGAGAATTCAAGCACAGTTGTCAAATTGATGTGCATCTGAAAATACATCAGAATTGTTAGGTAAAATAAGTCAGCTAGCTTAATTCTCTTTTAAAAACTGGAGATCACATCCATTTGTATAATGTTTGCTATAATTTCACAGAGCGTTATATGCATCAGTAGTACCATGGACATAAATTCAGTGGCATATGAATAATCTTTCAGCATTAGTTCTTAGTTATCATTGCTGTTATCTGAAGACACCACCACAAGGGGACAACAAATTTTGAAGATTTTTGTCTACTTTTTCTAGATTGTAACTAACTGGCCTCATAAAATATTGTAGCAAGCTACTAACCTTGCCTTGCCTATAACTTTTGACCATCATGGCAGCAACAGTATCAGAGAGGGTTCATATATACAGCGGTGCACAGTGGGAGAAGAAGGGATGATGGCACTAAGTTGAAAGAAGAGAAGTTCAGACTGGTTATGAAGAAAGTATTTTTTGCCATGAGGATAGTCAGGCATTTGAAGAGGTTATCCCCAGAGGTTGTGCAGCCTCCATCGTCAGAGGCTTTAAAGACCTGAGTGGTTAAAGCCCTGAGAACCCTGGCCTAACCTCACTACTTACAGGAGAATGGACTGGATTCTAGAGACCTTCCTAATTATTTTATTATCCTATAATTGCACTGGCTCTCTTAATATAGTAAATATTCTTATTTTAATATGAACACATCTGAAAACTAACTTCCTGTGGTGTTATCTAGCACTACTGATTGGGAAGAAATGATGAAGGAAACCGAAGTTGTAGAAGTTAGTATGGCAGTTACACGCCTGTGCCATTCTCCATGCTGTTCCCTGTTATGCTCTCTTTTTTTCACATTCATTTCTATCCATTCATTTTTTATCTCATTCTTTCTTTTATTTATCCATAAGAAACCATTTCAGTTCTGCTTTTTTGGAAGACATCGAAAAGGTATTCTAAAGTAGGCTCCATTTCTACAGCTCTTTTAAATATATGATGGACAATGGCAATGAGGATAGGCACTTCAACTGACAAAACTCTGATATAGGACTTCAGGAGAAATTAACATCTTTCTGGTAAAAATGCATGAGGGGAAGACAAAGAAGGAACTGAAGCGAAGCACTGATGACCCTGCCAACATTACTAATGGTCATCTAGATTTCAGGCACGCAGAGAAAAAAAATATTAAAATAAAGGCAATAAATGCTGTGCACTTGTTCCTACTACAACTTTAGTTACCAAACACATTGTATTTCAAGTAAGACATTTTGTTAGAAGTCCAGCTATCCCAAACTTGTGGCTGAACAGACATTTTCTGCAAGCTATTCAATAAAACCACTACTAGAGAAGGGAAGCCCAGGATGTCATAACATTACCTGACTAAAAGCATGAAGAACTTGAGTTACTTCTTGTGAATAAGGACATTCAGAATAGTTCTCTTCATCCCAACGTCCAGTTCGATTACATTTACGCCATGCCTTAGACTCTTCTGCACCATTGTGAAAGGCAATGGAGTTAAATGAATACTGGAGACAGGGATGGTAAGCAGTTATCCCGGCCAAAGTTTTGGGCCACCTATGAAAAGCATGATAATAAAAAAATTGCAACGTGAAACTTCTTATTTAAAGGCAACTTACAATATAGCAACAATGTACAGAATATATGAGAAAAAAAGGCTATTTTAAATTTTACCTCATTATGTTCTATAGTGAATTACTTTGTTTCCTTGGAAAATGTCAAAATCATACAGGTTTGAGTCTGTCTGGTCACACATTCATTCTACATTAATTCCAGGAAGGTGTTTGGTGTTAAGGAAAAAAATATGGATGGCAGTTTCCCTACATTCATCTTTGCAGACTTCACAAAGCAGAGCAGTAAGTCCATAAAGCAAAAAAACCCTATTAGTAAATGATGTAAAAGGTAAATGCTCAAAATGTACCTGACAATCTTTGCTCTGCATTTTGATCCAACAATACAAAGCCCTCTCTGCCACAAAGCCCTGGGAAGGAAAAATCCCTGAATGTACCAGAAACTGATAAAGAAGATTTCAGCAGAGGTTACATCTCATGGAGGAGGAAGGACCTAGCCCTCAAAAATTAACATGATTTATGCAGAGTGATTCCAAAACAGTCTTTGAAAACAAACTATAAATCAATAGCAGCCAGAATTCTATTTAGCTCATGGGTCTAGTACACAATACTCTCTTTCTGTATATCTGCTGCATTCTCTAGAACGGCACAACTGGGATCTATATCTTTTAGTACCAAATCCATTGTTATTTCCAGGCTAGTGGAAATGGCAGGATCAGGTAATTGGGAGAAAGCAAAGAAAACCAGAAGTGTATCATCAGCAAGTCAGCATGTCTGGAAAAGATGTGGTTCCTTAATTGCACTGATGTAATGACTGAACCCAATCAATCATAAAAATATCCTGACAGTGAAGCCACACCTTGACAACCAACCTTTGCTCAAACATACATATTAGCCCCTTTTAGTTATACAATACACGTCCATTTGGACATTGTTACATAATATACTGACAGTTTTATGTAAGTTTTCCTCGTTTCAAAGAAAGAAAAGGTAAGAAGAAAAATATTTTTATATGCCATAGCTGTCACTGGAATAATTCATTTTGTGATGTAAAAACAGTTCATGCAAAATGAGCCATGAAAGGACATTTACAAAAAAACCAAAATATGTACAGTAGTATATTCTCCTTTTGCCTCTGGGCTGAAATATTATTTTTAGTAAAACGTTTTCATTAATGCACTTGGGCCACACTGAGTAGCAACTTACCTCAAAAGTAAAACTAAAGAGATGATTATGAAAGTAGTATTAGCACAGATAGCAGAATCTGGCCTTTCTGAATAAGAATGACAGGACATAACATCACCACCATTTGCATTTCAGAATAATATTACCAGAGAACTGAAAAAATAAAAAATGAGCAAAATACGGCCATCATAGAGAAAAACTCTTACTACGTAAGCCCAGTTCATTCTGACTCACAGTGCCTAATTCTTACTGCAGTTGTGCAATTATAAATACCACCTAGGTTGGTCAACTGGAAGAACCACATTTCCCTAACAGTTGATGCTTTTTTCCTTTTTTTTCCAATAAAAGAACTGTGCCTTCTAGCTTTGCTTTTATGGTTCAACTCTTTCTACTTACATGCTTGCTATATTACCAAAACTTCAAAGACCTTAGTAAGAAAAATTACTGGTGTTATAGCTGCATCTCTGAGGATAAACCTTTGGGACAATTTCAAGTGCTAATGCTGAGTTTGAGCCTGATAAATTCTCTATAATTTTAAAATCATTCCCTCAAGTGCCAAAAGAACCTATGGACTCAGCATCCTTTTGATATACATTTTAAAAATAAATTTATATGGATTTCTAGAAAGATGATCAGTAGGGAGAGAAATGTGGACTTCTATTCTTTTGATTTATATAAAATGACAAAAATGCCCCTGGTATTAGTTTGTGCAGTCTATAGAATTTATATATGTATTTATATTTTTTTATATATATAATTTATTATATTCATTTATGAAGAAAAGGATGTCGTTTTATGGCAGCAACAACAACTTCTTAAAATTGTCATCTAAAAGATTCAGTACATGTTATCTGATAGGAAGTATATATATTTTAAAAGATCTCATTAAAATACATTTAAGCACATCCACTATGAGAAAACACAATGGCAGTTTTTGTGATGACAAAAAAAATCTATAGCTGAGATTGTCAAAGATCTCTAATGGATTTTAATCCATGTATATGGATTAAATGTGTATATAAATATATGGTCAGCAAATGTGGTATACTCACTGGAACTGAAGTTAACATGTAATAAAGTAGCCTCATAGTAAAGAGAAAAGAGATTATGAGTCACTTTCTCCACTTCTTTCTAGTTCATTCCCTTATTTTTATTCAAACACAAGAAATAGTAATAAAAGACCTTTGAAAAAGTTTTAAAGGTAACTTGAAAATGAAGAGGCTTTCAGGTCAGAAGTATTTGCAGAAAGTTCTGGCGTTTAAGAGAAGCTTCCTCTCTTGTCTACCTTTCCTTTCATTAGGTCTTCAACCTGAATTCTTATTACAATTAATTTGGTAACAAATTACCTTCTCGATTTCTCAATGGGAATGTCATCATACATCAGTGTTATTGTCAAGCAGGTAATTATATTTTGTTTAAGGGTTTTATCCATATCACTGAAGTATTTTAGAGCTAACCAAAACCAATTACAAATTCCACAGAATCCTTAACTTTTTCTTCAGTTTATAGGTATTGAAAAAAAAACCCCAAAAACCACACCAGCATCAAAGTAAAGATGAAACAAAAATTACATTTAGTTAGAAAATTGTGCAGGCTCTAAAATTCAGATAGCAGGATGGATGTGTATTCTGATCGTGTGATATGTTGGTGGAACTGTGTGTGTCCTTAAGCTCACCTCAGAAGATCTATTTGTTTTACTAAGTAGTTTTACTTTCTATTTTGACTCTCTTCAGTGAAATATTTTACTAACAGTTTTATGTTATGTGTTACCTCTAATCTCAGCTGAACAAAACCAGCAGAACTGGAACAGATTAGAAAAGTACTGAAGATTTAATCTTTTAATGCTTTAATACAGTGTTATCATATTCTATATTTTAGAACAGACCAGGAACAATTTTGAACCTTCTCTCATTTTTCTGTAAAGAGCCTACATCTTTTGAAATTTTCAATAATCTCACACTGAGGAATTAGAGGAAAGATTCTCTGACTTTCACAAACCACTGTTGCTCTTGAAGCACTAGCTGCCATTTCCCATAAAAATCACACAGTGCTCCTCCTTCCTACTATATTACATAAAAAAGTAAAATAAATGACATCTTTGTAACTGACACTGAACTATCATGTAAGCATGAATATGTTCCAAATCTATATTAATATATGAAACATGCTCCAAAACCAGAAAATCATACCTGAAATCTCCCTTGTTGTTAATAACTCTTTCTGCAGGGCAGTAGGGTGCAGTCGTTTCAAGTACCACAATTTCTACTTGTTTAGTGCTATTTCCATAGGAATTGTTGACTAGACACTCCCAATCTCCAGTTGCATCAATGTCAATGCTGGATAGGATAAGTTCACTATAAAAATAAAAGATTAATTATTGTATAGAATTAATTATATAGAGATTGAGTCACTGGTATTCTGACATTAACTTCTGTTCAGAGATATAATATGAAAATATGAAAACAGGTTTTGCTCTATGTTATTATAGGGAAAGACAATAAGTGAGTGATTGGTATTAAGATTTTAGCAGCACCAATTTGGATTGACCACTCAGATCATGGCAGACTATAACATAGATTACCAATCATAGAATCAATGAAACTCTGGGTTGAAAGGGACCTTTAAGGTCATCTAGTCCAATCCACCTGCAAGGAGCAGGGACATCCTCAACTCGATCAGGTTGCTCAGAGCCCCGTCCAACCTGACTTTGAACGTTTCCAGGGATGGCGCATCTACCGCCTCTCTGGGCAACATGGGCCAGTGTCTCACCGCCCTCACTGTGAAGAATTTCTTCCTTATATCTAGTCTAAATCTGCCCTTTTTTAGTTTAAAACCATTACCCCTTGTCCTATTGCAACAGGCCCTGCTAAAAAGTCTGTCCCCATCTTTCTTATAAGCCCCCTTTAAGTACTGGAAGGCTGCCGTAAGGTCTCTCCAGAGCCTTCCCTTCTCCAGGCTGAACAACCCCGACCCTCTCAGCCTGTCCTCATAGGAGAGGTGTTCCATCCCTCTGATCATTTTTGTGGCCTCCTCTGGACCTGCTCCGACAGGTCCTTGTCTTTCCTGTGCTGAGGGCTCCAGAGCTGGACACAGGACTCCAGGTGGGGTCTCACCAGAGTGGAGCAGAGGGGAAGAATCACCTCCCTCAACCTGCTGGCCATGCTTCTTCTGATGCAGCCCAGGATACGGTTGGCCTTCTGTGCTATGAGCGCACATTGCTGGCTCATGGCCAGCTTGTCATCCACCAGTACCCCCAAGTCCTTGTCGGCAGGGCTGCTCTCGATCCCCTCCTTCTCCATCCTGTACTGATACTGGGGGTTGCCCCAACCCAGGTGCAGAACCCTGCACTTGGCCTTGTTGAACCTTATGAGGTTCACACGGCCCCATTCCTTGAGCTTGTCCAGGTCCTTCTGGATGGCATCCCATCCCTCAGGTGTGTCAACTGCACCACTTAACTTGGTATCATCTTCAAACTTGCTGAGGGTGCACTCGATCCCACTGTCAATGTTATTGATGAAGATATTAAAGAGTACTGGTCCCAATACAGACCACTGAGGGATGCCGTTTGTCACTGAACTCCATCTGGACATTGAGCCATTGACCGCTACCATCTAGGTGAGGCCATCCAACCAATTCCTCATGCACTGAACAGTCCACCCATCAAATCCATCTCTCTCCAATTTAGAGAGAAGGATGTTGTGGAGGACCGCGTCAAAGGCCTTACGTAAGTCCCCCTTGTAACTCTCCTCTTGTCCACTGATGTGGTCACTCCATCATAGAAGGCCACTAGGTTGGTCAGGCAGGATTTTCCCTTGGTGAAGCCATGCTGGCTGTCTTTCATTACCTCCCTGTCCCCTATGTGCCTTAGCATAGCTTCTAGGAGGATCTGTTCCATGATCTTCCCAGGCACAGAGGTGAGGCTGACAGGTTGGTCATCACAAAAGTATATCAGTTATGTATCAATGCCTGTTCTCCTTTCCCCAATTTTTTTTTTCTTGCATAAACAAGCACTTGGAAGTCAGGAATATATTTCAAGTTGGTAGTGCATCCAATTCACAGAGAATGCTTCCCTTCAGCTGTGACTCCACCTCCTATGGTGTTTCAACAGCAGAACCTGCTGCTCCTGTGACAGCACAGGAAAAGTTTTCTAGAATAGTCACTGACTTTGGAAGTTTTATATAATTTTCCTGATGAATGCAAAATGAGATGAGGCAAATGCTGGTATATCTTTCAGTACTTCACAACTCACAAACTTCTTTCACACTGTCCCCCACCAAGTACGAAATGTAGTTATTTGTATGAATAACTTAAGGTTGCATTAGCTCTTTATAATGAATGTTACACAAGTTAAATACAGAGACACTGTGGCTTCTCTTACAATACAAACATTGTGCATGACTGCACCACGCCAATATTTAGCTGCCTAAGCTAAATATTCCATGTATAGTTAGAGAAGGAGGAAATAATTTCAGCAACATTTAAAATTGCCTAGAACTGTTCTGGTTAGTATTTTTTTTATATTTTAAATCAGGTGAGAAGCTTTCCTTCATCTAATGGATATAATCCAGGCCCTAATGAAGTCAATAAAGTTTAGTTTTTCAATTGACTTCATCAGGGATAGAATCTTATGCAATTACTGTAACTAACTCCATAGATCTCATGAACAAAAATAATGCTAACTGCTACATTTTAAGAAAGTAATACATTAGATCTTAAATCTGCTATTGGTCTAGAAATAAATTTTCTACAGTTTTTAAAAAAGTACAGCTTTTGAAAGCAGTTGGGAGAAGAAAAAAGGTAGTAATTATCTGAAATATTTACCTGAAATGGCTCATCTTTGAATATCTTATGGTTTAGACAATTACAAATTACGTGGGAAGAAATGGAGTATGGGAAGAAATGGAGTAGAATCAGAAAGGGGGAGAAGGTACGTTATAAAAAGAGAAGCACAGAATTTAAAAGTTATTAAATTTATTTCAAATCTGAATTTAAAACAAACTCTTAGAAAATTCTACTTGTGGCTTTTGACAGTTTTGTAAAGAGCCTGACATTTTGAAAGATATACAGAGAATAATTCTATATAACTTTTTTTTTCTCTTTTATACTTTTCTAAAGCTGTCACCTTTTTTCAGTTTAAACCTTTGTATATTATATAAGCGCTTTTCTTAACTTGGCTACAAGAAAGGATTGAATCTAATCTCCTTGTATGTAGACTACTTCTGATACACATGAAAGTAGACCACAATCAAGGCAGGAAGTGATTAGACAGCTGCATATGTAATTTTCCCTTTCAAATATGCATACAATGAAGGATGATTTTCTCAAGTACTTCCTACAGGCCCATTATCTTGATCCCAAGAAAACAAGCAAACCATGGTAAATAGCTTTTGGTTTAAGTTAAATTGCTTCAGAATTTTTGTGCAGTTCTCCAGATATTCAGTCAAATTTAGCATTAAACAATAACTTTAAAAATCTTACATTGTTCCTATTTATGATGGCTTTGAGCTCCAAGTACCTTGCAACCCCTTATCTAATTTTTACAACAGATTCAAACATGTTTTTATTGCAGAAAACATAGAAAAAGCTTTACTAGCCATTCTCAGACAAAGTAGCTGAATATTTTCATGTCAAAAGAAGCACTTATTCTCTTAAGAAGTCTCAGATGAGAAAGCCCAATAACAGCATCCTGCTAGCTAACTCTTAATACATCTTCTTACATTCAGGTTGAAATACTTCAATGAAATTAGCCAGTTGATAACATTTTTTTAATTACATCTTCTATTTCATGTGTCACAACAATCTCACATCATTCTTATAGACAGCTGAGAAAGAATACGTTCCTAGAGCTTGTAAAAACAACTATCCATAAAAGCTTTTTTACAGAAACAATAGGCAGCATAAATATTCACCTGTTGCATCAAGACCCAGAAACTTCCCAAGTGAATAGAATGCATGATAGATGTGCTTATCTTTTGATATATTCCATATAAAATATTTATAATCATTGTTAACACTACGAATTTGATAAAACTGGGAACCATATTTATTTTAGGTAAATGCAAGACTTGAACATATTGTTAGATTTACAGGTAATCAATATCAAGTTAAATAAATATGAGGAAAAAAGGTACATTTTCCATTTATTTAAATTGCTGAAATGTGTTCTGATGCAAATTTATCTGCTGCTAAACAAATCTCCTGTCATTGGATGAAGTTTCCCACTTTCACAGACATTTACTGATACACCAGTGTTGCTTCTGGTAGACATGCAATACTCCAACACTGGATCAAGTTCTCTAAAATGATGAGAAATCCTCACATTCACACATTTAATCTTCTATGGCCCTTTCTTCAGATGGGCCATCTTCAGAATCAGCCAGAATACAGAAGAAGCTGTATAATGACTAGAACATGGAATTGCCTTCTGAATTGCTATCTGGCCACTGTAAATGATGCATTCATTTATATTCCTCTAGGAATATTTTCGATAGCAAGCCCAATGGTGAAACTGTTCATTTACTTACCATCTGGATATGACAAATGATAAATTGATCTTATACCCCTGGAGAATTTGGGGGACTGTATGGAAAAAAAAAAAAAGTCTTTTAATTCTCAAAAAGAGCAGTCAAATTGATCCTTTAACATTTTCTCCATTTATAATCCTTGGCAACTTCACAGTCCTGGCAGACCAAAAGGAAAGGGTGGGCCTGTACAGAATTTTAAATCTCTTCATAAAATTTTCTAGCAGGTCAGTTACATATTATAAGTCTTGGCACTGTTACATTAGTGCGGCCAGAAGTTCCATTGTTTTTCTTACTCTTAGGAGAAAAGCATTCTTGATCTCTCTTGGCCATGGCAACAAGTCTTGATAAAAGGCAAGAACTCTCCCATGACCTGAGAATACGGCAGGACTGTCTGGTTTAGGAGCTTGACAACAGCACAGCAGAATTGAGGACAGCACCTTCATCTGTACACTTTTCTTGATTATCCTATCTCACAGAAGCTAATAAATGTCAGGCCACAAACGAAACAATCTTGTCTCCACTATGCAGCTTTCCTAAGGATGGAGTATGAGTCAGAAAGAGTTCCTACTCCTTCCGCATTAGCAATCATATCCCACTCCTCAGAGGTGTGAGAGTTGCTACTTTTGTGGAAATTGTTGACCTACCAAGATGTAAAACAAAGTCAGACATTCACAAGATGGTGTCAAGGCAAACTGAATATGAAGGTTGCTGCCTGATGAGAACAAAAGGGTGACTAGCAAGCTTTTCTCAAGTTTCCTTTTGAAATAGTGGCCTTCTCAACAAAAAGATTGAAAGGAATAAAGAGAATATACATGGATTTTTTTGTACTGGGGAATTTTATGCATGGTAGGATTCCTTTTTCAAATGTGATGGCTGACATATTGAAAAACTAATTAAAATGTAAAGCTGATGCAATTGCATTAAAAAGTTGTTATATTCATCAGAAACCTGTGGCATTGGTTATTACAAAGAGAGGAATACAGGCAGAAGCCTTACTCATGTAATCAAGTAACTTGTGACGATAGATTTCTATTTGAGGCATAGTTTTGCATTGCTGCAGTTATGCATAACTAATTAGACAATCATAAGTAGGTCTCATTATGCAAAGTTACTCAACCATGTCCTGAAGTAATACCTTAGTGACATTTACTGTATGCCCCAGCAGTCATTTACATGCCAGGAAAGAGAGTAACAAATAAAGAGGAGACTTCAACACCATATTTTGATTGGCTTTCCACACAAAATGTTTTGAAGTCTGACTTGAGTTCCTGTAAGACTTGGGAAGAACCAACTGCTCTTCCTGGAGAAAAAATAAAAATTAATTACTCAAACACAGATAACATTTAGGTTTCCTCATATTCTTCAGACAGATAAACAGAGAATGCTTTTCTAGGGTTCAGACAGAAGGCCTGCACAACCTGCATCCAACCCATACCACCTTAAATTATTAATACTAACACAGAGCTTAAAAAATGAGTGTTTGTCTCCAGAGTACCCTCCTGCTTAGAACACAGCCTTTCACAGGGGATATAAGGTTAAAACATGGAAAATTAAGAAAGAATGTGTAAATCTAGGCACTTTATCTGAACTGAATTGCTAGTCTGATCTCTTTGACAAAATTATTTATTTACCCATGAAAGAAACACCTTTAGAAGGCCAATGGCCTTTCAAGAAAGCTGTGTCTGGGCAACAGCAAGAGACAAGGAAGATTAAAGTTGGTACTCATTTTATGCCTGGCAAATATTTTCAGGTGTAATCAATTTGTCATACACTTAGTAAATTCAATACACATGATTTTCTGTTTATTCTAACTGAATATAAAAACAAAGCATAACTTGCTGTTTAACGCTATCTGTAGCTACCCAAGAAATGTAATGTGCTATAACATACTTTTACTATAATTTATCTATCAGCTAGTTTGTTCACATCAGTGTGCTAGGACCATGACAACAGTTGGAATTGACTTCAGAGATGCCAATGGAAAGCACCTAATTTTAATGACAATATATTGACAGGAAAAAAAAAAAACCTACTTCCAAAATGAGAGAAAAGACCCATCTATCAGTTAGTAAACATCTCACTTTATTTTCCGTTGTATTGCTCAAAGTATTTTGACTGAAATGCAAATGTTCAAAAATGTTGTCACAGGCTAATATTATCCATTTGTTATCTAATCATTTGCCCAACAGTGAGATGTGTTTTCTATAAGCGGATGTCAAAGAACCTGTGACCTGTATTTATATGCTCTCAATTTGTTTCTTAAAATTGAAAAAGCAAATACTACTAAGAGTGAGTAAATGAAATCATCTTCAGAAACAGAGTCAGAAATCTAAATAGCTCTACAACATATCACAACAGGTTTGGTTTCTTATATAGTCCTTTTCTCTGTCATTGAACTTATCAGGTGGAGACAAACTACCAGCTACTGTGCTGCATCGAAGGGTGCGCGCAGAAGTGTTTGCATTTATCTTCATACTCCCGCAGTCCTAGAGTCAACACATGCAAGTCTAGCTAGCTGAGAAAAAAAAGTGGGGAAGGAAAAAAAAAGGTGTCAACAGCTCTAGAGCACTTAAAGCTTCCTCTTGCTGGAGAAACCTTCAGGCAGCTGGTAGGTCTGTAACAGAACAGTGCTATAGAGCTATCTGAAGAGAGTACACCCGGGCCAGGGCTTATTTAAAGGACTTCATGAATCAGTTGTCTATCACAGAGCTGCTCTGTCAGTTGGTGAAAGGTTTGGGGATGCTCAAATGTGTTTATTGTTATTAATTTTGCTCTACCAGCAACTTGCTTAACTGCAGTCTTCTGGGGAAATGGTGCTACACCTGCTGTCTGCCTTTCATCTGCCCTTAAGTAGTCCGTATGCTGCAATGTTATATCCAGAGGAAACGTTATTTCATTAGCATAACTCTTGTGATCTGTACACTATCAGAGGTTCTTAGACAAAAATAACACTATGACAATCAGTCCGACAGACAAAATTGCATAAAAAGCTTTTAAAGTAAAATATTGATGATTCAGAATTGTTAACCTACTTAGAACAATTACTTGATTACGTGCCACTGGCACCAGCAAAAAAAAAAACCACAACAAAACAAAACACACAGAAAACCAAACAACACACAAAAGAAAACAAACTAAAAAACCTGGTACATTAATTTTACAATTTCAAATTATTTGCCAAATCCACACTACTTTGACAGAATTTCCCACTCTAGTCAGTGGTGATATTACAAATGCAGAAATTATTTAATAAATACTTTATGGGATAGCATAATTGTATACTACGGCTAGAACACTGACCTGTTTTGTTTGCTGACCTGCAAGAAATTTGGGAAGATCCAAAATGGAGATAAACCGTAGTAGATTCCTACATAAGAACTTAAAGAACAATCTCTATTCTTTCTCCAGTATACAGTGTATCTCTACAAGTGTAAACTTTATTTTGTGACGGCCAGGAGTCATCCAATGAAAATACCATAAAAAATTAAAAATAGGGTTCTTTTATTCTGTAGGGAGAAAGAAGGGGAGGGGCTGGGACCTATTTTCATGGAATTCCAGCATACTACTGGAGTAGAAAAGCTTTCTGCAAATCCATAAGGAATATGTCCTACAACACATTTTCTACATTGAATGGATTGAAATACATGAAAAGTAAAAAGTAATTCAGTTATTTCTTTTAATATTTCTCACATGTTTTGCTTTAAAGAAATGGTTTGCTTCACCGTTATCTAAGGTGATGGACTTGGCAGGAGTACATCAGAGTCTGGACATAAGTCAGAACTGCTCTGATAATCACAGCTGATGCACAGGGTTACAAACTACTGCCTGGACTGAGAGAATATGTATAACTATACCTTACATTGGTGTTGACAGGAAAAGTAATTTTAAAAAGCCAGTCCTGAGATGTTCACTCCAAACTGCTGCTGCAGTGCAGCATCTCAGCTGTATAGCTGCAACTGTTTGAAGGGCCACATTAAAATCATTCTGGCCCTAAAAAGTCAAAGCAAATCTCTATTGATTCCCCCTTACAGGGGAAAAAGTGCAAATTTTTGTTCTTATTACTGAACTCAACATTTCATTTCAGTGGTGTGGCTGCATGGACTCAGCTGCAGGAAATAAGCAGAGATAGAAGCAAGAGGCCAAAATTTAGTACAAGGCATCTTGTTAATCCGGTCTCAACACTACAAAAAGAGTAATCTATTAAAGTTCTTCAAGAAGGACTCTGTCAATTTTTTTTTACAGTTCTGACTTACTGTTTTTCAATTCTAGGGTTTTTTAATTCTATCAGCCCAAAATACTTGTATGTATTTTCTGTAAAAATACCTATTTCTCAATCATATTTCAAAAAGCAGTTACCCAAATTAAGCCGACAGTTTTTACAGCACAGCACAATTCTTACATAATTGTCTGTTCCTTTAATGGTAGAGGGTACCATTGTTGCTACTTTTGCTTTTCATAGCATCGGTATACTTTTTCACAGGTTGTATTTTATATTATTCCCCAAACTGATTAGTAGTAAAACTGCCATTGGGTTTCATTCAGGTAATTGAAAGGTGTTTAGAGAAAAGGACTAAGTTTAATTAAATTTCCAAATTAATTTGCATGAATCATAGAATCAATGAATCTTTGGGTTGAAAGGGACCTTTAAGGTCATCTAGTCCAACCCCCCTGCAAGGAGCAGGGACATCCTCAACTCGATCAGGTTGCTCAGAGCCCCGTCCAACCTGACCTTGAATGCTTCCAGGGATGGGGCATCTACCGCCTCTCTGGGCAACATGGACCAGTGTCTCACCACCTTCATTGTGAAAACTGTCTTCCTCATATCTAGTCCAAATCTGCCCTCTTTTAGTTTAAAATCATTACCCCTTGTCCTATTGCATCAGGCCCTGCTGAAAAGTTTGGCCCCATCTTCCTTATAAAGCCCCCTTTAAGTACTGGAAGGCTGCAATAAGGTCTCCCTGGAATATTCTCTTCTCCAGGCTGAAAAACCCCAGCTCCCAGCCTTTGCTCATAGGAGGGGTGTTCCAATGAAGATTCTCTTAATCTCAGATAATCAAACTCTTATCCTGTGCATTTCATAATATTCTGCAATAATTTTAAATATTATCTTCCTATCTGATATATGAGAACATTGCTGGTAAAGGTGCATCTGTTACTAGTCTTTTGCTGCCTACAGTAAGCTGTAAATCATTGACTACAGGGTTTAAAGTAATCTCAAAACAATACAGAAACATTGATTTACAATATAAATGGTTATTTTGCTTCATTTCTTTCCTAACTGCTCGACAACTAAGGGTCAAGCAGAGTCAATTAGGAGAAGCAACAAAATATCAGTACTAAACAATTTCTGCTGATTTCCCTGGGCTTCTCAGTATGACCCTCAGCTGCTCTTCTCCAAAGGCTCATGGCAGCAGAACACAAAGCGCTTGTGAAATATCTGCATTTATGATTATTTGGGTTTGTTCTAACAGTTATTTTTTAAATCTTATGTAGAGTGAATCTCCAACATTTTGCCATGATTTGGCACGTATCTGACTTGCTGGTTGTGTATCCAACCTAGTAACATCAGCGATACACCATTTTCAGACTGTTCTGTACCTAATATTCATCCAAACCACTACTGCTTGATTCGTATCTTTTCCAGATGTATCCTTGCCACAAAGTGTTAAGAGTGTTCAGGGGCTATTTGGATTCTTTCCAGAAAAAATAGGTATGGAATTTCTGCCTTTCTCCCAGAATTTCTGGAAGTTTTGTTCTTTCGTATATGGCATGCATGCATAGATCTCAAGCTTGTCATGATACCACCTGTCTACTCCTGGAATCAATTTGTACTCACATTAATTTCTCTCAATAATCATATCTTAAACTAACCATACTCTTTTAGTGAAATTGTCTCAGCCAAGTTCCAAATTCTTTACTAATAGCTGCACTGATAATTTCAAACACTGAAAAATTAATTGGATTCAAAATTGCCTTTTAATTACAAAAATTATGATCATCATTTTGAATCCACAACATTGCATTCCTATTTATTTTTCTCCCAGTTCCTTCACTATTACAGTACAAGTGGATCATGATTTGAAACTCTTCCTTGATATGAGGTACTCCTTTTGCAGATGGAAGTTTTGGAGATTTTCACATAATCATACACCTCTAAAAGCAGCTTTCAGAAATTAATATACACATTTTATGTATAAATTTTTAAATCAGTTTTCTCACTATTGCTTTACCCTTGTTACACCTGAAGGATCAGGTGTAGTTCCATAATTATCTTTATGTCAAACATTACTTGTTCTTTCACTATTTACTTTTGGCCATCCCATGTTAGCATTGACTGCTGTCAAAATGTAAGGAAGCACTAGGTGCTTTAAAAAAACCCAAACAGATCCTTAAGCTTACTTACTTTTTTTTTTTTTTTTTGAAGGACTGCATTTGGCAGCCATAGTTAGAAGACTGAAATACTTAGGACAGAATTTAAGAGAAAAACACTATTTTAGGGGATCACAGTTGAGACCAAATAGTCTGTATTTCCAGTAGCAAATCCATCTACATAGCATAACAAAAATTACATCTGAAAAACGCATCTGATACTAATACCTGCTCTCCCAGGCTTAGTTAAGAGCGTGTTAGTTTCTCCAGGTGTAACATTCCTTTTTATTGGTTCTTAACTTTCTGCACAGTTTAATGTTTCCAGAAAGAGCACTTGTGAACTGTAATGGTCCCAGAGCAGTCGTTACCACTGTCAGAGACATAAGCACTGTTAAACACTCTACACAAGTATTTACAGAATAGAACTAAAAAGACTTGAAAATTGTCATTATAGTCTATGTGGTAAATAAGAAAATTCCTGAAAATTAAAGTATCTGCTACTGCAGAGTTGCTTTGTTCATAAAACTAAAATATTTTCCTTTTTTAGTTTAGTATTCTAATAACTGTCCTGCTAGCCCTTCCAAACACTGAACGGGAACAGTGGGGAAGTTGGGAAAGACGCTGCGCTGCAGAGAACCATACATAATCTGCCTTCTATGTGGCTTCAGGGATATGGATTGTTTCATTGCCGCTTATTGTGATCAAACTGATAACCTAATATTCCAGGCTTAAGAAATTAGGCTGTCTTCATGGAAACACAAGTCACAGTTTCAGCTAGATCCATTCACAGATGATAGGAAATTAGTTCCACATCACATTTACATTTTCATGTAAAACTATGACATTTATACACAGGCATAATGACAGAAAATTCAACATGAGCAAAATCAAATATTATTATCATTGGCAAGAAATGGTAAATGCGAGCTAGCAGCAGAATTAAAAACACCTTGTCAAGATCTCCTGTAAGGGAATACCCTTTGCCAAGAGAAATGTCACAGGCTGGAATACAGTTCAAAACTTCAGTTTAATTATTGCAACAAAAACATTTATTTTAGTTTATTCTGCTTTATCATAGGAGACAAAAAATACACATTTGGATATTTTATCCTTCTACTGTGGCAGTTAATAAAACAGAAGGGTTTAATATGATATTTGTGTTGTAAATTCACATCCAGAAATATCTGGAACTACCCAATAAAATAACCATCTAAAATTGTTTGAATAAGCAACTTTTGGAACAGAACTTCACCTCTTTGTTAAGTCTAGCTTCAGAAATCTTTAAATTGCTAAGCAGCACAAGCCAAAGCCTGCCCTTTAGTGCAATCACAGAAAGCCGCAGAGAGTTGACGTTTGCTGTAAAGAGTAGGTATAGGAGGGCAAAATATGACCCTGTAAGAAATGCTTTTAAATTACCTTTATTTTTACTCCAAATCTTATACGTAACATATAATAACCTCAGGGAGGCATACTCCTTCTGACGTTTCACAGCGCCTTGTACAACTGTGACTAGGCTTATGAACTATCACAAATTAGTGTGTAATAGCATGCAACAAGCATATTAATACATACTATTGTAATGTAATAAGCATGCTATTACATATTATTTTAGCATGTAATAATGACATAAATGGAGTTATAGTATACACGGTCATGATGATGGGATTAAAATTAAGAAATGCCAAAGAGGGTTTTTATAATCATATCTTGACCAATCCTTTCTCATTTTCAACATGAAGAGACAATACATCTCTATAATTTACATTTAAAAAAATCAGACTTCAAAATGGTATGGTTTTTGAAAGCTAGTTTCAAAAGTATAGGTTTCTCAGGCCTTTAGTAAGTTAGTTTAGATCAGTCCCTTGATCAGGGCAGAGGCACGATTGCTTGAGTATTGGCTTTTTTGATGGCATAAGGATGGTGCTGCATAGTAAACACACTGTTGATACCCTACCATATTGTGAAGTGAAACATATGGCACAAATAAATTGGCAATTAAAATGTTTTAAGCTTTTAAATAGCTGTTTAAAGACTGTGGGTTTAATTCAAAAGGTATTTTGTCTCATTTTAACAGTCCGTATCACTTGGACAAGGCAAAGTATTTTTTCAGGTCGTAACAACAAATATGACGATGTATTTAGAGAACATTCTTTCTGAATACCTGATCCCGGTGCATATTGCATACTGCAACATGAGCGGTGCATACTGCATACTGCAACATGAGCATCAAGGTCACCTATTTAATGCACAGTAAATGAGGCAGGTAGCAGATCAACCATCCTTATTAATATATTGCTATGGTAGACAATGATTTTTATTTTATAGTCTGGGAAAAATTAAGCAATACAAGGTAAAATTCAGTCAAGCTACTTCTAAACAAGCTTTTTGAAATGGATAGCTATTTTGAAAATCTTAACATTTTTAGGCAATTTATTTCAGTTTATTACTACGCTCTACAAATTGCTTATATAGTGCAAAATATAATTCAGTTGAAAATTATGAGATTACCAGCATGTCTTTTAATTTTGATATCATGGAAATAAGAAGAACATGCTTTAATTTAAGTGACTCAGCAGTTATGTAACAGCTCATGCGCTTGGCATTACCACACTAATTGGTCTCATAGTCTTTTTCATTATCTGCTGCAGCCAAACACATTGGTATTAGAAGAAAGCCAGTAGTTGTGAGAATAGGTCAGATCTACACCTCTAGATCTATAGGGCTCCAAAAAGGGTCAAATAATCAGTAAGCAGACAAAATTAAGATCAATAAAGCCAAAACACCCCAGTGGAGAGGAATTAATTTGACTCCCTTCATAACTTTCATTTGATAGTTCAAGAAGCATTTCAGGTCAATTATATTAATAGAAATTGGTTGAATGAAAAGATGTTAATGATGATCCAGAGCTAATTAGCATAGCTATTTTCACTCCATCTTCTACAAAGAGAAAGGCAGAACATAGATGCAGAATCAGGCTCTTTTTTTGATCAATGATGGAAATGGGCAGAGGACAAAAGGATGCGTCCTTAAGCAGCTTCTAGTGACATGCATTTTTAGTCACAAGTGACAAGTGTCATCATTCTATGATGAAAACCAAAAATAAACACAGAGATTTATAATAAGTTATTAAATAAGATTTAAAAGGGAAAACTGAAGCAAAACTGGAACAACACGGTCATTGCCAAATATTAGTTGTTACTTCTTTTATAGAAGCCTATTCTACTTCATTCCTCTTGCATTTTTCACATCAGCAAAGGTTTCTGTAGATCTCAGAGATGGTAAAATTCATAGCAAGTTGAAAAACTGTTTTAAAAGAAACAAATATGAGCTTACTTAACTAGAGAATATAGGATCCAGTATATTGGACTCTACAAAAGCTAATCCAAGCCTTTTAAACCTTTTTTTAAACTCATAGTTCTTCACAGGTAGATCACTATGGTAGATAAATCTTCTAGATTGTATCAGGAAGTAGTTTGGCTTTAAGTCACTCATATGCTCCTGAAGTTCACATGCTCCTAAGTTCAGTTTCTTTTCATGGTTTACTGTGTAAGAAACTCTTTTTTATCTGTTTCAAATCCATATTTGCTCAAATCTGGATACACAGACACAAGAAATACGATTTGGAACCACAGACATTCATAGCAATGGAAAACCTATACCTGCCTGTGTTCCTGTTCAAGCATGCAATTGAACTCCTTCAAATAAAACAAGTCCTGATATATGTTTCAATGAAGCTTATTGCAAGTCTTCCATCTGCTCACCTTGCCTACAAGTCTGACTACTACAAGGAGTATACGTTACCGTGTAATTAAGCAGCAGTCATGAATGATGCTGTCCTCCACAAATATGCCACTCTCTTCATCTGTTTCAACCAGATGACCAGCATGGTACCAATGTACTTGCGTGGTATTGTCAACATATGTTGCAGTGCACTGGAATGGCAAGCGGTCTCCATGAAAAACCACCTGTCTTTGTGATGGGATCAGCTCAAAAAGAGGAAGTTCCAGAGGCCCAGCTGCAGGGAAAACAAAATAAAACAAAACAAAAAAAGGAAAAATCCCTCACAATGAATTCCTTTCATGAATATTGTTAAGTGAACCAATTGTATACAATTCTACCTTCCTAGACCTTGACATTAAAGCACTAATATAAAAGATATGCCCTCAAACTACCTACGTAAGTCTGATCATGTTATGAATTCTAGAGATCACATTTCTTCCATTGGTGTGAGGTCAGATAATTACAGGATTGCTAGAATATCTACAGAAAATGTGTTACGCAGAATAATTCACAGTACAAGTTGAGGTTGGAGAGGATCTCTTGACATGCTCCAGTCCAGCCTCCTACTCAAAGCAGGATGCTTTACTACAGAAAAAAAATCAGTCTTCCAATTAAAGAAAAACTACAGCTATTAGTATAGGTGCAGTTAACATTTATGAGACAACTTCACCGTCAGCGGATGAATTTCCCACTGTGCTTCAGAACAAAATTCACTCACTCTGCAGAGCCTAAAGTGTCTTATATGCTTGGGATTTGGATAATAACAAGGCTAATAACAAAAGTCAAACTTCCCCCTGAAGTTCAACTGTCCCTATGATTTCTCATTTCCCTGTCCCTACTTCTTTCTTCCTCTTCCACAAATCATATTTATTCTCTAGATGTTTATTCAACATTAAATATTTATCTCAATAGCCCTATCTACTTTTTAATAGTGGAGTATATTTCACCACCTCTATTTTATGAATTTCATCTCTTCTGTCTTTCCCCAAGAAATACCTTAATAATAAGAATATTGCATATTCTTATTCTAAGCAGAATCTTACAAAAAACAGCTGCCATCATCACGTACGCAAATGCCTAAACACAATTAAAAAATAAATAGTATTGTAAATTTGGAAGGCATATGTATTTTTGGGAATACCGAAAGTCTGCTAATTTCATAGTTTTGACAGTGATTAAAGGCTATATCCTTCAATCCTACAGTCTCTGTAGAGACTGAATCTCCAGACAGTATTTGTTTTCTTCCATTTTTATTTCTAGATTCTGAAACTACCTTAACACTATTTCTGTAAGCTATTTTCTATACATTGTGAGATTAATGTTATTTCTTTAAATCGGTAGCAGAACATTGAAAGGAGCATTTTAGGAAAGGTAATTGAAACAGAGGCTCTGCGTCTAAAGAAAGACCATCTTTTATAGGATAACAAGGAATAAAGGAAAACCTTATTTTCTTTTTTTCTAATAATAGTCTCCTTAGGCAGGAGAAGAAAGTAACTACCTCTGATACTTTGTTATCATCACACAAAATTCTAATGGTAAGAAAAATACTAAGGACTCACATATGAGATTGATGAACACACTACCATGAACATCTTGCACAATAATTCCTAAAATACAACCTTTTCACCCCAGTTTACAATGCTGAAACAATTGACTGGGCCCGGGTCACTTCATAACTTCATTACTGCAGTCTCATCTTAGACAAAATGTCTATAGTCTTCCACCTTGGAAATCCTTCTATCTTGATGAGAAAAGAGAATTTTTAAGCTAGATCTTCTTCTCCCTTATTTTTCTTCTGTTTTCTTTCAAAGGCCTCTCATCATTAATATTTATCCAGCCTACAAGGGTTGTCAGTTGAAAGGTCATCCTTCCCCATTTGCACCACTAGTAACTATGTCAAAAATCTATTTTTCTGACAAGTATTTCAACATTTTTTTCCATTTCACTGTTCACCATTTTATCTTCTTTAAACTTTCTCCTCAAAATCCTCCATTGCCCATAATAAATACAGATGAGCTTAACCATGCCTAACCAGATTGCAAACCATAATCACTAGTTCTACAATTGCTAAAATTTGTGGACAACCAGTAGGGTCTGTTCCTCTCCTTACTCAGCATCCCACCCTAACACACTTCTTTATGTCATTCAGATGTTGCCTCGGAACATTTAAATTGTGAAAAGCTGCACTTATAAACCTAGCTTTGGGTCCTGAATACTATTGGGGAATTTAAATGTTAAATAGCATATTCATCACGTGCTTTGAATAAACAGTGAGAGGGATCACTTCTACTTTTTTATAGAGTAAAAATTCTGTCCAGCATAATACGCAGGATTTGTACATGAGTGAATATGTGATATTGCTGTCCAGGAGAAGCACACAGAGGATTAAGGAGCTAGCTGCTATCTACTGAAGTGTTGTAAGTCTGCTGTGACTATAAAGGGCAGGCTTCAGAAATCCCTCCTTACTTATGTATACATTCTGTAGTTTATCTTCTGACTGTGCCTATTATTTGTGGACATGAATGCGTTGCTAAAAATCCCTTGCAGCATACCTAGTATTTTTATATGATCTTCGGCTTCTAACTAAAAGGAGAGAAAGTAAACCAGATTAATACCTCATTCATAACAGCTGCAGGCTTGGTCTCAGTCATTTAAATTAAAGGTTTCTACTAGAAGATGGAGAGAACCTGGCTCTCCAAAAGCTTGCAACCTTTGTGCTGCATTATGAAGTCAATCATGGAATATAAGGAAAAGTTATGCTGTGGATTTTATCCATAAATTAACTGAATGATTATGAGGAGTCCAGAAAAATTAAACATAAGGTCAGAAGTACAACAGAAATACATACTACTCACAGAAATAAAATATTTCTCATGAATACAGTAAATTTTTAACTGAGGATATTGTATGATGTCAAATGTTTTTGGTCAATGCAATGATTGACACATTGTGTCATGAGGCTATGAAGTAGTAAGAGTGCAAACTATAGTATCAATATTTCATAAGTCAAGCTAAATAACTTGCCTGGCATATGGATGTAGTGTAACACTATCACTTTGAATTTATCTCTGCCTTTATAGTTGGTCTTTAAAGCTTTCCCGTTTTGACTTCTGTTGCTCAGCCTTTGGGAATCACCAAACCCAGAAATGGAGTAGGAATGACGTGTTCTGTGCAGATTTTGTCAATTAATGATCAGAAGTAAATGGCACATTTTTTTACTGCAGCATATCAAAACATGAGAAAACGATCCTTTGGTTGATATCGATCATATCAACAAACTACTCCTTTTCTTTTCTTTGCAAATCCATCTGAGTGCCAAGAAAGGTGCAAAGTAAATGAAGTATACCTTTGGTTTACCATTAGTCTAGGATATCCTTTTGACCAGCTGAACTCTTTCACAATGTACATGTTCAGGTTGGCCAAATTGACAAATAATGCTGCAAACTCACTTTCAAAGTGAAACTAGTAAAATTGCTATGGATTATGACATTTGTACCCTGGAAGGTACACTTGAGTACTTCTACAAAGCATCTGCTTTTAATCTGTGGGATGCATACAAAAAAAATGATTACCAGAGCTAATCTTCAGTTGTTTTCCAGAGATAATCATGATTTAAATGACTGAGGCTGGTTCTGCAACTATTACTCCTGCATAAATTCCAGTTGACTTCAGTGACTGAGCTCACAGATATAAGGATTAATCGCATCAATAAGAGTTTCAGGATTAGGGCCAATACCCTTTATCCTGAATGGCTATAAAATGATTGTATAGTTCCATCAGCATCAGCTGGAAATACTTACTTTAAAACCATAATCCAACAATCCTTCAAATTCAGAATAAAAATAGAAGTATTTACTAATGCTGTACACACATTTTCAAGCTTGACTTTGAGAATAAAGTAGTAAGAAATTCTGAAAGTATTTGAAATTATGTTGGCATTGATTTGACAGCACTTGAAATAGAACAGCTCTGGCAACCATATCCCTGCACAAGAAATATTTTCTCTTTGATTATATGATCACTGAAGATCAAATAAATATATATAATCTCTGATGCTCATATATATATATGAGTGTGTGTGTATGTGTGTGTACATATGGCAGATACAACAGCCTCATAAGACTAAAAATAATCTACAGTTTACTATTGTTTCCTGGGAGTGGAGGGACTAACTTAAAGGGATTTTATTAGTTTAGTTTTTACACACGTGAAAAATATTCCAAGATTCTCCTTCCAAGACAATCCACTCTGCTGCCCTCAAGTTTGGAGTCAGCACCACTGCCTGCAAATAAGAGGTGTGAAGCTCCTACAGGCATTTAGATCAAGGGTTGCCTGGAGTGTTTTACAGTCTTTAGCTGCCTTGTCTCTCTAGTCAGCACTAAACCATGATTGCGGCAGAGCACCACAGGAATCACTGATTGCAACATGAATCTAAAGGTCTAACCCATCATTACAGTAATTACGTCTTTTTCTTTACCTTTCACTTCTATGGAGATAAAGGTTTTGTTGACTGAAGGCCAGATTCTTTATGCTATCCTGTCTTGTATTTCAGATTAGCTCTAGACTAGAACACTGAGGACATATGGAGAAGGAATCAGGTTACACAAATAGCACTGAATTAGAATATCACTTAAGAGTCCTTCTCACGGAAAGTATATCCCTGCACATTTTAACACATGCAGTGCCCCAAGATGTACATAAAGTTGAAAATAAAATATAAATTATTTTAATAACTATTCGCTAAAATAGGAAAACAGCAAGGTGCACTGAAGCTCTAAGGAAATGTTCCAGTGCGTATGCCCTTAACGTCTTTTTAAAACAATTTCTCTCACACACACATACACGTTAAATACCTTGTCTTCTCATTACAATTCAGTTCTTGAGATTTTAAAAACAGTTCAATTTTCCATGTAATTTTGGCTTTCTTTTTCGTTTATTGTTTTAAAAGATGGAAAGGAAAAATATGTGAAGGAAATACCGCTGTCACCGGACAGCAATGCTTGTAAAAGACGTAACATAAAACACATTTCTAACCCGTATTTTAGTTACATTTTAAATACAATATGATCACATTTAGAATGCATGCACTTCTAACGAATGGATGCTACTGCTTTTTGGATGAATGATCAAAAGCAAATCTGTAAGCACAAAAGTTGACCCATGCAATAGATTTGTCTGAACACCACAAAGTTGGCTAGTCATTGGCCAACATGACCAGCACAAGGTATTGGAGACATGATCAGAGAAAAAGGAAACTACGTCCTACCTCCAGCCATGTTTGTTGCATTTTCTGCTGCACAACCGATAACCGGGGCAGCACAACTCTCTACAGTTAAATAGCTACGTGCATATTCCGGATTACTACACTAGAGCATTCCACTGTTCAGTTTAGCATAAACACAGTTTTCTGCCATAGATTTTCTGGCCTTCGTTAACTGGGCTTTGTTTGATATTGGCAGCTTTTACACAGTCAGAAATAGTAAAATCCACAGGCTTCGCCAGGTTGCCCACACATCAGTGCAGTATTACAGAGCTCACGTCTTAGGATACACCATTGGCTTCTGCATCTTGGTAGAAAATCCAGTTTGCTACAGTGCTTTTGGGACAGAAAGAAGCCAGAGGTTGTCATTTTGTTTCTTGTTAATCACTTGATTTATTGTATTGCCAATGGGCTTTTTATGTGAAGCGAGTGTGCCTACAGATTGTGGCACATCCTGCTGACAAAATTGTGAGTTAGGGCTCTAATATTTGTATGCAATCTCAGTGGGAAAGAAATGTGCATGGAAAGCACACTGGGGGGAAGCTAGAAGTGAGGACAAAGTAAAGGAACTGGTCCAATAAAAAGGACAGATGAAAAAGAGGAAAAACAAATTGAAAACCATTAGTTAAAAATTTGAATTGCTGACACAGCAAATTATATCTGATGATATTTACTGAATGGAACTGAAGAAAAGAGAGTGATCTGAATTGCTCTGAAGACCAGATCTGCCAAGAAGGGGAGGTGCCAGTACACCAATGCCAATTTCCATATTGCAAAATTTGCTGACAATAACAAAAGGTTTGGTGTAGAAGGTCACACACAGTGCCATATGCCAAGGAAGTCAAGGATGAGTACAGAACTAGAGCCAAGCTTCAGTTTTAATAAAAGCTTTTCCTGGCTCCAATTTTAACATAATGTCAAGGAAATACAGATGCCAACATGTATTAAACACAGCAAAATAAGATAAGTCTTTTGGGCTTGGGACAAGAAGGCTTTGTACTACACTCATTTACCACTCTCTGCAGAAAAAGTAGAGTGTCTGTTTGTGTAATAGCTTCTTCTTTCCACCAACTTCATAGTGCTGGCAGAGCAAGGCATATTCCACACCATTTTATCAGTCCCTTTCACCCTCATACATGCTTTTCAGAGAGGAACATAAAGTAGATGTATTTTTTTGCAGCATCTCATAATTAAATCACAGGCTTATGTTTATTTTGTAATGCTAAGTGCTACACTGAAATGGTAGCTACTAAACAAAGAGCAAGACTTCAGACATGCATACTGTTTTACTCCAAGTTACAAATTTTGTATCATGCTTTTCTGTACAGCTATCAAAGCTGAGAAAAAGAGAAAGGGTGCATGTCTGACGAGCAGGCATAACAGAGTGTTTTTGGTGTTTAGAAGTATGGTGAGCCCAGGCTGTCACAGTCCACGGCTACTGGCGCTTCAGTTATTTGTGTTAGCTAACCTCATAAATATACTCCATATCTACAAAACAGAAGATTAAAATCAGTGCAGTTATGCCAAGAAGCACTACAATCATAGCTTTGCATGACAGCCTCACTGACAAGCCCTTGGACTCCATAACTTCTCAGACTTATTCAATTAAAATAAGTTACACCTGTGTAGAAACTAAGGAAGGCTGAGCTGGAAAAAGTACAATTCAAATCTAGTCACTTTTAGCAAATCCAAGTCATACAGGTTTCAGCCAGCACCCAGCAGGTGGATGAAAAGTCCAGCCGTGACAGTTATTTAACCTGTCTTTCTGTACAAGAGTTTCCCCACATTTATAAGCCCCTGTGAAAATAAATTATCCTTTTTGCACTGGGTCTAGGGACTGATGCATGTTGTGTCCATTGCAACCATTTAAAGCAAGGAAGCAGTGGAAAAATACTTTCTTATTTACTGATGATAGCAGTGATTTACGTGGTAGGAAAGTAGAGGTAGAGAAATAGAGGTAGCAGGTTTCACTTAATAGTATTTAATATAAATGCCAAGTATCACAACATTGATTTGTAAAATGGCAACAGCTACTTGAAAAATTTCCACAATAGGACATTCAAGGTTTCAGTCTAATTAATCAGTTAAACAAAAATATTCTCTGCATTCATGCAAAATAAAGCCCACATTTTGCACTGACATATTTAGCAGAAATTTAAAAGAATGGGCAAAGAGTTTTTCAGCACTGATTTCTTACCTATCAAATAAAACTGCTGCCGATTTTCAATTTCTTATTTTCAAATAGTCCCAGAAAGTCTACTTTGGAAGTTGGATTTGATTGTTTGTCACTTTGTTTGCCACATCCTGAAACTTGAAGACTGTGACATATTGACAGCTACAGTATTGGAAGATTCATCAACATAAATACCTTCACTGGCAAGAGTCAGAAGCCATTGCTAGAAAGCAATTTTAATTACTCAAATTATCCTTATGGCAAGCAAGCTGGCAGGCTCATGGCTATGCACACTCATTACAGCTTGCAGTTAATAAAAATGGCTGGGCAGTGGCAAGGATAAAGCACTTAGCTCTACAAAACACAGTAATTGTCTTTATCTGGGAAATGCAATGGTAGCACTCATCTTTCCAAACCTTGAGCACCGCTAGCCGCCTTTTATTTTCGTATCAGTACTACACACTCAGACCACAGAAGCACGGCAGCAGGGAAGTCCCAAGAGTGGCAGTGATTCCCCTAATTGCCCAGAGTCCAGCGGGGTTGCATGAGTGCCCATCTATGCTGCAAGAATGCCAAACAAAAAAGAAATGTAAAAGTCATAAAACAAGCTGAACAAGTGACAGTTCTGTTGAAGTAAGAACTTGTCCCAGACACTGTATGAAATTTTTCCTTTCTAAAAGCTGACAGTGTTAGAAACTGCAGCTCTCTACAGCCATTTTTATATATATATTAAAGAAAGTGCTGTATGATGAAATGTGCTATAAAAATGTGAAATACCGCTATCACTCCACTTAATTAGAACAGAGGACATTAGGATGGAGGCTTTAGAGGGAACTTTCCCATGAGAGCAATTAAGATTAATTACAACAAACTGTAATAAGTGCTGTTAACTGGACAATATTAACATAGGTTTGGAAAAGAAGCTTATACAATTTTATCTAGACATTACCAATATAAAATTTAACCCTAGTCCTTTAATGTACACACTACCACGTTAAGAATAAAGAATACTCCATGGGCCTTAGTCAAGGCTGGCTGCCTTACCATTGCTTTGCTCCTGAGCAACTAGCTTTTGAATATGGCCAAAGGTAGAAGTTTTGAAGATTAAAGAAGCTTCATTTTGCTGGTATTCTCCTCGCTACATCTTAGCTAAATTTTCCTTTAGCTATTTTACATGCTTTTTGGAACAAGCAAGCAAAGGCAACGTAGAAAATCAGACAAAAATAGTACATTAAAAGCCGCTGATGTATTTTAAGAATAACCTATGCGGAGAAAAACAAATTGGGTACATTTCCAGCACCTAAATCAGTGAGATTTCAGGGGTGAAAAGTTCTCTTGAACTATACTCTCATGTGTGAGCACAGATGTAAGAAAATAAGTAATGGTAAAACCCCTCCTTTAAATCTCTCAAATGCTCAAATGAGCATTTTAATACTTCTGTCATTTCACGTTTCTAAGTTTTAAATGTTATTAATTTCATGCCCCAAACGTTGCAGCAGGGTTCCAAATTACCACTAAAGAAATTAGATAATAATGTTTAATATTAAATGTAGGGAAATGTATTCTTTTTTTTTCCCCAGTTTGAGACTGATCATATTAGAATAAGAAATCTAGAATTTAGAGCCAAAAGATTAGAGCATTGTTGGTTTCATACTACCAAATGGTAGTATGGAAACCAACTTTGATATACAAAATGGCCACTTAGCTCTGACAGAAGATGAATCTATCACACCTCTCTTTGAAAGATCTAAAATGTACAGTTACATTATTTGATTTATAGGCATTCTGTTATACGTATTTTGTTATGAAAGAAATTCCTGAACGGCTAATACTGTAAAACAGAAATAACTGCTAGAGGATTTAACTACAGCTAATTGTATCACTATCCATATCTTGCAAAACCTAATCCTGTGAAAAGTTACTAATGTGAATATTCCTATTTCAATGTAATTATATCATATGATTAATCATATGATTAGGCATTCCCTGCAGAACTGGAGCTGAAGTCTTGATCTCGTATATTCTTGAAGACAATGATGCTCTGCATGAGTGCAGCAGGCTATCTGTAGGCTGCCAAGAAACTGCGGGACTGGAATCTAAATCTGGGTAATTAATCCATCATTCTTCGTACTTGAGATTTTGACATTACTCAGTTACTACATACTGAAAAAAACCCAACAGTTCAATATTTACATTGTGTTAATGCAGTAATGACTTCTAAATGAAGAAAGAAATGGTTGAAACAATAATCTCAAGTCCACTCCTAAATTTAAGTAAATAACAAATAAGACCAAAAAAAAAGTTGTGTGTACTGTGAGAGAAATAAATGAAGAAAAAATGTTCCTTGTTAACTTTGAGGCAGTACTTGTTATTGCAATGTATTTCATGTAGGAAAGAAAACTTGTAAGGACAATCTATATGCAGTTGTATACAATCACCATTTTAAGACTCAAAAGGCAATGTAGGTAATTAATTTTTGTTACCATATTAAAAAAACACCTTCAAATCTCATTTCTCACCCAATATCCCTAGCACAAAATATTTGACAGTATTTTTAAAAGCTGATGCAGAATGAAGCTGAATGCATTCAGTTTATTTCAAGCTTAAATTTAATTGTTGAAAAAATCTCCTTTCAAAGGTAGAATTTCCCAATATCAATCTATTTTTTTCTATTTTTGGCATTTCAAAAATAAATATTTTTTTCTGATTTCTTACTATTGCACAGTGGAAACAGACTTACTCTGCTAGGATTGAAAGGAAAATGCTGTGCAAGCACATCAGGTAAAATTATAAAACTTTACTATTCCTTCATTGCTGAGAAAGCAGATAAAGCCACACTGTGTTTTAAGAATACATGTCAAGAAAAAAAAAGCTGCTTCAGAAAACAAAAGTACTTTATACAGGAAGTATAGAAAAGAAAATGTTCTCCTTTCTTCCCCGTGGTATTACTGTAACTGATATAAAATGTCTTGCATGCTCTGAATTTTTGTGGTATTTTAGGTAAGACTGCAAAAAAAATTACTTATGAAATAGACTAGGGAGCTGCATGTGGCCCAAGAGAAATATGCCTTAATGTTCTGCTCGTATTTAAGCATGAGAAATACAGATTAGAAAATGTGAGTAGGTAAGTAATGATGAAAGTACTTCACACCTTTCTGCGTAAGAAATGAAATCTTAAAATGGTCAAGAAATCTCTAGGAACACAAGTAGAAGAGTGCATAAAGAATATAAATGTACTTTTTTTTTTTGTTTTTTTTGCTTTGTGCCAGTTTGAATGTGAACAGGTACGGAGCATCAGAGCAGAAAGTGCTTAAATTTTAACCTGACTCTGCTGCTTCAGAGGATGAATACTCCAATTCTCAGTGAATTGAGGCAAACTACAAAGGACAAGGTGCTGGTTAAGTACAAACAATTTCCTAACAACTATATCCCCTCCCTCCCAATATATTATTTACATTTTCTATGAAACATTTAATGAATTGTATTGCAGAATACAGAAGCCAACTCAAAGGATCTATCCTTGTGAGTTGTATCCCTCCCTTAGAAGTACCCCTCCCAAGCAGGGAGTCTATTATACCAAAAAAAGCCAGGTGAAATACGCAGTATATTGATTGATTATCAGGAATGTGGAGCATCCAGAGCAACAACAAAATTCAAAAACAGTTTCTGGATACTCACAGCCTCTGGAAACAGGCTCCTGAGCCTAGGGATGCCACCCTACCCCCCCATCTCTAAAGATGAGACACTACGTAAAAAGATGCTCCCTCAGACATATTAATACAAGAAAAGAAAACTACCCAGGTGTGATATTTCTTTGCCATTACTCTGTGCTTTGCAAGTTCTATTTCCACCATCTTTTCCCCTGAGAATCTTAAAGTGATTGTATCTAACATTTGAGTTTATAACTGTTCCCTTACTCTGGAAGTTTCTTGACTGAGGATGGTCTATGAAGAACATCCATTAATACTAACTTTGCTAACTGTCTCAATTTGCCCTTGTTGGTTGTAATTATTGAAATGACTCGGGTTTTTCAGAGACGTGCACAATATAGGTGAATAAATAATGCTGTATCTTAGAACTTCTTTTCACTCTTGTCCTACAATCCTGTGTTGAAGCAGTTCAATGTGCAAGGAGATTTTCTCACATTCAATACAATCCAGCAAATAAGGAGGTGGGAAACTAAGAAAAATTTGCGACAGGAGCATAATAAAGACACAAGCAACTGATTAATTTCTTCCAAGGAAAAGACTTATGACGATTTTTCCATCATAGATAGACAAAGAGGGTAAACATAGTTTTGGGGGACTACCAGGGCTAGAATGAGCCCTGCTAACATGGCCCAAGAGCCATCCAAGACTGCTGAAGATTGCTTTATCAGGCTTACTGCCAGACTGTCTTACAGCAGACTGCTAGGAAAGGTAAGAACAACAGGAACAGGAAAGGTGACATGTGACAAAGCTAGCTTCCCTGAAAGTGCTGTGATGAGATGGTGCAGATGTATATGTATCAAATCATTTGCTCAAGTAGAAAAAAGCTAGTCTTTTCTATATTTAGATTCCCTGAGAACCGACAAGATACTATGTCTAGTTCTTTCAACCTGTTTACTGTATAGGAAAATAGTCCATGCAACAATATGATGACAAAGATTAGGACAGTAGACTACATAAACCTGAGAAGCTACTGACACCATGAAAAGAACTAAACCTATCCACTCTCTGCACAGAAAAATGCATAATGATAAAGAATAAAAATGTAAAGACCTGTAATTTAGGATGTAATGTAATGTAATGTAATCTAGGACCCGTTAAGCCACCTGGACACCCACAAGTCTATGGGGCCTGATGAGAGCCACCCGAGAGTACTGAGAGAGCTGGTGGAGGAGCTTGCCAAGCCACTCTCCATCGTTTATCAGCAGTCCTGGTTAACAGGGGAGGTCCCAGACGACCAGAGGCTTGCCAATGTGACTCCCATCTACAAGAAAGGCTGGAAGGAGGATCCCGGGAACTACAGGCCTGTCAGCCTGACCTCTGTACCAGGGAAGATCATGGAGCAGTTCATCTTGAGAGTGCTCACAGGGCATCTGCAGGACAACCAAGCGATCAGGCCCAGCCAGCACAGGTTCATGAAAGGCAGGTCCTGCTTGAACAACTTGATTTCCTTCTATGACCAGGTGACCCGCCTAGTGGATGAGGGAAAGGCTGTGGACGTTGTCTACCTGGACTTTAGTAAAGCCTTTGACAGCGTCTCCCACAGCATTCTCCTGGAGAAATTGGCAGCTTGTGGCTTAGACAGGTTTACTCTTCCGTGGGTAAAGAACTGGCTGGATGGCCGAGCCCAGAGAGTTGTGGTGAACGGCGTTAAATCCGGCTGGCGGCTGGTCACAAGCGGTGTTCCCCAGGGCTCAGTTCTGGGGCCGGTCTTGTTCAGTAGTATCTTTATCGATGATCTGGATGAGGGGGTTGAGTGCTCCCTCAGTAAGTTTGCAGATGACACCAAGTTGGGTGGGAGTGTTGATCTGCTGGAGGGTAGGAGGGCTCTGCAGAGGGATCTGGACAGGCTGGATCGATGAGCAGAGGCCAACTGTATGAGGTTTAATAAGGCCAAGTGCCAGGTCCTGCACTTCGGCCACAACAACCCCATGCAACGCTACAGGCTTGGGGAGGAGTGGCTGGAGAGCTGCCCGGCAGAAAAGGAGCTGGGGTGCTGGTTGACAGCCGGCTGAGCATGAGCCGGCAGTGTGCCCAGGTGGCCAAGAAGGCCAACAGCGTCCTGGCCTGTATCAGCAATAGTGTGGCCAGCAGGAGTAGGGAAGTGATCGTGCCCCTGCACTCGGCACTGGTGAGGCTGCACCTTGAATCCTGTGTTCGGTTTTGTGCCCCTCACTGCAAGAAGGATGTTGAGGCGCTTGAGCTTGTCCAAAGAAGGGCAACAAAGCTCGTGAGGGGTCTGGAGCACAAGTCTTATAAGGAGCAGCTGAGGGAACTGGGGTTGTTTAGTCTGGAGAAGAGGAGGCTGAGGGGAGACCTTATCGCTCTCTACAACTACCTGAAAGGGGGTTGTGGCGACGAGGGTGTTGGTCTCTTCTCCCAACTAACTAGTGATAGGACGAGAGGAAATGGCCTCAAGGTGGGACAGGGGAGGTTTAGATTGGATATTAGGAAAAATTTCTTCACCGAGAGGGTGGTCAGGCATTGGGACAGGCTGCCCAGGGAGGTGGTGGAGTCGCCATCTCTGGAAGTGTTCAAAAAATGAGTGGATGTGGCACTTCGGGACATGGTTTAGGGGACATGGTGGCGCTGGATTAATGGTTGGACTTGATGACCTTGAAGGTCCTTTCCAACCTTAGTGATTCTGTGATTCTGTAAATTATTATGTATAAATTCAATAAACTCTAAGCAAAAAAAAAAAAAAATCCTTAGTATCATTTTGCATTTTCTTACTTTTGAAGCAATTTTTTCATAATTAAAAAACGGTGATAGGATGGTCCCAATTATTTATTTATAAACATCTGTAGAGAAAACCTGCATGAGAAACAGTATTCTGTCCCGGGAGAATTAGATAATTTTCTTTATGGTGGAAATAAATAAATAAATAACAAGGTCTTAAAGCACTACAAAATTATTTTTATACTTTGACCTTTGCAAAATTTTTTGGATAATTTAGTAAATATTTATATCATTTTCATCCAAATCCTTTATCTAAAGGTTACTGATATTATGTCAACTACTTTCTAAACTTTAAATAAAATCTAACTGGGGGAGACAAGAAAGTCAGCACTTTTCCAAACATCTGTTTTGACGAGTCAACGTTTTCTAACAGCAAAAGGCTCCATCAGAGTTACACGTCAATTGCAATTTGCAGAACAAATGAACTTTCACTACTTAGTGCTCTTAGTTCAATAGCATCCATACAGCTTTGAGACTGAGACAATAAATTCTAATATCTCATTCATCAGTGTAAACATTCAAAACCCAGATACGTTTAATTTGATTAGCTCTATGCATATTTCAACAGGTATTATTCTTAAAACATTCTCAATAGTTGTTACTATTTTGGTGCCAGACAGCCTTCTATTATGCCTGAATTCAAACTAAGTTACTGAAAATGAAATCGCTAAATGTTGTGGGCGTTGTGAGCTGCCCAACAGGTATTATGAGTACCGTGAAGTACCTGGCAGACATTACAGAGCTGGTAGAAGGCTCAGCAAATATAATCACCGTGAAGCGCTCTGTGGATATTAAAAGCGATGTCAAACCATTGGCAGTCATTACAAACCTTGTCAAGTGTTCTGTGGACATTATAAATGGCAGTGAGAACTAGATGGGCCTTATAAAATCTGTACCGGAGGTGTGGTAAGGAGTCCTATTAGGAATTAAAGTATAAAACTCTGAGAAATTGCTTTCATTTCCTCCTAAAATTCACAGGTTCATATTCATTGGCAACCTGGAAATACCAATTAACAGTTCTTAATCGATTCTTCTGATCATTCCAGCGTTTTCAGAAAGCGTGCCTTTCCTCCTGGGAAATGGATCTCTGTGAAGACGTTCATGCCGGGTCTCTATAAAATGTCAGCTTGATATTTGAGAAGTATTGCAGACTTTCAAACGTTCAGCAATACAGGCTACTGGAAATTTCTTGGCCTTTTGCTCACGAGCTCATTCCTTATTTGCCTCCAGACAGGTATCTGTGTTTCCTTAACAATTCAGCTGATTGAACACCTGTGGCTGGTGTTCACATCCTTTCACATCTCTCACAACGTGTGAACATCTGTATTTGCTGTTGCTGTTAAAACCAAACTTTTTGATTTTACTCCAGTCAACCCTGATCTCCCTCCTCCTAGAAATGTGTTCACAACACACACCATTCCTCTTGTGATTATTAGGATAAAAGTGTGACTTTCCATTTGTTTCTGTAAGGCATTAGCAAAGTCGCCATCTAAGCAATTTTCTGTCATTCAAGAAAGTCAAAGATTCAAAGATTCTGTGATTAATGAAGTATGTGTGAAATTTATACTTCTGATTATGGAATCCAACACCATAATCTTAGGCAATGATTTTTTCCTCTGCAGTACATGATACATAGTGGTACCATGTGGTGGACAGTGGTGTTCTTGCAATATATGTATATTATTTTGTATGAAATAAGAAAGCTGTGGGTTTTTCTCTTTCAATCTTAGTTGT